>NW_015374150.1:4625504-4648569 GCF_001272555.1 Dufourea novaeangliae | reverse complement strand
ACATGTAAAAAGTAACATTAATAAAATGTCCATTAACGATGCATTTAGAATAAATTGTCTTGTAGTTAAGTGAAAAAATGTATACTTTTCCGTTTCATGTTTCATGACTGTCATATTTATCCCTTAACCTTAAACTGAAGCATCGGATATTTTTATTCCCGTCAAATCATATAGATACACGTAATATGAATGGAATATATAACACTTCATTTGTGCTAATAATAATCAGAATTCATGCTTTATCGGTGACGTCGGGTATCGACACTAAAATGGTAACAGGGTTACGTAGCCCTATGAACGTGGGACAGAAAAAAGCATTGGATGATAGGTGTATTCTATACCTAGTCGGTGATAAAGTGAAGGAATGCTGCACGCATGTATGTCACAACTATAGCCGCGGAAAATCTCCCACCAATAAGTCCCATTAGAAAGAAAAGGAAGTTACTCCAGACTCCAGTTACTGTCCTTTCTTTCTAGTGCCGACTTCATCCCTATCATAATCCGCGCGGTCTATTATACATATATGACTATGTTAGGTCCTATATCTGAACAAATTAGGAATTTAAATAGAACTGTAACGTTCATTCAAAAATGTTGCTTATGTACCGCTACTGAAGTATTACTTCAAACTTTTCAGCGAATAAATCGCTAACTAGAGGATCAATTATAAAATGTTTTATTCATAACTACAATAGTTATAATTTGTACAATTTGCGCGGATTTTCGTTTAATTAAGTGTTTTTTCTTAAATAGCTTGTACATGCTTATCGTGAAGATATTACGTAGCCTTTTTACTTTACATTGGTACACATAGAAATCGCCCTGTACTTTAAAAAAATACTTCGTAGCATCGTTATGTTTAATGTATACACGTATGTACATATTACATTCCCCCGGCACGCACGCGGCTCATGCAAGTTAGATATACTTTGTTCCTTGGATATCTGTTTGGAGCATGTGTTTACTGTTGTGGTAGTCTATTATTATTCAAGTTTCTGTAAGGATCCTCAACCACAATCGAGTTACAAAGTAGATCGTAAATAGCTCTGTTAAATCTGAAAAACATCATGGCAAAGCATATGGGAAATACAAAAGCCAAGATATAATTTTTAACCACTGATCTTCCAAGCGCGAGTGGTAGACCTAAATCTTTTCCCGGTGAAATGAGCACAACGTTAGGATCGTCAGGTCGTTCGACGGCTGTAATACTGCGGCACTGAACAACCCTTAATCCCATCATAGATTTTCCAGGTGTTGCACCACCGATACGACCATTTACACCGTATCGAAGCCAAAATGCCTAAACAGTATTTGATTAAAATAATAGCTACATTATTTTAAACATTAATACTTACCTCAAAAGTGCAAACTATCACAAAGTGAATCGTTTCCAACACTAACATTCCATGCGTCATTTCTAGAGCCATATTATAGTCAATTCTCAAGTTCATCTGTAAATCATCTATGTCTCTAGAAAAAATAGAACGCATGTATAGACATTTGTCAAGAAGAAATCTATAGTCCTTGTCAATTGAATTTACATACATGAAATCAAAAACATTAATGGCAATGAAAGCAATAGAAAACTTCAAGAGAAATAACATGGTCAAATCTATAACCTCAGCAGCAAATCTTTTCCATATTGGTGGAATGCGATACTCGAAGCCTGAAAGAAATATTTGTTAGGATTTCAATAAATATAGGTAACTTTGCACCATGTGATAATGATGAAGATGTAAGGTTCAAAAATACTGCATTGATAAAGCTACGAAATTGCTTCTGTTTAGGGATGTTAACAGCACAGGTGCACAGATGTAAAAATAATATGCAAAATGCAGTATTTTTGTTTCAAAAGTACATATGGTACTAGCTGAACCTCTGTTGGAATGTGATGAACTCAGGAGTTATCGTTATGACCTTCTACCTTCAGCTCCAGGAGGTTGAAATAGCGGTCCCATGGGATCTTGGGCCCTTCTTTGCCTTAGTGGATCATTCTGTTGATCATTTGTGCCAAATATTAATGACTGAGCATTGGCTGCATTTGCTGTTGCAGGTGAAAATGGTGGTACACCTATAATTATTCTAGTTTATAGAATAATTTTGTTATATTAACAACATTCGACAAACATATACACAGTTAGTGTATATAAAAATACATAAATGCAATCATGATCATACCAGATGATTGATTTAGTATTTGACCAGACATCACATAGTATGGAAACATTGCAGCCATGCTTTGCCAAGCATATGCTTCGTGTAACCATTTTTCCAACCTTTTAAAATAATCTGAACGTTCCTCTGCAGCTGTCATTTTCGGAAGCTCTTTATTTTCCTCTGATTTATCATCTTTTGCTTCCTCATTTTTATCATCTGCCATGTTGCTATTTGTAAAAGATTAGCACTTAAAAATGCTGTTTTATTTTTGACTGAACATAAACTAGTAACAGAACTGGGTAAAGTACGGTCTTTGAACAATACACAATAGTACACAGGTTACTGTTCTTAGATTTTACAGTTATAATTTATTTACAGTCACTTTGAAATCTGAAAGAGTATTTCAAATAACACTGTGTCACTTTACCCACCTCTGTACAGCAAGTTTGTTTGGTTGTACAGACTAGGCATAATTGTCGTGCAAAAGAATCTAAATACATGACACGTACCAATATTGTTAAACGTTTAAAATACGAAACACCTTCAGTGAGATGAAACACCGATCGTTCTGATTACTGTTACAGCTGTTACAGGTTACAGCTGAAAAACGTCGTCGACTGACATCGAGTCTAAAAATGCATGAAATTGTATGAGAAATGATGAGAAAGAAAGGATTCGTACGTCAACAAAAAATTACTATCTACTGGCTGAACTGGATCGGTGCAAGGAAAAACCCTAGGTGGTCCGGTGGATCATGCGGTGGATTCCCAACCAAAAGAGGAGGCGTGCGGCAGTTCGCACTGCGGCGCTAGCTTCTCAGGACATGACGTACTCGAGGCATTCGTGCAGTAATCACAGTCAGTGTACGTTTCTGACGACTCGCTCCTTTGTACTTTTCGCGTTTTCGAAATAAATAAGAGCAAAGCGGTGGGTGTCGCGAGGCGGCGTGTCGCGGCGAAGATCCGTGTGCAGCCGTAGACGTTGCGAGTGACAGTTGGTTCAATTCTTGAAAAGGGTGTGGGCCACGACGCCAGGAAACATTAGGTAAGATCTTATTACACTGATCGTGCGACAACGTTTTGGTCGCTCATGCGTTCGAAAATGGGACCAGAGAATGTTAACTTTTCGAAAGATCGTTGTGTATACCCGTCGTAGATGAAAGTGGAACAGTATTTTTTTACGCGCGAAAATCGTGTGACGACGGTGTTTCCTCTGTCACACGCGTCAACTCGATGGAATGTCGCGCTCGAATTCCGGGAATACACGGTGTGTCGCGCTAAAAAATCCCATCTCCTTCTTTCATCGTCACTTAAATAATCGTCCGACATAATTCACGTATTCTATCGTCGTGCGATCAGAAATCGCGAATTCTCCGGACACGGGGATTGCAACGAGATCGATGAGCGCGAAATCGAACGAGCCAGAGCCCTTCGTTGCAATTTCAAAACTTAGGTTAAGTGTTTGTCAGACTTCAAAACATTCCTTGTACATACACCGACGAACTTGCGTTCGCGATCGCTCGTCGCAGGAAATGCGATGAATCTTCGATATCTGCTAGAAAAACAATCACTCCCTGGGGTGTAATTATGACAAACTAATTCATAATCCACGTGCCATCGCGATACGTGCGTGCACTCCGAAACCAGAATAAAAAGGCCGCCGCGTATGGGTGCGCTTGACGCATTCAGTGCCGTGACGAGCGCACGACGGTTGCGTCAATATATTCGAGGAAAAATTATTTCATCGAGAGATTCAACGTGGGATTGGAATCCCCTCGCGAGCACCGAAACGAATGCACGGGCTCTCTCCGCTATTCGATCGATCCGTCCGTGTTCCTCCGTACCCAGTGTCTGCGAGAATCTCTCGAGTATATCGTGGGAACGCGTGACTGACGTGACTGCCCCGGCGTGAAAAGGGAAAAGAAGAAAGGCTGCGAAATAGAAAATGAAAAAAAGGGGGACGAAAGGTATCTACCACGTCGGGACGCCGTTACGTGGAAAACGGCAGTGGATACGTTACGTGAAAAACGTCGGTCTGCACGGGAAGATACGTACGAATAAAAGTTAGTTTTACATTCTTACGGCCGAATCGCGGAAGGTGAATGGCCGCGATCGTGTGCGGAGTCTTCCATTCACGCGTTAAAGGCGCCTCTACGTTTTCGGAACCGGTTGCACGAAATCCATGGGAAAATGGCCGAGCACCGTGGGAGCCGAGCGAGCGCGCGCGTCTACACGCGTGTACACGCGTCACTCAGTTCGTGTGTGTCTTAACGTCGCTTTTCTCAGCCAGGCTACTTATTCCGTTCCCTTAATTTGACGTGGTCGAACGCGGACGTAACGACCAACGAGAACCGCCGTTGCACGCCGCGACGCATACTAATTTTCGCGGCGACCAGCCGAATTAAATGCGTCTCTACACGCGAAATGTTTCCGGTTCCATCAGGGCCTATCGATAATCTCTCGACAGGTTCGCAAAACGAAGCTACACCTGGTTGATTCTGTCCTCTTGATCGTTAGCTTTGCCTCGGTTTTGTTTCATTTTTCTTTCACGATCGATCGGAGGAGACCGGCGACGATATTCGTGCGGTTTCTGGGGGGGGGGGGGGGGGGAACCCTCCACGATAACGCAAATTATTCCAACGATGTACCGTGCGTGCCGGCACTGGCTATCAGAGATTACGCGCGTCTCCTAATCCCGTTGCGCGGTGAAACGTAAATGGGATACACTTGTTAATCGTAAAACTACACGCGATAATTCGAGCCCGGGATTCGATCAATCGATCGGGTCTCCCCACGGAGGAACCCGAATTTTTCGCGGGTTCTACTAAGCGTTGGAAAGAAAGTGTGCCGATCAAATGAGCCGTCTCCGTAACAAATACAGTAAATCCTCGATGAGTATTCGCAGGCTTCTCGGCACTGAATATTAACTTTTTCATAAACTAACGGTTATGTACGACTGAAAAAAATATCATTGGCTTCAGAATTCCAAGCTCTATCACAGTGCTAAACGTAATTAAAAAGTCAACACCTGGGAACGTCTCCTTCGAACACTCATCGAGGATTTACCGTATCTCGATCAACGGTGAGAGAACCGATTGCGTGAGTGCGTTTGCGTAATAATTTCGAAATGCTTAAATAATTTTACTTTCCATGAAGGACGGTAAAAAAAAAGTTGGAGCTGAATTTCTGTTTTTCCTAATCAGTATATGTATATATTCGTTCGACGCAATTCTGTCGGTGGGAGCTCGCTTGTCGCGACGAGGGCTCGATCGTGTGCCGTCGCGCGCGATTCACCAGCATGGAATTCCAACGGAATCCGTCCACGCACGGCGCTACCATTTGTGAAATTGCGCCCCGGCGATTCGCGGAAAACCTTCCTCCCCTTTTCGCGCTGACACCACCCACGTAACACCATTCGCCGGAGCTTTATACACGCAGGATTCGGCGAAAAATGGTTCATTTCAGGGGAATCATCTGCCCGCTCGATAATGTCGGGAAAACATTTTCATCAACGATTGCATAATTCGTGTACCAGCGTATCTATCGGTGTTTCGCGTCGGACTCACTGGAAGTCCGTGAATGCGACTGGTCTATCGATATTCTCTTGGCAATTGATGCAGATTCTGCTATCGGCTACCGTAATTGGCGAGAACGGGACGACTGAAATGCGAGAACGAAATCTTTGGAATTTCGGTCAGAAAATACCTTGCTTGTCGTTGTTGTGGCTTCCTTTTGTTACTCGAAATGGGAAACGTTGCGGTTTCCAACGAGAAGCAATTGCAAACTCGCTGTATATGTACGATGCAGAACGGAAAACCAGAGTTCCCTTTTCGATTATTGCACCACGAGGAGGCCGATGCACCGTGTTTTGCCACGACCTGTAAAACGAGAAACTATTTCGTGCTGGATTATTATCGTTCGACGAGAGATCGGTAAGGAGAGGAAGGCCTTCTTGAAAGAATGCGCCTACTTGGTACGACAGCTTTGCGCGATCCGATCGAATGTAATTACGTATGCACATTTAATTATTAAACAATGGGGGTTCGATCCGTCTGTTTACAAGTCGCGAGCGCGCGCGGAACGACGGAAATATTAATTTTCGCGGTCCGATCTCGCGAATATAACTGAAACTGTCGCTCTTACTCTCTGGCAATTATTAATAATCGATGATCGAAAATAACTGACCGACACACCGGGACAGAGAGAAGAGAGAGAACGTGATGTTACCCGCGCCAACGTTCTGTCTATACGCAACGAATGTAATTAAACGGGAAACGTAATAACGGATCCGGGTAAACAACGGTAACGAGAAAGTAAGTGTCACGAAAGTGCCAACAATGGAGCCCGTTCAGCCTGGCCACACGGTCTTCCATTTTATCAACTAATCTGCTTGAATCAGTCGTACACGCTAATCTAACGATGAAAAAAGAAACAAGGAACGGTGAATCTTATCTGTAAAGGTGGGACACTCGAGATTAACCCTTCAAAAATCTTGTCTTGCTTTCCAACCGGTGGAACAGAGTGTCTCGACTAGAAAAGTTGATTTTTAACAATATATTTATAATGGACTGAAAACGTTTAGAATCAGATTATTGTGGAAGCAGTATCGATCTCAGGAAATAGCACAAACGAACTTGCATTTCGCGGAAAATCCCGGAGACGTATTTTCTTCTAAGTTACGATCAATAAAATGCCCGAGGGACAAATTTGCATTTTAATGCATAGAGAGGACGCGTCTTTTCACATATTGCACCTGCGCGAACAAGATAAGCTAGATCGAAAATTTCCGGTTCTCCGGTACAATTCTGAACATTTGCTCTTTCTCGCTTGAATGATATTGCCTTTGAAAACAACACGAATTTAATTGCAAAATTTTACGTACCGTGGGTCACGGTGCCAAACACGTATTTCTCCATTCGTCAGAGAATTTTGGTACCGGTCGAATTACCTACATTCCTGCACGATGAACGTAATAAGAAACGTTTGATCACGCTCGTGCGATGAAATTCGTTCGAAAATAATATAACGTGACTGGATACCCAAAGTATGTATGTATACATATAATACACGCTCGACGATCAACGTGACCAACGAAGCGCATTGAACATTGCGTAAGCCGCGATAAGTGCTTTTATCGTCGGCGCGCAACCATTTAGAAATTAAATAGAAAAACTTCTAATTCGACGCGACTACAACGGGGTTCAGAGGCCGCGGCATTCGTGTCATTTCGCGATAACCGTCGTGATTCCACTGATCGAAATCGATAATCCCTCGATGGTAAATGTCGCGCGAATCGTATCGTAAGAGCTGTTCGTTGGAATCCAGAGAACGGGTAAAACGCGTTTACGAGAGATATACTTTTCTTTTTGTTTCGTTTCGTTCCCAACCGATTTTGCACGTTTTATCGAGGAACAAAGAGTTAAAACGGTCAGCTCCGTCCGGCCATATTCCACGGATGTGTTCCATCCTTGATTCCATCGGTGATCGATGACGAACCCCACGCGTCGAGGGTATATCGCGACCGAACAATGGGGACTCGGGACGTCTCATTGTACGCGTACTCGGCGATCCGTACATCCTTCGAGATGCGTCGTTTCGCGATACTACTCTGTACCGGGCCGTGCGGACACGTGAACGGCGATCTGCATCACGAAGCGTGTGATTCATTCGTTAATTGATAGGCATTTCTAGAATGCTAGTTTATGTACTTACAAGGGAACGAGCCCAACTGTACCACTTCGATTTTATCGATTGTAGGATCTTTTGTAGGATGATCGAATACATATTTCTAACGATGTATGTGAAATATTAGCCGTAATTACTTGATAGTTTTGGAGGTGTAATTAATTAAAGTTACATACCTAGTTATATAGGATGTTGCAAAATGATGGGACAATCCGTAACGTGTATATTCCTCCTATGTATATTGAAAATCAAAACCGAAAAGTCCTTTACAGTTAAAGGATAAAATCGCAGTAGTACAGTTGGAACCTTTTCTTTGTTAGAAAGAAAAGAACCGTGGCCGCCGCCGCGAGATCCGCGTCTTCCGTTCAAGACAACTCTGGAACAGCGAACGGAATATATTGATGTTAAACGCTTTCGATAAATGTGTTGTTCGTGAAATCCTCGCCAATGGAACATTGTAATCGAAAGATTTTCGAAATATTGTAGTTGGAAAGAGCAGATCTCGCGAATAGTCTTTTTTTCCCTTTCTGGATCATCCGCGTGCGCGGCGCCCTTTGAAGCGAAGCTCCTATTCAGAACAGTTTGAAAACCCCGGGGTCATCGCTTCGCAAGAATTCACAAAGTCGTTATCTCGTAATCCTTAATCCGCCACGCCCGGTCCCCTTTTAACTCCGCGAATCATACTTATGTGTTCCCGTTTGAAGTGAACTTTACATTCGACACGGGACGGGAAAATGCTCGGACATCTCTCGGAAAATTACAAAAGTTTCGCGGGAATAACGGGTCGGACGGCAAGAGCAGAGGGTTCGTAGACACCGCGGATGACTTGTTGGCTGGGTGCAATCGGCGGAAACACCCTTAAAGGAAATTCGAAATCTCTATCGGTTTAAAATTCCGGTAAAGAGGGAGCGAATCAGAGGAAGGGATAGGAAACGTTCCCGCTTCAGGGACTACTTTTATCAATTAACTCTTTTTAATCGATGCCCGGCGAAGCACTCTTGATCATCGTACGATATTACAAGTATTATATGTACATACATACTATCCGTTAGAATCTGAGATTTCCGACTTCGAATCTACAATCGCCATAGGCGGTTTATCACTTGTATATCTATATCGTTGATTACACAGAGTTATTTTATTCTCGCTACGAAATCACTCGCGACTATTAAATTCGTTCAACGCGATGAATAGAGACACTAAACTCACTCGGATAGAAATGGAATAGTCGATTGTACGTACCATTTGCTTTTCGTTCACGCGAGTTCACACGTTTTCGTGGATTTCCAAAAATCTAGTGACATTATATCGCTTTAATTCTTAATTGTTCAATCTCTGTCAGTTTTTAAACTGAAGAAACTGAGTTTGAAGTTTACAAAGTTTAATATTACAGGAGCAGGAAAGTAGTGAAATGATCAAAGACACTGTAATAATATCTACCGAATACCTCATTATTACAATATTAACAAAATGTTATCTTATTATCAACATAAAATTTCCATTGTTAGTGCATATTTGAAGATACAACCATTGTTTTCTAGGTTGAAATTTCTTTATATTATGGCAAATTTGTATTCTTTGGACCAATGAGACGTAGATCGATTAACTAAATTTTTCTTGAGAAATGAAGTTAGAACAGTTAAGAACTTGGACGACAATTAGTACCTCTTCGTAGTCGGTATACTAAAAATGCTGACACAGAAAATGAATGAGAATGAAACTAAAGGCGGGGCAAGAGCGAGCGTCTTCGGCCTGGCTCGCCCGTGTATTAGTGGCATCGTATGGATCGTTCGATCGAGTTCGCGAGGGGGGAAACGACCACCCTCCAGCATCCGGGGGTTGTTGTTTGTTTTCGAAGATCCTCCGAAGGGGGATGTTTGTCCGATTCGCGGATGGAAGAGCATCATAAACTGGGGCAGGTAACGAGTCGGTTCTCTTATCGTGGCCACGGTCCGTAGACGCCTTGGCTGCGTGATAAGGCTCATTCATCGACTGGATACACGTTTCGCCAACCGTCTGTGGACCAGGTACATTTCGCCCGATAGAAACGGTTGGGGGGATCGATCGCGACTCGCGTCGATTTATACGAATTGCTTATTCAGCTCGAACAGGAATTACGGGTCCCCGATCGGTTCAGCTTTATTTTCCTGATCTCCTCTGTTTACTCACGAGCGATGTCTCCACACTAGTCAATTATTGTCCCCTTTTGTATTCGTGGTATCTCTGAGCGGTTTGAAATATACATATGTAGGTACATATACCAGCGATTCGATGAAAGTAGAATTCTTCCGAATGAATTTTTTCATCGCCAAAGAGGTCGGTGGAGGGATATAAAAGCTATGGGTACGCTATTAAAATGCAAATGAAATCCAGATTGCGCGAAAATGCAAATGAAACGGAACACGGTGGTTGACGAGACGACCTCGTGCTGGAAAAATTGGGCCGGACAGGTTTTCGTCGAAGAACCGATTTAACCCGTGTCGCAGCTACACACATTACTGCTAACTACCGACTGACATTTCATTCGTGTAAAAGCGACACCGAAAAAGAGCTACGAGCTTCTGCCATGACCCGGGTTCGTTTTTTTTTTATACGCAGCGCGCGCATTTCAACGCGCGGACTAATTCGTTTTTTTGTTCTCTCACGTCGCGCTCGTTACTCGCGTTACTTCGTGGAAATCCATTAAAATAATGCACCACGGGCGAAAGTGGCACACACACGCATGCAGAACGAGTGATACCTACCTCGAGGGGCGGGGCCCCCCCCCGATTTTGTCGCTTATCTTTATTAATTGAATCAATTTGCGCCTTTATTTCGCGGAACGAGCCTCGCCATTAATCCGCCGTCGGAACCAACGTTGCAACAAAGCCATCGGCGCAACGATCTTCACTTTGTCAATGCGCGTTCGCCGGCCCAACGCGTCCGGTCTTTCTCTCTCTCTCTTTTTTTTCGTACCATCTGATGTACCCACTATGAATTAGAATTTGCTATTTCTCCCGTGGTTGGACGAGAGTAACAACACGCCAACGGAGATTTCGCCGTTTTTTCTCCCGTTGGATTTAAACGGAAATTTTCCCGCGGTTGCTTCAACCACGGCCGTTCGCCATTCTTTCTCTTCTTCCTGCCCCTCTCTCTATGTCTGCTAACCGCCACTTATTCCCGTGGTCAGGCGGTGTGTGCTTTATTCGAGGAAAGTCAGTAGACCGAAAGGCGATCGTCAATCTGACCGGAAGGCTCGTCAGCGCCGGAAGATCGTGAAAGGCGGCCCGCGATTAATTAAGATGGAACTATACTGTCGTGCAAGTGTGTTCACGGTACGGACAGGAGAAGGGAACACCACGCGTGAATGCCTCGAACGGTATAGAACTTTCTGGTTCCTAAAATCCGAACGCGGGTATAAAGCGCGGGAGTATACTCGTAAAACGAGACGATAGCGAGGACCTCGTTACTTTCCTCCCCTTGGAGTCCGTAGGGGGGTGGCTGGGTGGAATGGAAGTCACCCTTCCCATTTCTTTCGAATCGCGATGGAGGTCCTCTTTCATTAAAACTTTACGATCCCGGGGCCAGAGAGAACAACGTAATACCCCGCGGAATATTCTTCACGCGCGGCCAGAAACTTTTCGTTGCGCTTTTCGCGTACACACGACGATCTTATGAATCCGTGCTTGATTAAAACTTCCGGCTGTCTGCCGTTGCCTCGGTACTCGAGGGCAATAAACGAAACAAAGATACGCTCGGTACCTACGATGTAACACGGAGGAACTGAATTTTTTTTTTCGTCCCCTCTCTTGCGATGTCTTCTCTTCGCCAAGGAGCTTTTTTCCGAGATTACCTCAAGAGAAACGATCGAACAAGATCAAAAACTAATTTTATCGTTGCCCCCCCCCCCTCCACCTCGTTTGAAACCGCTGCCGCGGACGGCTGCAAAGAAAATTGAGACAGTGAAACGAGATTACCTTTTGTGTTGCCCGTGGAAGTATTCGATTCACGATATTAGCGGAATTTTAATAATATTTCCCTGGCCGCGCAACGTCGCAAAATATAGCCCCTTGGCTTTTATCAATATTGCTCGCTCCAGTCCCCCCCCTCCCCCTCGAGTTAACACGAAAGACCGAGAAAATCTTTCGTGACCCGACCACGCCAACCGCCTCTATTTGCAATGTAAATATATGAGTCTGTCGGCTGCAGAAGAAAAACTGTACGGGGCGTGGAAAATGTTGCGATTTTTCGTCTCTTCTCACTGTTCCTTTTTTTCTTTTCTGTTTTTCCGTGCGCGCGCACGTCAGCGACGGATTAGGTCGTGGCTCTACAGACTTTGATCACGGAATAAGTTGTTTGTCTCACGTAAACCGAATCGCCAGGATCGAATTAATTAACCCAATTCCATTCTCCTCCGGGGGAGAAAGAATGATGGAGTGCTCGCACGCAACAGGGAAACATTTTCCCGAGGCGACATTATTGACGGGAATTTAGTTTGAATATGACGAAGGATATTCAAGTTAGTCAAGAATGATTATTACGATTAGTATTGGAAATGGATTGTTAAATACAGAATTTGATGTACTATTACTGTATACTTTATTAAATTTTGCTCGGAAGGGATCTCTGTTCAACACGAAAAACTCTTAAGAACTAACGTTAACACCAGAAAGAAGACTAGTGTCGCCCACGCTCAAACACAAAAAAAAATTAAAGTATTGCTCGGTACGTTGATTCATTATTGCTCCCAGGTGATACATATACCTATACATTATTCTTAGAAATAATCCCACAATTAGTGACCATACATTATTCCGATAATAATAAAGATGACGGGAACAAGATGATCGACTTACACGATCGCTATATATGTATATTCGATGATACGGAGATGTAGATTTTCTGCAATTTTCCACGGCGTCCGACCAGCCGAAAAGAAGCACGGTGGCGCACACGGAGAATTTGCTTTCGCGGATATACGCGCGATCATTGCAGAACCGATCAAGGACTTCTGGCTGTGCGAACCGACCGGCCTTGAATTAGTAGGTATTCGTCAGTCGTGACGAACGTATATCGTGCCGGCGCTACACATCCGGATTGCTCGTGGATCGCGACACAGAAAGTTCGTTGTCAGCGATCGCTCCGCGGAATCCTCATTTCAGTTGTCTCCGCGATATCGTATTCCCACGGATATCCAGTTCCCGTTGAAACACGACTATTCAGGTTTTCAGGTTCTCCACGCACCGTACGCCGGTACACACGCGGCACCATCGAAAGTGTTCAAATTCAATTTCTCCAGAAGTACGTAACAACCTTAACCCATTCGTGTCGTATTACGAATGATGACCTAATACTCCCACGAACTTATTATTATACATATACAGTTCCTAGCCAACAAATTAGGGTCACCTATAATTTTCGAAATGTTTCACGCATCTACAGTCGGGTAGTCGATCGACTTCGAGCGTGTCTCGCTCGATTCGTTATCAAATATTCAAAGGAACCGTCGCCACCGAAGCGAGTCAAAAAGGACCGCTTATTATTCCATGCGATGCCCTGACGACGATACTCGACGATATCAACGTTGTCGACGCCCCTGAAAAATTTATATCTTGCGGACGGAACACCTAGTGTGGTTCTCTCCTTACTCGTCGAACTGGAGGGCCGAAACGCGTTCGCGGGATGAAAATTTTAATAGGCCACCGAAAATAACTCGACATAACGAGCCGCGGTATTCCATCGCGCTGGCGCGGTGTGTTTAACGTTCAAATCCGCCGTTAAGATTCCTGGAAGTATTGCTCCCGCTATGAATATAACAACCGCGGTACTCACTACATCCTGTGTGCGTCACGAAGAAAGCGTGCGTACGGAAAACCGAGGAATTTAATCACCTTGTCGTACACACCTCGTGATGGTTGCTTTGTTGGTCCTCGAACGACAGGGATTTTCGGTTCTGTGATCGGTAGCTATTGGCTTACGGGGGGTAGGTACGATCGTTAGAATCCAGATATAAAGATCCGTCCAACGGACGTTCCGTTGAAATTGAGTTGCACGACTTCTGTTCTCGTGAATTTTACCGATACCCTGTGTACAATAAAATTCCAAATCAGTCCTCTGGATTTTGGTCGTTACGCGTGGTTATGGATAGCTGATCTGACAGGATCATTGATCGCGACTGGATGAGCTTTTGCCGGATCTCACCGCGACAGAACTGCGCCAACAGGCTAATGGAATAATGCACAAGAATCCCTGCAACAGTTTCCATCCATACATATACACACACCTCGCGCTTTCAACGTTTCACCGCCGAATCGATCGAATGATGGCGTGCAACCTTGCCACACCGAGCGTTCGATATACATATACATACATATAACAGACGAACTGTTTCTGGGTTATTAGGGGACCACGTAATCACCACGTATATCACTTGTGGAAAACTGACGATAGTTCGTTAAAGTTCATTTTCTTTTCTATCGACGTTCGTACCGTAAATCACGCGCCACACGTGTTTGTTCGTCTTTCCCCATGGTAATAACGACGGTTAACCTTTCCGAGAGCGAGGGAAGGTCTTACTTTGGAATTCGACATGGCTGACGATGTGTGTCGTTGGAAGATCGAAAGGGCGCGAATACTGCAAGAGAAATTCATACCGCCTCACGGTCTTCTCCGGTGTCACGTAGCTGAGTAATGGATCGTTCGAGTTTCCCCGCAACGCTTACAAAGGAAGGACCCCAATTGTTCGATTTCGATTTTATGTAACAGGATTTTCAAAGATGATAGTATACAGGTTCCTAACGATATTTTTAAAGATATAAACAATTAAAGTTATGTACCATTAAGATATAGTTGATGCAACTGGGTTACCGGAATCGAACTTCGAAGTGTGACAGCGAGCTTACCAGAATCTTTTTCGTAATATTTTGCTTGTTGCTCGAATCAAAAGACGATTGCGTGCCCGCGGGAAATCCGTTTTTTGTAATCGATTTCCCGGCACGTTAACAGGTCTCACGGAGGAAGTTCTTCGTTCAACGCGTGTTTCTTCGGACCGTAGCGCGAACACGCTGTTCGCGGGATTGCTGTTGCCCGTTTTCTCATGTCTGTGGAATCGGAAACGCTTTATCGGGCGGAATCAGCGGCGCTGAACGTACGTCGGGCGAGCGCGGTATAATTAACAAAATTAATAATTCATTGGGACGCAAAGCGTGCAGCGCACGATTTTCATCGCGGTGGTTTCCTCCGCCGTGGCTTGTCGCGTTTCCTCGTAAATAATTCAATTGTGCGTTTATGAAAGTGTGGAACGTTGAACCGCGGTGTATCATTCACACGACGAAAACACACTAGAGCGATATTTGTCTCGATGGGTATATACTCCTGGTCGCACAAATTCCTGGCGGTCTTTTTTTCCTTCTCCCTTCTTTCCTTCCGTCTGGTTGAAGTAATTGATGAGTGGTATCGAACGATCCCACGGATATACACTCTTTTTTACTCGTTACGTTACGTTATCTCGTTGCCGTTATCAGGTTCCGACGATCAATTAGAGTACGACGAATGATAAATTGCGACGCAGATAAATGGAAACGTAGATACGGAGGATGTTATACAGATGTTTCGAATATCGTGCGTGGGTATCGAAAGAAGAGGTATACCGATTTGAACGCTTTGGGTACCGATTTATTTGAAAGAAATTTTGCATATGGAACAGATTGAATTTTTCTTTCTTTTTTACAACTGATACAAACTACTTTGAAACGAATAAGAATGTACAGGTTAAATATTGTCACAACTCGAATGACGGGTTAGACTAGTTATCTTGCACGTAGGCAAAACAAGCGCATACCGTGTCTCAGTCGTCAAATGTACCCAAGGGGTTAAACAGAGAAAATGAATCGAACCAAGACGCCTGGAGCTTTGAATCAGTTGTGGAATAACTTTTGTAATTCTCTGAGAACCATTCGGGAAACCCAATATCGTACGAGGTTCAACGTGTAACTAAAGATTATAGCGTAAAATTACTGTAATTGATATACGTTGGCTTGTCCAATAATGATGCCAGATTCAGGATTTATCCGCGGCTTAGAGTCTTTGTACAAGTCGACAAACATAGTCTCCCAGAAATATTGAAATATCGGCAAGTAGGCTCGTTTCTCCAAATTTATCGTTCGATGATGGATAAATTATTACCCTACGCACCACCGCCGTTAGTGGATATTCTGTACCTACATAAATATTGACCAACAGAAAAGTTGGTCAAAGTTGAGCAGAAATAATGAGGTTCGCCGTAGCGATATCTAGGTTAAAGCAGTTCCCGCAGACACGGGTGTACACAGATGTTTACGAGAAAAAACACTGGATATTTAATTACCGGGTAGAACGATAAACAGTCGCGACGTTCGTTTACGCGCGTCTATCGATCCGAGATTCCACGAGTCCGACAGGATAAACAGATGTTACGGTGAGATTAACAAATCCAACCGGGGCCTGGGAAGCTTAATCGCCGGGATTAAAAACCGATCGTTGCGAAATGCGTTGCGTTTCGCGAATTTCACGGTGAAATTATACGTTTTTTTCCCGCGCGTCACCGAACGTACCATCCCGTTGTCATGGATTTTCATGGAAAAATTCCGGCACGTTACTCACACCGTGTTAAAATGAATAATAAAACGTTGCCCATTGCTTTTTATTGCAGGTGTACACGTTATCGAATGTGAAGCGTTGTTCCCTCGATGCGCCTGGGAGAATATTCGATTTCCATACATTGAAATTCGAAGAAAAATATTTCAAGTTTATTCGATTGTATCCCATCCCAGCACCGACGCGTTATAAAAATTCGACGATGGTCTTTGCTGTTAATTTTTTTCAGATGGCGTGTTCTTCGCCCTTCTTTTTTTTCTATCCATCGCGCTCTTGCTCAGCATAGCGGAATAGACGCAGCTAGTGACACGGTTAAAATTAAAGTCGCTGTCAGTCACAAAGTCACGAGTTAAAAGGTATCAGAAACATCGCCCACGGGACTTTAAATACGCGATTTATAACCCCTGGCTCTCAAAGCCTTTTTAACATTTTCACGAAAGTCTTGTTACCGAAGCTTTTAGAAAAACTCCGTGAAAATTTATAAAATTCGATTTCGCAGAAACTTGTTACGGGGTTCCGTCTCCTCTTGTGCGAAGTTATTTAATCTTTTAGCGTTCCTTTGTAAAGCTTAACCGCAAAGATGATCTGTTTGCACGTAAACGTGAATTTTCTGTAAAAAGAACAAAACCTTTCCCGTTCGCAATCCGAAACGGATTTTCTCCCGTAACGCCCGGAAGGCTGGACGTTTACCGAGCACTTTAAGCGATCCATGTCGTCGTTTTACGCTTTGTGCACCACCGTACACACCGGTACGAACGATTTGTACGTGTACGCGCATGTTCCTGATAATAACTAATAAATTCTGTAATTTAGTATAGTGGGTCGTCCATTACCTCTGCCACCCTCGTTCCGTGAACGTGTACAAAGTGTTGTTCGTGAACGTCGTATATAAACTCCGCCGCATCAAAGCGGTTGGAAAACTGTGTGTGTCTCTTTCAGAGGGAAATTGCAACGTTAACACGGCAATTTTCTTGCCCCTTGAAACGTAATTGAGTGTCCAGTGGCATACTCACGCTCGCACACATACGTACACTCATTCCGAACAATTCGTGCCGATCGTTCTGAGTTTGAAGACCGCTCCCGTTTTCTGTTTAATTTTCCTAACGACAAGACTTACTTGCTCGATGGTTAAATATTCCTCTGGAAAGATCAAATTCAAATTAAAATATGTACCAGCGATTCTCGAGGAAAATATGTATGTGTACAAATTTAGAGACGATAGATCGATGCATCAGCTTGGTTCGAATTAGCGATGGCGATACATTTGAATCGTATCGGTATTTGGTATCGATACGTATTAATATCCAGAGGATCGATACACGTGTATATCGGGAATAAAATCTCGGTATTAATACTTGCAATTAAATTAGAAGTAACAAAATCCAAAAACGAAAATAAATCATTTATTGAAGCAGATATTTATTCAGGCAGATTCTCAGGTAACAGCGTGAAAAAGAAATCGATTCATTGCAAACTTTATGGGAAGCTCGCGATTAGTCCATTTTCCTTACAACAAATGCAACGATCCTATCGAAATTTCGATATCTACGGGTTACGTACCGATACTCGAATACATCGTGACAGGAAATATCGACACAGAATATCGTCATTTGAATGGAAAACTATAGAGATATTCAAAAAATTGACACCTACTGTATCGCCCGTCACTAATTCGAATATCGAAGCTGAACTCAACTTGGTTCTGTTTTTTTTTTTTTTCAATAACTATGTGGATACTTCTATGAGTGGAATGACGCCCGTAAATAGTAATCAGAAAGTTTTATGGCGATGCAAACGTGTCGTTTTTGTTCGCGGGTTTTCCCACGTGAGTCGGAACTCGAAGTTGATTACCACACCCGGTGTGGACGGTCGGATTCGCGCGAGACCAGCGGCAGTGTTCGCTCTCTGGTACGAAATCATAGTCGCGACGTAATTAGTACGAACTCGTACGACCGTGTCCCCGCGAAAATGATGCCCACGGTAAGCGAATTCCCATGATTTATGCGAATAGAGGCCCCCGGTTCGCGATTGCATCGGGTTAGGTGTAATTGGTTATGGTTAGTTACAGTGAGGTTTCACCGTGAGTTCGCGAAACCGTGCAGCCACGCCCACGATTATTTCGCGAAACATACAAATTCTCCAGCCATTTCTTTCCTAAAAAAAAACCGGACAACATTTCATGGATGATCCTGTCTCTCCTCGATCGATCGTTCCAAGTGAAAACATGCGTCGAATAATCTCGAGGTAATCCCTGAAAGCCTTTCGCGTCGATACACGTTTTCGAAACCGGAGAATCTATTTCCGAAGCGGCGCGTACGAGGTGCATTTTCCTCGGAAATCGCCGCTAAGAATAGCCAATTTATTGTCCGTTTCTCGATTCTGTCCTTTCTTTCATTCTTCGGGGAACTTCTCTCGTCGATTTCAAGTCGTCAAGTGGTCACACGATAGAATCGTAAACTCCGAAGGGTTTTGTCGAAGATGGAGAACGAGAATCAGAATAAAATTGACCCCTCCTCCCTTCGATCGATTGGTAATCGAGTGAAGTCACTGGTTTATCAATTTTACTGATTTTCACAGCGCACCATCGCGCTCCATCCTCGGTCGCGATTTAATTTCTGCCGTGGGATTCCCAGCGCTATTAAATTATTGCGGCGACATCGAAAGGGGAAGCGAGTCTCGTCTCGAAACGTCTGGCGCGCGATAATTCACGTTTCGTCTACGCCCAGTGATCGATCATCCACGGAGAAACTGTTAAATCAACGGCGGTGGTTCGGAGGTCAATCTGAGCTGCTGAAAGTTCGTGGTGAAAAATCATTTGTCGCTTAAAGGATCGAATAAATGCTTCATCGAGTTTTTCTGTCTGGTTCAGTTCAGTCGAGATGAAAATTTCAGGTACATCGATGGAAAAAGGAATTTTCCGATCGACGACAGTATCTTTTCACGCGATCGCTATCCACAACCGATACACCGGGAACAACCTGCCCTCCCTGCCCTTGTCTTGCACGCCTCGTCGAGCACGAATACGTGCCATAGATCGCGCTAAGAAGTGCACGAGCCTCGATTGAAATTGACATCTATTTGTCAAGGCCTGTTTAGCTGGCAGCTCGAGAGACTCGCGAGGGTTGCGCGCTTTGTTGCTGAAAAGCTACTAGTGCGCTCGCGATCGCGCTCCAGCCAGCTTCTTCGTTCTATCTTCCCATTGACACTTAACACATTCGTAACCGGCAACGGAGTTCTACGTAATTTTAAAGTCTTCAGCTGAGTATCGGTAACGTCGTTCTACGTTATTTCAAAATCTCTAGCATTCATCACCCGTTTCTCTTTAGCAAGATGATCATAATCTTGATTTAAAATTTCTGTTACATTAGATATTCTCTTTATATGATAATTAACTAACGTTATTTAACGATTGGAAAACATGAATTTCAACCCGTTATACTTCTAAATAACAGAACTCTGCAGTATTTAGTTATATACTTTTGAAAATTGTACGCGGTATTCACCTAACCAGAGTCTTGCCTCAAAACCGCCGGTTGCGATTGTGTTAACACACGAATGCCATAAAATTCACGGTCTACTTATATACATCCGTATCCGCGAAGTGTCGTGTGACGTTTATTGTTTCGATCTGAACTGGATCGGGAATATTTGCAAAGTGGAACTCTTAACAGCTATAATATTCTATAGTGTTCCGTGCTTAAAGTCCTTTTAATAGAAGTCGACGAGGTTCTTGCCTGGCGTCGCATTTAACGAGCTGAAAATGTACGTCGGTGATGCGATCGCACGTTCGCGAAACATGAAATCAGCGTTTCGCGAAAGGGAGTTCTGATAATTTGATTATCCGGTGATGTCGACGAAGAACGCGTTTTAAAACGTGATTACTAACGGCCGTGCTCTCTCTCTCTCTCTCTCTCTCTCTCTCTCTCTCTCGCGATTAGATTATTTATCGCGGCCACGCGCAGCGAGCAAAGTTCGAGAAGAATAAAAAAAATAGACACTACCCCGCCGTCAGGGAACAGATAGCGTCGACCATGGCAAAGGTGAAAATGTGAATGCATTTTATGGAATATTTCTCTCGAAACTAATAACTATGCGTTAGCCATCTTGCGTGTCCTCGTCTGGCCAGCGTATGAGCACCGACATATGTACTAGTAGTTGCTTTATTTCGGCCTCTTCGACTTAGGAATGGATTCGGCTTACAATTCCTTATACGCACATCTTTCCATACTTTTTATAGCACATGCTAATTACACATTAACCTACCTAACATTTCTCTTACCCTACCCTATTCTAATACACCTAACTCTAACTCTAACTTCGGTATTTTTTATTACCTTTTTGCTTTCCACTTCTCTTAACCAGTTAACTAACTTCTCTCAATATCTTTCCTTTGCTACAGTTTCCCAGTCTCCTCTCAACCTTCCAAACTCCCCTACACTTTTCTTTATATACCTCACATTTTCTTTTCTTTTCTTTCATCCCAAATCTACTCGCTTCCTCCATATTTCCTGTTCTCACCCTTGCTATCTGATGCGGCGTACTTGTGATAAGCTCGCGATTAGTCACTGCTTGTTGGAAAATTAATACCGCGGAACTCGTTGGAAAAATGGTGTGATTGTGCGTGTGGTGATATGTGTTTTAAATGATTTGGCACAACTTAGTAACACGCTTAGACTTTAATATAAACTTAACACTGTGATGTATTTGTTTGTGTGTATGTACTGGTTGTCTTCTGACAGGTCGATGTGTTCTTGTTGACGGTTGAATGTGTTCTGGTGAATGAGTGAATGTATAGATTCTTACTGGAACGGATCGACTCGTGATTAGTGGAAAATGCAGAATTTTTGTTGGTGTAGCTGGTTCAAGAGGTGGTAGTATGAGTTGAAAGAAATGGGGTTTGGTGTATGTATTGTTTCTAGGATTCCTGGAAGTCAACGCCGAAATATAATAAGGAACGGTCTTGATTAACCTAACCCAGACCATCGCCTACCTGCGTTGGGTTGCAGCACTATCAATATCTGGTTATCTCCTCCTCTTTGTTTTCGTAAATACTCTGGGATGAGAACCGACGTACTATCGAATTTTCATTTTTGCGTGTCTCGACTAATAGCAGACAGGTTGCATGCAACGTGGTCGAAATCTCGAAAACGTATCCTCTCGAAGACACCCTCTCCGTGAAAATAGAGTGTTTCATCCGGGTACCTTTGATCGGGCGCTCTCTCGCGACGAAAGGGAGGGGAGGGGGCGGCAGTGAACGTGGGCGAAACAAACGTATCATTGACATCCCCTTTTTGATACCCCGTTTTCCACCTTCCTCTTTGGACGTGCTTTGACGGCGCGGCGATCAAAGGCTCGTTTCACGGGTACCCCGTTCTCAAAGAACAGACGATGAACGTCCTTTTCGGGCGTGCATTACGTACACGGGTTGCAGCGACGGTGAGCTTTGTCGATTCACAATGCGTACGAGTTGCGTGCTCGGTCAAATGAGAATGCCAGTGCCGTATAAGCGAGCTCGATGGAACCGTAAACGTCGAAACTCTACCCCCCCCCCCCTGCGCGACCCAAGCACTAGATTCTCCAGCTGAATCTTCAGCTTCCACGGTTTTCTGGATATATATTCAGAGAAAGGTCAAGATTCCGTCAGTTTGAACAACGACAAGACCCCCACTTCGAACAATGGTAGATTCGTAAACTATTAAAAGAGAGTAGGTTGGAGGAAAGCTAAGGGTCGGTAGTTGGAGGAAGTAGAAGGAAAATATCGGGGTCGTACGAGTTGGAGAAGCAAAGGAAAAAGCTTCGTTTGAGAGGAAGATCGCCGCGGCGCTTACAGTTAAAAAATTCAGGGGGAAAGAAACTTCTCTAACTTGTTGAAACTCGGAGAAACTTCGACTTTACCGTAGTTACGCCCCGACGAACGCATTCCCTGGGAGAGACGTTCGTCGAGAAAACGAAAACATTCCCTTGCTACATAGCTTCGAACTTAAGATCGAGAAGTTTCTGTTTTTTTTTTTTAAACGATAATTCTTTCAGAGAACGAGAGAACGATACCTACTCGCGGTCTCGAGGACAGTCGAGCGTGTAATAATTCGAAATCGTCTTTTTTTCTGTGCAGTGGGAGAGTTCGGAATCCGAGTGTTCAGAGGCGGAGGACTCAAATGAGTTAGGGGCCATCGTCAGCCCCGAGATCAGTGCGATGGACACTGTGGACAGTGCCAGCAAGCGGCAAGCTACTCGTGTCTTCAAAAAGTCGACCCTCAATGGAAATATCACGGTGTATCTGGCGAAACGAGATTTCGTCGATCACATAACCCATGTCGATCCTATCGGTAAGTAGAAAATGTGGTCCGGCTATGAACAATAGGCAAGATCTTGGCCGGCCGATTCTAACGGCTCAATGCGACCTGTGATCACGGAAAAAGCAGTACATGCTACTTTTCGGCCTTAACACACGGGCGTTACGTAACGAAGCGTCACACCGCGTTCGCCTCGCGGGTGGTTAATCCTGAATGTCGCGTATAGAGTCCGTCGCGTCCATTGAGGTGATCCCATTCAGACGCGTTCATTTAACGCCCGATGAATCAATGGGTCGGTTCGAAAGTCCCCCCCCCCCC
>NW_015374150.1:4520027-4625494 GCF_001272555.1 Dufourea novaeangliae | reverse complement strand
CTCTCTCTCTCTCTCTCTCTCTCTCTCTCTCTCTCTCTGTCTGTCTGTCTTTCTTCACCGATCGCTGTTCAATCGTTCCAGACGGGGTCGTGCTGATTGACCCGGACTACGTGAAGGATCGTAAGGTCTTCGGCCACGTTCTGGCCGTGTTCAAATATGGACGGGAGGACCTGGACGTTCTCGGGCTGTCGTTCAGCAAGGATTTGTACCTCGCCGCCGATCAGATTTACCCGGTGGTGCCTGGCTCCCAGCAAAGGGAACTGACACGGTTACAGGAGAGACTGATCAGGAAACTGGGCAACAACGCGTACCCGTTCTACTTCGAGCTGCCGCCCCATTGTCCCGCGTCGGTGACGCTACAGCCCGCCCCCGGGGATACCGGGAAACCGTGCGGCGTCGACTACGAATTCAAAGCGTTCGTAGGCGAGACACAGGACGAGAAACCGCATAAACGGTACGAGAACACCGATTATCGCCCTTAATCTTTCAGGATGACCACACACGTCGTCTGCGACTAACCCCCGTCCTCTGATTTCTCGAACGATTTAACGATTTTCGATGCGTACTGTATGGGCTTCTTTGAACGAGACGAAGTTCGAATATGGAACGCGCGAATGTTTCTGAAAGATTTATCTCGTGTTAGAGAATTGTATGTATACATATACAGAGGGTGTCTCGTTCTTTACACGTAATTCAAATGGTATTAAGTGGTCGGTATCCTGTATGCGTTGAAAAAATATGACCTTCAAATGACCTGTAGTTATTTGGAGAAAAACATCGATGAGCTTGAAAACTTCGAGAGAAGAAACAACATTTGTAACAAACAACGCCATCGGAACGAGACCACCATGTATAGTAATTTATGTATACAGTGACCGTGTCGTTCGATAGAAAGCCAAGATGGTCGCAGCAGAGTGTATCCATCTATTCGCCAATATGGTTTTCTTTTTCACGTGATCCTGAATCGCGGTGTCGTTTCAGGGATCTGGTCAGGCTGGCGATACGAAAGATTATGTACGCGCCCTCGAAACAAGGGGAACAGCCGTCCGTCGAGGTTAGCAAAGAATTTGTGATGTCGCCGAACAAGTTGTACCTGGAGGCGTCCCTCGACAAGGAGTTATACCATCACGGCGAGAACATCGCCGTGAACGTGCACATAGCGAACAATAGCAACCGGACTGTTAAAAAGATCAAAGTGTCCGTGAGACAGTTCGCGGATATCTGTCTGTTCTCCACTGCCCAGTACAAGTGCACGGTCGCCGAGGCGGAGAGCGAGTGAGTATCATTCAAGTCATCATTCTTTTCAGACACACTTGACGCGCGCGCGAGCGCGATCGACACACGCGAAATATATGTATATGGTCATTGCAAGACGTTCGACAGCAAACGAATTCGCTACACTGGTATGTTAAGGATGACTTGTGAAAACGCGGGCGGTGTTTGCATTGTTGTGTGTTCCTCTTTCTTGAGTCTGATTTCTTTAACGTCTCGTTTCTGCGCCGACTCGTTTGCTGCCAAACGCTCTCGTAAAAGACCGTACAGCTCTCGGATCTTCTCTAACGAAAAAAAAAAAAAAAACGTATTCGGGCCTTCGTGACGAAAGATTCGATTTCCCACCATCAGGCGCGGTCATATCGGAGACGGAACAACATCCTCCCCTGTTTGTCACGTTTGAGAAAGAAACGTGGCTTGTTGTGTGCTTGATCACGGTTAACCCAATTCATTCGATGGAGAATTTTTGTCGTCGCGCTTCGAGAACACTGCGACGCTCTATCGAGCGACGAGGTTGATAGAAAGCTTGTTCGGGGTCGTTTCGCCACCCTAGTCGAAATTGCTCAGATATCCTTGGACGGATGTTTTGTAGATCTTCCGGGTCGGTGGAAATTTACGAGTCAATAGATCCATCCTCAACCGTAACCAGGCACCCGGCGCCCACCTTCGAGATCTATCGACGCGGGAAAACGTAAATCGCCAAAGGCGGTGTAATAAATTTTCCAGTCTCGGCGTCGCGCTCGGTATCGCCACCCCTTTCGTGGTTAATAGTTTTCGTATTCGACGTACGCATCTTTGGTCACCTGCGTCTCGTGAAAGAAGCGACTAGTATATATTAACGCTGAGTGTACAATGAATAGAACGCGATAAATACCGAGAAGGATATTGTGACATGACGAAAACGGAAAATAAGATGATTGCACTGGCAGTATAGGGGTATCGCCAGGATTCACCCTGAGCAAGGTCTTTTCTCTAAGGCCGACGCTTGCCGACAACAAAGACAAGCGAGGTCTAGCTCTAGACGGTCAGCTTAAACACGAGGACACCAATCTAGCATCTAGCACAATGTGAGTGCTCCAAAACCCATTGGCCCAACGTGGCTAGCCTCTTTTTCTTTTGGCGAACACGGAAAACCGAAGACTGGAAACGGGCCAAATGATTCGCCCTGGGTACGGAAATGATCGCCGTGCCCGAAACAGGCGATGTTTTATATAGTTTATATAAAGTAAGTCGCGAGATTTCGATTGTTTTATCGATCTTTCTATCCGATTTTATTGACAGAGTTCACGAAACTCTGTAAGACAAACCATGTGCAATTACACGCGCTGTGTTTTTTCATGCGAGAAAACTATTTCATTATATTTTTACGACAGTGGGGGAGGTTCTTGACACGCGCTCGATGGAAGCCCGTTTGCAGTCTTCGTACGGCGAGACACATTGCCGAGAGGAAGTGCGATATTGTATGGGAACACCGTTCCGCAAATTGGGAATGCCAGTGTTTTTTCTTGATGGTGTTTTTGCTGGGGACGTTTTATGGATATGAAGTTCCATCGGTGGTGGTCTCTCTACCTTCTATTTTTTCCCCTGTATAAAGGTCATGTCCATGTTCTGGTCCATCCACTCCCCGAAACCCCTCTTTATTTTTCTATTATCTCCAAACGTCTGTGTCTTTCCACGATTGATATGCTGATCGATAAACCGCCGCCCTCGATTCGTCCATCCGTTTCTTCCACTGTATCTCCCGTCCCTTCTCCCCTCCAACCCTCATTCCCCCCGTATTATCCGTAGTCTCTGTATCGCAGTGTGACGCACAAGCTGAAGTTTCGTGTATACACGCAGAGGGACACGCGCGTATGTGTGGGTGTATTTACCGATCGTCACTGTCGGTGTCCGCCGCGGTAGCTTATCATCGCTCTGTCCCGGTACGGAACTCGGAAGACGAGATGCGATCGAGATTCAGAGATCACATCTGTGCGTCTATTGGGGTTGCAATCGCAGTTACATACGCTCCGAGGCGTAATAATTCGTCGGGCAACGCGTGTTCAAAGCAGAAAATTCGAGACTAGTTTCCACGTAGACAGCCTGTGGCCGCAGGCTGGTGACCAAATTTAAATTTCAAATGCAATTATCGTGGATCGCGCGCGGGACGGAAACGGTGTGTAGCCGATCGAGAATTTTGCGGGTGGACAGTGTATAGAGCGAGCCAGACATAGCACGCGGTGACGGAAACTTGAAAAGTGAACAACCCTTTGACGCCAGAGCCGTGTGTTACAAAGAAAACGGAAAGGTGACGATGGTCATAGTGAGTCGTGAGAAAGACCGTGAAAAGCAATTTGAGTCTGTGTGTGTGTGTGTGTGTGTGTGTGTGTGTGTGTGTGTGTGTGTGTGTGTGTGTGTGTGTGTGTCGGTGGCGGGCCGGTGATCGGGTGAGCTGGGGGATAAAAACCGGAATTCCGAGATCCTGATGTATTAGGCCCCCTGTGTGTGGCACCACGGTTTACCTTCAACACACCCTTGTGCCTACATGTTTGCCAGGGAGGGGTGCCCGGTGGGGCCAGGTTTCACGCTGAGCAAAGTGTTCTCTCTGACACCGCTTCTCGCCAACAACAAAAATAAGTGGGGCCTAGCCCTTGACGGCCAGCTCAAACACGAGGACACCAATCTGGCGTCCAGCACCCTGTAAGGAAAAACAAAACCGTCCGCTTGTCGATGGAAGTCAAACAATATGTATATATATATACATACATACACACACACGCGTCTGGATATACATATACATATATATATTGACACCCCTGTCGATCGAACCTTTGGGTACACGGTATCTACTCTATCACACTCCCGAAGATACATTTCGAATCCCTTTCGACAGACGATATAGAACCATGTAAATAAATACACATTCAGTTCAGGTTTCCTGCGAAATCTTTTATACGATTTAAACCAAAATTACCTAATCTGTAAGAATCGATTACACTTGGAACATACACACACATACACTCCTCTTGTATGTTTCTTCCTGTTGCGTTCGATCGTTGGTGTATACACACGCTGGATACTTTGAGATAAACTATTTAATTAAAGCGTCCGTACGCGTGCGCAAGCGTGTCCAGGGTTGCTCCAGTTTAATTCACTCCGGAAATCGGATGTGATCGAGATAGTCGTTGACGCCAAACGCTGTACCCGAAACTTCGACCGGCACTGTTGTGTACGTGCCTCTGTTTCTATTTCTCTCTTCCTGCTCTCTATCTCTCCCTCTATCTCTTTCTATCTCTTTTTCTATTTAGACGAGCGTTACGCGGGCTGATATCGCGTGGAATCATGATTTCTCGTTCCGCCGAAGCTGCGTGTGCCCGAAAATTGCGATCACGAGTGTGTGTGTGTGTGTGTGTGCGTGTGTGCGTGTGTGTGTGTGTGCCAAGGGACCTGTAGCCTGTAGCTCGCCAAGGCTAACACACCCACACACACCGATATTATCATCGATCCGCTTTTTGACGCCTGCTTGTTGCCGGAACACATGGTACACACGTTGGTTCCTGTTATTTATTTAGACGAGACTTGAAACTCGCTGAATACGAACAGAGTTAAACGGGCGCGCGGCCCGCCGTTGCTTTTCGAACCTCTTAATGTTAAAAGCCCGTGTGAAAAGACTCTGTACGATCGAATCTTTAGAATCCTAGAGACATAAACGGTAGCTTCGACGCTGTCACTTTGCAGGCTTCCCTTTGAATCTCGGCCCTCTCCCTGAAACGATTACCTCGAGGCTCAAGCTTTCCCACTTGTCCACGAACCGTGTCTGTTACTTCGTAAACCAACTTCACGTTCGTGGATTAGCTCTCTATCGGTGTCTCGGAGAAGACAACCGACGGTAATCAGATCCTGACAGCGCTGACAGATAACAGACACGATTTGAACACTGAAGAAAGTGTGTAATACGTATTACGGTCGAATCGGAATCTCGACAGCAGTAGTCTCGATTATCTATATTCTAGGAGGTAAAGGGGGAATCAAACTTTTTTCGATCACACGCACGCTTCCACGTAACGTAAATCTTACGTAAATAAGCCCCGCCGAGACCCCGATTTTATCATGGCCAAACGAAAGAAACTGTCCGCGACCCGCGACGCGTTCGTGAACTGGGCGAAGCCTTGGAAATCGCTCCCGAAAACACGATTGTTTCACAGACGGTGTGCATATACAATCTCGATCGAAAATAGCGAGGATCTGCTCGCTCGCTTTCCGCCTGGTTCTTCCGCCTGCGGAGAGGGCTATATTCAGATCAGAAACGAACAATTGCCTTCGTTTTTTCTTTCTCCTTTCGATTTACCGGGTTGATTCGATCACGTTGTGCACTCTCTTGTCTTCGTTCCGAATGCTCCGCCCGCCTCGCCCAGTCCTGGTTCTTCCTTCCAAGGCACTCGTAGAATTATGGTACAGCGTTGATTCGAACGATTCCACAAAAACGGAGTGGAAAATTAACGCGGGTAGCCAGCGAAACGACAACGTATGTAAAATTACATTCAATTTTTTTCCCAGATCGTTGAAGCGTGAATTTCGCTTTCGTTTTCACGATGAAAAATTGCGAATCACTTCTTCGTTCGTTTTGCTAAATCAACGATCAAGGTTTGTTTCACCTGGACTCATGGGTATATACAAGTCTGCGACATTTGCTTTCGAACATGTTCAACACCGTGAATGGGTTTTCGTGCCACTCGAAAAACGGGGGACACAATCGAACGAACCGCGGAATCGCGAGGGCAAAAACAAAAAAAATCATCGACGTGAGACACAAGTACGGATTCTTGTTTCTGATGAAGCAATAAAGATACAGAGAACAATTACGTGAATATAATCGTGGTGCCAATTTTCGCGATAACGACACGACCATAATTCTGCGCGTTGTACGACAGGCAAGAGAAGTGGTAAAGACCCACCCGGCCGCTATTCTATCGTGGCGTCGTGCTTTTCTGTAACCTACGTACACGTTCTTGTTTTCAAAATCGTTTCCTTTTCTTGAGAGATGGCTGAGACGTAGTAGCGGACCTGGCACGTTTAGTAGGAGACGTTGTTACAGAACGAATAATTTAGGCATAGAAACGTTGGCTGCTTCATAGAAAACACTAGTTGCCGTACTCTTTGATATCTGATCTCACGATTTCTCTTTCTACACTACGCTCTGAGGATGATGTGTGCTCGTCTCGTGTTGGTTCACCGACCACCTTAGATTCGTGGAATATTTTTCTTTTACTTCTTTTTTTGTTCGTTTCCGACCGGTAGAGAGAGTTTTGCGTTAACGGAATCAGTTCTGCTTCGTCCACACTGCTGAGAAAAAAACCCTTGAACGCTGTTAATCCGTGGAGAGATATGACGAGAAACAAACGAGATATACGGACGTTTGATGAGCAAAGGCGAGAGGGGATTGTCAATTTTGAATGGCTCGTGAAATATTTTCAGTTTGAATTCCCACGTTAGCTTTAAGTTCGATTCGACGAACATTTTTGTACATTTTTTTTCTTCTTTCTTTCGGGAGTTTCTTTGCATTTCGTTTATTACCGAGTATATTCGATGCTCCCCCATATACGCCTGAACTCGTCATTCGAGGGAACATCAAATCGTCCAAATTCCAAAGCGTGTGAGCTTGGACAGAATCGATATCCTACCCCTCCGCTTCTTCTTCTTCTTCTACGCCGCTTTTGTAATATACGTGTATGTGTATTTATTGCGTCGCAAAACTGCATGATTCCGTCTGTGTGTGTGTGTGTGTGTGTGTGTGTGTGTGTGTGTGTGTGCGTGTGCGTGTGCGTGAGTGCGTGTGCTGTGCTCTGTGGTACGCTTCGAAATCTTCCTCCGCAATCTTAGATACTATATGTACACACGAAACGCTTCTCTCCCACTCGCCCCCTCTGGACTGCTATCTGTAATCTTACACTCTGCCTAACGTGTGTCTATAATAAACATCCAGTTCAGTTTCTCTGTTCCTTTGATGTCTTTTTTACTTACTACGATATGTGTGTGTTTTCTTGGCGCAAAATTAAATCGCTCAACCAGTAACAATGTGCATGCCCCGGGCTTGGAAAGATAGATGTTAAGGAGGAGGTGTCGGACGACACGTTGATAATCGGACTGTTTCGTGTAGCGTGGTGGATCCATCGCAACGCGAGAATCTTGGAATTATCGTCCAGTACAAAGTGAAAGTGAAACTCTGCCTTGGGGCGCTCGGAGGGTGAGTTTGAAACATCGCAATTTAACTTTATACACGTGCAACAGGAGTTGGTGTACTAATTTTATCGCGTTTTTGGCGGCCTTGCAGCGAATTGGTGGCAGAGCTGCCGTTCATCCTGATGCACCCGAAACCGGAAGAAGAGGAAGCGGCGCCGTCTACGGCGCGTCCAAGCCCGACGCAGAAAGCGGACAGCGGCGAAATACCGCTCGACACGAACCTCATCCAGCTGGATACGTACGTGATCAATATTCGTGTAGCGTAGATGGAATCCTATTCCCGTCAGTCATGAACAGAGTTCGATCGTTTCGACGTGAATGACGTCTGTACATCTGACAATGCGTCTCTTGTCCGGACGATCTGAACACACAAACACACAGTATCGGTATTAGATACACGGAAAATATTTCTCTTGAACGGAAGCATGATTGTTGCGCTCGTGGCTTATTCTGTATTAAATTCCTGTCCGTTCTGTATGATTTCAGAGAGGCGGACGGCGACGACGATATAATCTTCGAGGACTTCGCTCGTCTGAGGTTGAAGGGCGAGACGGAGGCCTGACCAAGTCGTGCCGACACCATTGCTCTGTACGAAACAGCGATACGTCCAATGTTCCAGAACGCTGCGTCGCCGATGAAGCTGATTTTATAAAATGTTGTGTTCCGATCGCGTCCTTCCGCGAGAGAAACGGTGTCAACTGAATGTGATACCATTCGCGGACTAGATAGTGTTTAGGAAGATGATCGAGAATCGATCGGGATTCACTTTGTCGCGATATGTTTATTCGAGATCGGACGGCGGGAGGGGGATCAAATGTCTTTGCTCCCAGCCATACACGAAATTACGAAACCCTTGTTATTTTCTATTTGTCGCATCTATCCGACACACCGAACGGTATACCCTCGGAATGGTACTAATCGTTGCACAAAACGGTCCCGTAATAAGACCGAAGAACACTGCCCGTCGTGACGGGAGAATACTTACGCTTTGACGCATTTTTTTTTTCGTGACGAGTAACGAGGCATCAAAGACTGAACACACCGTTGAGGGAGGAGTATACAAAAGAAGAAAGAAAGAAAGAAATACCTTTGCCAATGACGTATTTATTCTAGTTCTATCGATTGCGAACAGGGCGAGAAAGCACGGGTTCATCTCTTTCGATGGGACAGACTGTTTCCATTCGGGACTCACGTCGATCACTATTTTGGGGCAGGCGGGACAGTCTCGGAACGGGACTATAAACCGACAGACGTTTCTGTCACTTTAGTTACATGGCCAGTATACACATATTATACATATATAATGTAATGCAGTCAATGTTACACGTTGATTCGCGCAAAATTAATCCTATCAATCGTATAAACTTCTCCCGGGTGTCCAGGCCGACACACACACACACACACACGCACACGCGCGCGCGCGCTCGCGCTCGCGTGGACACTTGTTCGCTGATTACTCGAAGAATAGAAAACGGCCGTCTACGTAGGGCCAATCATCGTGAACTATTATTTATTTGTTTTCCTAGAATTATCATAGTTTATTCCGTTGTAGACCCTTTGATCATCCTCCGGATAAAGGTACACGGCTGTACGTTCCTTATTGTTTTCTTTTTCCAGTCCTGAGGAATTAAAGTCACCGCAGTTAATTTTCCGATAGTTGTATCATCAGGGGCGAAGAAATCCTTGAATGAAGCAAATTGAAATTAAAGATAACGAATTTCTTGTAGTCGGTACAGCCAGGGGTTTCTCGACACGGTAATGTTTTCCGGCGAGTCGTGGTCGCGAGAAATTAGAATTAGATTGTAAATGCCTGAAAGATATCGAATGAATATTCTCATTGAAAATCGTCGTTCAAATGAAATCATTGTAACTTTCCGATCTTTCCACCGGTGAAGAGTCCATGAAACAGTGAGACCAGCCATTGCTGAGAGTTTCGAACACAGACGCAAGAACCATCTCCGCGAATAATTATTATTTTTATTCGACGTTTTACGCGCTCGGTACGTTATTGTTTTGTTTTCTATTAAAACGAAACTATCGAATTACACACGCGTCGAATTTCATTTGCAACATCACAACAAATTCAACGAATCCTACTTAAATATTATAATATATGAATGTATACATACATTATACCTGTATAGACGTATGTGAACTTCTTGAGTCGCATGCTTAACGACAAATTAAGCAGCGTTGGTTATAAAACAAGGAGGTTTAGGTAAACAAAAACAAATAATTCCAGCGGTTTTAGCTTTTACACGTTTATACAGAGATCGAGAAAGCATTGGCTTTTTGCTAATCATACGATTTTCTATTCCTTTTTTATGTGTCGCACATTTTGTACCGAACGGAATATTATATAGTGCCATCCTTATTACTTGGATTACCATTTGGATGTTCATTTTTTCAGAGGGGACTTCGAGTGACCGTGCGGACCGATAATCGCGAATCCAGTTCGTTACGATTTCATAAGTTAAACCCGCATCGCCGATTCTCCAGCGAAGCACCATTGGTTTTTTCCTGAATCGTTCCGAATTTCTGTTTCGTAGAGTGATTCTCTAGTCGGGAGATGGCGTGAAATAAAGATAATCGAGCAATTCCAAGCGCGATCGAGAGAAAAAACGGGATCATTCCAGGTGTACGTGGTTAATGTAATATGTCTTTAGGGACATGAAACATGGTACATTAAAGTCGTCTATAAGTGGCAGATAGAACCTAGTGACTCGACGATATTCTGTTGTTTGCATAATTTGAACACCGGACAATTCATATTCTCCTTAGACGTCAAGCAAGTCCGACGATGTCTAGATCTCCTCCCTGGTCAAGGAGATCTGAAAGCTATCGAAGGTTCTAAGTTGACGTGACAGAAAGTCCGTGGAAATGTTTACTCATATACCTCCTCGAGTTACAGAGGCAAAAAATTGATCATCGAGTTGTTCGATCATGCGCGCTGAAATTCGATACAGCAACGCTGGATCATTCGAGATGCCGATCCAATGAGGACCACTGGTCTGCAACTTAGAAACACTCTCTGTGTTGTATTAGCACGAAACAAGCGTTAAGGCGTCCGCTGTCAATTAATTGTAACCGTATCGAAAAACTTATCGACGATTCTGAGACGCTGGTGGCGACAGCGAGCGCGTTAATTAAAGTAATCCCCGCGTCGTGTCCACGAGTGTAACTTACAAGTTAACGTAATTGTACATCCCCGAGAAGGAAACGACTTGGTGGCTCAAAACTGAAGAGACCTAGTCAACAAGTTGTTACTTTTAAAGAGACACCACCACCACCACCCCCAACTCTAAACACGAAGAAATGTTTCTCTGAATCCACTCGGGAGCTTCGTGGCGCTCGAGAGTGTGCCACGTATTCTGTCGCGATAACGAACGAAAAGTCCATTTTAACAGACCAAACAACGGAACTTCTTGATAGGATTGTCGTTCTCTTCAATTCTGAAGCACACACGGCGATAGATAGATCAGTCGGAAACAATATCGATCGTGTCCTACTCGGCGTTTTAACCGTGCGCGCATGTACATACAAGGAGGCAGGGAAGAATAGTATTTTTTATCGATTTAGCATTTACAGAGTGTATCTAGAAGACAGATTACCGATCATACCAAAGCCAGTATCTCTCACTTCGATTGTTTCGCAAGCGGAGAAGTTTCTGGGAGATTTGGGAGTAACAGACGTACGCGCACGCGGCAACGAACATAGTCTTCGGAGTAACCATTGGAACCACAGATCCCAGAATTCACAGTAAATGTCCAGTTAGCGTTTAAAATTGTCCTTGAAAGTCAACGTCGTGTCCGTAGGTTTGGAGTCATCGGAAGGATATTGCGTCGCGTGTATGTGGAACTTTCGATTGTTACCTGATCGTTACCTATCTGCATGTTTCTCCATTGAGACAATAGGTGGAGCGACTGTGCAGTCTTAACGAAAGCAGCGAAGGAAGTTAGCTCCTGAATGTCCTTGAAGAGCTAAATAACTCTGTGGCTACTAGACACTATGAACTATACACATTTCTACCCCTAAAGAATTCGGGCTCATGGTCACCAAAGAACCTGTTGATGTGACAAAAGAATTCATTACATTGACCCCAAACTTAGAGATGCAATGGGGGGAGGGGGGGAGGGTGAAGGATCGCGAGTCTCTGAGTATATTTTATATTCGAGGGCGCGGATATATTTTGTATGATACCGACATTGTGGTTGATGAATTGGAGGAGAAATTCTTGATGGACTCTGCGTAAGAGAAACTGAAGTAGAGCGGGCAGTCTATTTCACGTGCATTCTGCAATAGAGACGTTGCTTCGAAGAGTCAATAATGGTACTAGTGCTGTTTAAAACCGTACCTCGCGTCGATTGACTGTGAGAGTCTCTTCTTTTCCGAATAATCCGTGTAACCCCGTTGCGAATTCCGTCGACGTTATCGACGCGTCTGCGCCCCAGCCATGGGGGGTTATAAAGAGATACCTATATGTATAGAGAAGGGATACGCGTATGCACGCGGCGGATTTGTACAATGTGTATGGAGTCGAACCGCGCGATGATTACGCCCAGGGCATAATTAGCTAATTAAGTTGGGGGGGGGGCGGGGGCGACGAAAATGGTAATGGAGGAAAAAATGAAAGAACTGTTTCGTCCACAGCAATTAATGTATATGTAGTCCCAGTATTCGATTTTGCGCGCGAACGTGTCCCGTGACAGCGGGGAGTGTGTAAAGTCGCGGCCACGGCACAAAGTCAGTGCTATTGTTACGTGTACATTGCGCCTCGATCGGTTTAATTTATTCGCCAAGGTTTGATAAAGAAAGTGAGGAGAGAAAGAGAGAGAGAGAGAGAGAGAGAGAGAGAGAGAGAGAGAGAGAGAGAGAGAGCAAGAGGAACGCGGTGTGTGTCGTCCAAACGACCAGACAATTGAATAATTTTTTTTTGTATGAGACCGATGGTACGAGAGAGAAACAAAACATACATATTAATTAAGAGAGAATGTATAAAAGAGAAATGATAAAAAGAGAGTAAATAGCGAGATACGTAATATATTATAATGTATATGTAAAAATTGTGTATTCTCATATAATAATAGCTGTAATAATTTAATAAATCCTGTATATCGGATACTGACGTCTGTTCAGGGCCAGTGTTCCCATGTTTTAAGGATAATCGTCGCTGTTTCAACGCAATACTTGCAACGCAGACACTAATTGGGCGTCGTTAATTAATTACGATACCTTCTGTACCATTGGTACTAACGGTTCGTTCATTTCCGTGAAAGCATTCAGTTGCAAAAACTCCGGAACGTGTATTCGCAATAATCGAAATTAAACCGACACGGCCCGTGCGCGCACGGTTAATCTGCTTTGAACTTATTCCCGTTCACGTTCATCCGCGAGCAACAAGTATCTGACTCCCCGCCAAAGGGATTACTCTTGATGCGTAGTTCTCTGTGATCCTGATTGATCTCGTGTTACAACCGCGATCTGCGTTCGTGGATCGCCGGTATGATGGCATTCAATCGATAACGCAACGCGCGAGCAAACCCTTTTGTAATTGATTTAATTATTCAATAGAGGTTTTAATCAAGCCGAGCAGCCCATTGCGTTTTCGGCGTGTGTCAGTAATTTACGGCACTGTCATTGCAATTGTCACGACTGGCAGTAGGTCGACCATGTATCGACGCACTCCACACAGGATCTATCCAATGGACCCTCGTAAACTACGATTAAATTGCCGCTGCGTTCAAAAGTTTCTTCCTACGTTGTAAAATTGTAAGGAAGACCGAGGTACCCTGTAATTTCCGCGCACCTTAATCGTCGCTACATTGGTTCTAATTAAACTCCGCTTAAAATTCCGCCCGGGTTTAATAAAACCTCCCTTTGCGCGCGCAGGATCAGACGGATCGTTCAGAGCTTTCTAGAGGACAAGAATTCAACTCGAGAAAAAAAGAAGAAAATGACGAAAGGTTGCCAACGTTGTTACGATTCACTTATTACATATCCACTTTCGATTTTTTCATAAATAATTTTTACACGTGAACTCAATCTTTCCTGATTATTAACACTTCCTCCGTTCTCGTTCTTCTGACTCTTATGTTTTCTTGTTTCGTATCACGCCTGGCAGGGTCAGGTTCAATAACAGCTCTAATTGTGACTTGCTCGAGCATTTCTGCGTTTGTTACACTTCATCTTTGTTATTTCTCTGCATACCTCGATGCGTAACGCATTTGTATCATTACTGGTATCATCAGTTAAACTGCATAGCAATTTGCTTCTCCAATTGCAACAACAGAAAACCGTTCGCAACCTTTTGGATCACCTGTCTGGGAATATCAGCTCGGAAGCAGGAGCATAGGTTTCACCGCGCACCAACATTGTTGAACGCGATAAATTCTCGTCGGAATGCGAACGCATCGGGACGCCACGCGGCTCATTAACTCGCGTCAAGAATTTCTATTCGATGATAAACGACGCATCCCGAATGTTGTCCGTTACGTTCTAACTCTGATAGCCGAAATGAAACAAAATCAGAGTGGGCATAGGCGTAGCCCCCTAGCCACACACACACACACACACACACACACACACACACACACACAGAGAGAGGGAAAAAAAGTAATATGAAATTTACCTTAAGATAAATTTTGAACCCCCCTCGTACTGATAACCTGACTACTCCAATGGTTCAGAATTCTCTCCGACGAAACAGCCGAGGATACAAAAATTCATCGAACTGGTAAACTTTCCAACAATCGACAAAAGCCTGCGGAGAGGAGGATGGTGTATCGGAAGGCAATTTTGCTGCGTTTTCACTGAAAACGAGTTCGCCGCATCCGATTCCGGGGGACAAGGTGGAAAAACGACCACCTTGAAACTCGTCGACAGGACTTTCGGACAATTTCAATTATGCCGGTGGGTGGAACCCGAGAAGCCGGTTCTCGTGTTCCGTAGATTAAACACGGAACTTTGGGGAATCGAACTGCGACCTGTGTATTTTCAATTCCGTCCTGTTTTTCGTCGCATCCGTGGGCGTAACGATTGAAATTAATTAGCTATGTTTTCCGGATCGGCATCACCCGTTCGAACCGGAAGTTTCGAACAGCCTCGACGATGTTCAGTTTTTCGTTTGTTTACAGCGCGCGAGCGCGTGAAATTCCATTTTAATAGAAAGCTATTGGAGCTGGGGTACTACGGCGCGCGCTGTTTCGCGTGTACGATTCACGGGTGTGTTTCCAAATAAACAGACCCGTATGCAAAACACGTCGGTTTCTCTCGCGGTCTTCCGATTTGTAAATTCACCATTTGTTTCTTTGTTTATCGTCGGAACGACGGGGGTTACTGAATAGCGAAACGCACAGTGAATTCGATGAAAGCATCAGATCGAACTTCCGTTTAATGCTCGGAACCACGAGATGTTCCAAGAACAGTTGGCCACAATTTTATTCGAATGTCATAGATAGTAAAAAGCTGCTTAACGGTTAATGAGATTTAATAGTTGTTTGGCAAATGTCGACTCGATCAAGGAGAAGTTAATACTTTTATTAGACAAATTGGAATCATCGCGTTTATACGATTAAAAATGACGCAATAATACTTTTTTATCTTTTATTCATTATTCAAAACTCTTTACCTAAATCAGTGTTTCCTAAACTTTTCCTACGACGAAACACTTTATAATTTCTGACATTTTAACGGAACACCTTGGTTATCTTCTAGGGTAGGTAGATATACATATATAATAAATGAGTAAATCTAAGCATTAAAAAAAGACAGACATTTGAGAATAAATGTTTGTTTTTTTTTGCACATAAAAATAATTTTTCACGGAACACTTATTTACTTTCCACGGAACGTAGTTTGGGGAACGCTGATCTAGATAATGAATTTGCCCATCTCTGTGTCCGAGTAACGATCGTGGATCTTCGAACCTGAAAATTCTCCGTACGTTTTTCCCCGCCACGTTACGTTTCTTATTGTAGATCATCGTGAATTCTAATAGATGCTGCCCCATCTTATAATTCGAGCATAACACTAGATATGTATATGAACGAGGGAAAGTATGGGGTTTAGAACGCGTTAAACGCTGTTTATTAAGGTGCTTATTAAAGGTTACGCGGCGGGCGCACTTCAGAAAGACCGTACCTATATGAGTTTGCAAAGTGCCGGAGGGTTTACAGTTGCCGCGGAAAATATCGCAGTGCAAACATGTTCCCGAAAGGAGGGCTAATCTTCCTGTAACAAGAGGGTTAACATCGAGATCCTTTCAATTTTCCGGGACAGCCTGATCCGCGTTGGTCGACAAAAAAAAAAGAGAAATATTTTCGCACGTTTCGGCAAAGAATCCTCGCGAAGTGGTTGGGAGAAAAAGACGTAATTAACCAGGCAAACAGAGTCCCTAGACGCGGAAGAAACTCATTTCCGCTGCGGAGAACCCCGTACCGCTGGATTAACTCGTCTCCCGCTTAAGAAGCAAAAACCAAATTTAATTTCGCGACGGTGAACACGAACGGCGGGGGAGGAAAATGATCGCGATGCATTTTTCGACTTCGCGAAAGAGTTTTACGATGTCCGTTTTAACGACTCTTTAGGAGTTCGCGAATATGACTCTCTCTCTCTCTCTCTCTCTCTCTCTCTCTCTCTCTCTCTCTGTCTCTTTCTCTTCGCACACCCCGTTGAAAATATTACCGGAACGGGTCCTGTTTTCGGAACGAACGCATTTCGGCGTGGAACTTTTGCCGGCTGAATTTCAAAATGCGTTTCCATCCCCTATGGAATACCCTCGGCTCCGTGTTTCCGTATCGTTTTCCATTTTGTTGTTTTACAAATCTCGTGGGTGTTTCTTATTTGTTGAAACCGGACTGAGAGGAATTAATGTGAACGCGATATTGGACATGAATAATAATAATAATAATATTGACTTTGCTATGGTATTACAATAATTGTTGTTACAGATTTGAGCAGTTACAACTTTCGCCAACACTTTGCAGCCATAAGAGGACACGAAGATACTCGCATATTCGTTCACAGATTTCTGAAATAACAAATTAGATGTAAAAGCTTGTATGCAATATTTATTTATATATTCTCCTTATGATTCTTTCGTGATAAATTTTTCGTAAATTGGAAATAAAATACGCGTTTTGGTAAATACTGTTGTCAATTGGCAAAAGTGACAGCCTTTCGCGAACAAACTTGCGAGTCTCTGTAGATTTATAAAAGTTGTAAAAAAAAGAGTTAGATCGTGAACAAGATGAAGATCAGAAAAGGATGATACAAAACGTCTATAAGTCGTATATGCATGTATAGTTCAGCAATGCATCAAAGAACTTCGTTTTACGCGAAACTAGTGAAAACGTGTTCTGTTCGTATGCCATACATACGAGAATCTTGCGAGCAACGAAAAGTTTACAACTTCACCACGGGGAAGATTGCAATTTATTATTCGACTCTGCCAGGAATTTTCGATGCGGTAGTTATTGGACGTGCTATTCAGTTATCCAACAGGAAGTATTCCCGGGGTTAATATCAAACGTGACCTCGGGAAGACCGTAGCCCGCCACCCCCTCTCGTGTTTTCGAAGTTTCCAAATTTCCACGCGGTTCTCGTAGATATCGTCCATTCGCAATATTTTTCGATGATACTCGAACAACAAAAAGTATACGAACTGCGAACGATCGTACGACGATATCGAGGTGAACTATTTCCTCTAACGGACGAGACGGGGATTTCTTCGTTTAAAATAGTAACAGAAACACGGTACAGAAAGATATCACATTTCTAGATTTTACAACGGGAAAAAACATGCGCCGTAGAAAAATCCGGGGGGGGGGGGAAGAATTAAATGCAATCAAAAGATCGAGTCAACTTGAAGAAAGGACAATAGTCGGAGGGATAAGAAAACGCGTTTAGACGTACGATAAGGGGAAAATGTGAGCCAGAAGTCAGACGGAAGGAAAGAGAGAAAAAGACACCGGAAACATGACGGAAAAAGGACAAGAGAACTAGTAAAACAATCTAAGAGAACGCTGAACAAATAGATAAACCTTTGAACCCGCTTATCCGTGGGAAAGAATCTGCGCCAGACGAAACACTATTTTTCTCCGAGACTTTGCACCGTTTGCCCCTTTTCCAGGCGAAAACTTCGTAACGGAGATTTCCCGATAAAAATGCAAAATTGAATATTTAATATGTAATTCTGAGTAACTGTTTGTTTCCCTTATACGTGTTAAAGGAATACCATGAACGTATACGCAAACTATTTCGAGTGTGCTGGTTCGCTACGCTGAAAATTGTCTACGATATTTGCGTTTCAAAAGATACACCGAGGATACAATATAAAATGTGGTATCGTTATTGCATGCCGTTGCATTCCAGATTCGAAGGGACGTAAAGACGAAAGAATCTTTCGAGTCTCGAACGGGAAGCAACATTTTGGCGCGCGACGCAGGTCTTCTCTCTCTCTCTCTCTCTCCCTCTCGTCCTCTATTTCGCTCTGTTGGCGTCGCGACGCAACCACCGTGGAGGCTGTCCGGTCTTCAGTGTGATCCACGCGGCTCAACCGCGAGGATGCGTGTCTCGGAGAGTATGTTTAGATCGAATTCTCATTGCAACTATCACGAACGACGTAAATCCAATCGATCTTGTTATCGAATTCATCGGACATTGAATCCTGGATTTGCCTAAATAAATTTATCGACGTGACGTTATCCTGTCGAGTAAATCAAACGGTGAAACGTCGAGCGTTGTCAACGAACACTTTAATTCCATGAGAAAGACAACGCAATATCATTGATACCAATGGAAAGGTTTATTTACCGTGTGAGTCCAAATTTGGTGCAAGTTGCAAACGTTTCTATGTAGTCACTTGTACCGATGTTTCTGAGACCAATAGAATTTAACAGTTGTTTCGAACACTCGGAAATTGCCCAAAACAGTGACGATACTCGGAAGTACTTCGTGTCGGAATTGCGAGAATAATTTCTACCGCGGAATCGTTGTAATTCCGTGGGCATCCCGCCGTAGGATCTCTGGAATCGCAGCTTCCGGTTCGTGGTCGGCAAAAGTCACTAGAATCATTCTGGCAATCGTTAAAGTTTCATTTATGTCGCATCCGCACCGCAATACGATATTGCAAATTTCGATCGGAAGTTCCGAGAATCATCAAGGTCTGCGATCCATTGGAGTGCTCAAAGATTTTGGTAACCACAACGAACGAATAGGTTCGGTCATAAACGAGGAAATATGTGTGACCCCACCGCTCGAGAGTCAGGCACGTGTGCAGCGAAATTACGTTCGTGAGACGGCGAGAACTCGTTGGAACCGAGCCGCAACTAGGATCTCACGGTTGAATTCATGGTTCACGCGATGTTTCATGGTTAACGTAAACAACAAGAAAACAAGAAGCGTTTTTCTTCCTTCTTCGTTCTTCGTTAAACAAGAAAAAAAAACAGAAGATCCTCTAGCGAAGTGACTCTAATCGATTCGAAACTTCGAAGTCCCCGCCGAGTTCCATCGATTTATCTCGAAGGTCCACTCTCTCGAGACCTGGAGACACATTGAAATTTTAAATGATATCGCTTAGTCGGCTCCTCGAGACTTAATCAACCCTCCCCCCGACGATTCAATCCACGGATTCATAACTCTTCGCGTTATTTAAACGACCGAGCAAAGAAACGATCGTTACCTTGCACACTCTAGATCGTTTTTCTTGCAATTTAGAATTTAAATTGTGTTTACCAGGGGGTGGGAGGGGGGGAGGCTACTTGGGTCCCGACGCTCGTCGCGGATGCGTTTACGGCGCCACCGATCATCAACCGATCATCTGGAAGCATTGTTCGACGTTCGATCTCCGTCGTGCCACCGAGGTCTTTTAGTGATATGCAGTCGTGATTGACGGTTGTCAGCTCGCTAACGGAAGACTCGGTCGAGGGACGAGGAAAGAATTTCTGCGTCAAGGGGACCACCGGCTAATGTGAGGGGAGGGAAAACTCGAGACGTGGATCGACGGAAAGAGAAGCACGGAGAATGTGAGTATGACTGTCAATGTTCCCGGGAGAGTTATCAAACTGTGCTATTTTGTAACAATATCTTCTGGTCCTGCGAGAACAGTCGCGGTTGTCCAGGAAGTATGTAGAAAAAGAAATTTTCTAGCGTGAATGGTTGGCAAAAAGGTTTGTAGTTACGAGAGAAAAAGTTAACGATTGAAGGTCTCGACAACTTTGTATAATAATTTTTCAAAGTTACCATTCGATAGTGCGGTGCACATAATGTTAACATTTGTTCTGGCTGTGCTCCTTAATTACTTCAATTGTTTTTTAAACTGTAGTTCTTCGAAACTGTAATTACTTGAGAAATCGAAGCGGAGAATGCTCGGTACCCAGAATAATATTCTTCTTTTTCATTCGTTTTCGTTTATCCGATGAATTCAAATTGATATTGAAATTTCACGGTGTACGACGCGTCCGCTGAAAATATCTTTCTATTCAGCGTACCATAATGGGCGTATTAGATTCTATCGTAACGAAGTGCAGTACCGCGAAAATGAATCTGTTGCCCCTTTATAACCCAGTTTGGCTGGAAAGTACAAGCAATTTATATCATCCCGTCGTTTATTCGTTATTTGTTTTATTTCTCGTGCTCTTGTTACTGATGGAGAGAACATAGTAGCAAACCTGGCGTACCGACCCGGCAATTTTACGAAATCCCCGGTAACCATAATACACCGTTCCTGTTTCGTTATCGATAGACACTTTTTCTCCCCGGCACAGATGTGTTTCGTCGACGAAACAATTTCTGGGCTAAATAAACGTACCTGAACCAGCAATGTCTCGATTCACTGGCGAAAATTATTACGAATACATCGATTTATAATAAAATTGTCAGTCGAAGTGACATATTCCTGCAAGTACATATGTACATATACAGGGTATCATGTAACTTGTGGTATGATCGGATAGGGGATGATTTTACCTGGAAAAATAAGTCGAAAATACAGAATAAAATTTGTCCGTTCGAGAGTTCGTTTTCGAGATAATCGAATTGAAAATCGATCTGGGCAAGAGGGCTGTATGTCACGACAGAACGTTAAATGGGGCTCGAAACGTAGGATATCTTTTTATCCGTCGGGTCCAATCCAACAACATATATCGGATCGTATTCGAAGGGTACACGGCGACACCCCTTCATTAGCAGCACCCCCCAAAGGACCTTCGTGTTTCTTCCCTCCGAGATTCGTAATCCGGGAATTTAACGCTCCTCTCTCTCTCTCTCTCTTTCTCTGACTGCAAGATAACCGGCCTGGCTTCTCGTCCGTGTAACGTCACAGTCAGATTGTGACAAATTCCGTTAACGTTTCAGGGGGACAGAAAAAGAAAGAAGAAATGATCGAGAGCGAGGGGGAGGACATTGATGGAGAGACGTCAAGAAAAGGCTACCATCGACGTTAATTCTCTCCTCCCACCCCCGTCTCTGAGATTTTAAGTGCCTCCACCTCTACCTGTGTTCGGATCTGATTAACGGTGTCCGTGTCGCGCAAAACGAAATTATATTTCCTTTGCCGCTATCGCGAACAGTTTAAAGCCTCGTTTCTCGTCGTAGAACCGAATCGTTCGCCTCTTTCGCGTTGTGCCTTCATTTTTCGCGGGTGTCGATCGTATCTGAAACACTAAAAGGAAGCACTCGTATCGTATGGGATATCCAGACTCGCGTCGTGGAAATCGTTTCGCGAGATTCCGATTACAACGTCCCACTCGAGAAATCGAAAGTTTCCATGTCTACCTGCGCGATTTTACGGAAGAAAACGGTGGAAGAACGTTGTGAACACGGAAGGTCTAAGCACAATCAAACTGTCAGACCTCTCGATCGGAGTGCCACACGCCAATTCCAATATATAAATATTTTATTGGTTGCCTCGCGTGTTCCCGTATGCGTTCTTCGTCGATCCCTGTCATTTTCATTCAGAGCGCGGCCAAAGGGCCAATTAATTGGAAACTTTACTAATTGTAGGATTTCGATGAAAAACAGGGACCAGCGTAGGTAATTTCGCTCGACGTTCGCGTGAATTTAATCTTTTTCTGTACCGTTTAATGCACGCGTTCCTAGGGTCCTAAAAATTCTACGGATAGACAAGGTGTCCCACCTAACATGAGCATCTTCAATATCCCATGTATTTTCGAAGATACAAAAAAATGTGAGGGGAAAGTTTTATTCGGTTTAGAAGGAAGGAATACTATGGTAAGCATACATTTTTCTCAGGGTCATATTTTTCGAAAATTCAAGGTCATGATGGTTTTTTTTAAATGGGACTACATATTTTATAGAGTTCGAAGAATCCACAAATGTACGAGAGTAGATTTAAATAATAAAATAACTACGATAAAGGGATTAGTGGAAAAATGTATCAAAGTTGATGGACATCGCTTTGAGCACTTATTAAAATAAATTTTCTGCAAATTAAAAGCGAGTGAGATACTAAAAAGGTGCTCACGTTAGGAGGGACACTCTGTACAATTATGCCCAGGGGATTTCGTTGGCGGGCGGTTATAACGAGCTCGATGCAATGAAATTTTACATTCTATTACGGTATTATTAGTCGTCACGGTGTAATTCGGTCAAGCTGTTGCTTCTCCGCAGGTGCAAGATTAAAATTCGCCGTTTGGCCACGGCGAAGACACAACTACAACGGAGAGGTAGGGGCGATTCCATGAGGGGAAAGAACATTTCTTTTGGTAGAGAACGACCCCACGTAAAGGTCGTAAAATTCTGCATAAAACCTGCGTCGTAAAGTCCGAAATTTCAGCGTATACAACAAGCTTAACTTCACTTCGAGGGCCTGCGAAACGACGAATAATAGCAGGACCGACGAATTAATCCGGTGTCCGATTTTTTCCTGCCAACGATCGGCACGGTTCACTCGGTTGGGGTCGTCGTGAAATATTCAGGAATTAATAACGCGTTGATAAATCAACGAGCGCGCGACAGGAACGGAGAAAACGAATCGACTGCGAGAAAATTGAACCGCAGGCGCAGTTATTTGTAAACGATGTGTATGAACACGGTTTTCAAGCTGTGAATACCGATTAATTCTATTTATTATTATTATTATCATCGTCATTATTACACAACGTTGGCGTATACCTACATATACATGTACGAACAGTGTTTTCGATTAACGGGATTCACGAAACATTTGCAGCAGACGACTATTTAGAACGTTCGTTTCACGATACGTAGAACAGAATATTCGATGAAAGTTCCTTTTAACCAGTGTGTACATCGTTGCAACCTATCCCTTCCTTGATACTTCGATGTGTGCTTCGAAAATCGAAGTCCTGACTATACAAGAAAATGAGAACGGGGGATTCTCGTTCCGTTCGCCAAATTAAATAGGTATCCCGATCAACATTGCGCAGTTTAAAAAGAGTTTCGCGCGTTCTTGGGTAATAGAAAGTCGAAGCAACCCTTCGCTTCTTTGCTTCCCAACCAAAGGAACTTTGTATCTAAGAAATAAAACAGTCGTACAAACTATGGTTGCGCAACCGCGGTTAACTGCGAAAACTCACTAGAAACACTTGTGTTCCAGGCCACGTTGCTTTACAGTAAATCATCGATGACTGTTCGAAGGCTCTTCGACACTGAACATTAAACATTTAATAATCTAATGGCCACATGCGGCTGAAACAAATATCATTTACTGCAGAATTTCAAGCTCTATCACTGTTCTAAACCTAATTAAGAAGTCAGCGTTACACCAGGGGCCTTTTCTTGTTAGCGTGCCGAGGAGTCTTCGAACACTCACCGATGATTTACTGCATTTTGTTTCGCGAAACGTGCGTTTCATAAAATTTCAATCGTTTCACAATGATTCAGACACCTTAAAGCATAAGGCTGCGACACGTCCCAGCCCAGATGGATAGAGAGAGAGAGAGAAAGGGTGTCTAGAAATAGAAGCCTGGACACACTGTCATTGGCCTTAGTAACCTCCGCCCGGTCGATCATATATCTCGTTATCGAGTCGTATTATTTTCCGTGCGGGCCCCGTTAACAAATTACATCCGTATCACGCTCCCATCGGTCGATGTCCAATCAACTAAACTCGGAGCTTTGCTGCTCCCCTCCACCACGCGTCTCTCTCCGGCTCGAGCGGCCGATGCACTTTGCCCGTGATACCACACACGGTGTCACCCACACCAACTCACAACACCGACTGATTAGCCCCGTCCAATTGTGATTCGGCTAGGTTCACGTTGGAACATTTCCTTTAGCCCCTCTTCCCTACCCTTGGGCTGTTTCTCGACCTTGGAACTTCGAGAGATTCGTCCATGCACAGCTTGGAACCAGAAAGCCTAAAACGATCTCTTCGAGTTGTTGGTTGCTCGATCGACTTCAGTTCCTCGCAAATGTCTTGGCGACAGGAAACGGGAATCCCGTTTACGAGAAAGGGAGAGATCAGATCTTCGTGGCCCCGCGGTAATTGCGAAGGTAATTAAACAGAACGGTTGGGCAATAGGCTCGAACGGTTTGAAAGCGAGAATCTACCGACTGGAACCTACTCGAGAGTGGTGGTGTGTTTCATTAGAAAATTCATGAGGTGAAAATTCCTCGTTCAACCCTTTCATTATCATTGTGGCCATATGGATATGTATTCTAAATTACGAAATAAAATATTAGTATCGTGTATTGAGATTTAATGCGCGTTCAAAAGCTTATCGGTAAAATAATACGTTATTGGTCCTTTGTCTGTTTCATTCGATGGAATTCAAGTGGTGAGTATTGTTACAAAAGCAATAATAAATAACAAATAATTCAACAAGGTTTTACTGATCAAAGGTGAGGAAAATGGGGTTTTATCATATATAATATCATTATCATGAAAATTATTGCATATAACTGTAATAAAAGTAAAAAAAAAACTGTCAAATGCATTTTAAACGATTTAAAAATGTTAAAATGTTTTTGCGAATCATTTATATGTTATGGAATATGCGCAAAAGTTACAAAGGAAATATTTCTTCGGTAATTTTGAAATAATTCGGGCACGAGAGGGTTAAGAACGGCCTACCATTTTGAATCGTGATTCTCCAGAGTTATGTGCGTAGGTGGGTAACCTTAGAATTGGAAACGACACCCAGATCGGCAACGAATTCGGCTTTCGGACCTTCATCGAGGACAGAGATAACGAAACGAGATTCCTTCTATAATCCGCGTGATTTCGAACCAGTTCGAAAGACGGTTTGTCGTCCCTCCCTGGAGCAGTGAGATGATGTCCCTACAAAGTGGAACAATTTGTCGCGGAGAAAGACCGTCCCTGCGAGTCGTACGACGTTTGCCCGGGACTACATATGCGGAGCGAGTGAAAAATGGCGGGAGTGTAGAGGGAATGGCAAGAAGAATGGGGATAGAATGTACTTTTCCGGTATTATCGATAAGACGGGGGAAGTGGATCGTAAAGTTCAAACGGGGATCGATCGTAAAGAACGATCTCTGTCCCTTGGTTCGAACACGCTCGAAAACAATATTTTCTTTTTTATTCCCACCTTTTTTCGCTGGTTATCGATCTGTGAACTAATATTCAACGGGACTGTTAAAGGCCCGTTTGCACGTTGTTCGAATAGTTTTCGCAAACCGACTTGTGCTTGGAAATTTGCGGAAGTGAAATAACAATAAGTCGTTGTATTCTATTTGAGGCATGTTTACACGTTCAAATAATTTCAACGCAAACTGACTTGTGCATTACGCATGCAGTCTACCTTGCACGGGTATTTTAATATTCGGCGTTGCCGTCACATTGTGTGGCTAGTTGCTTCCGATTAAGCAGTGTATTGTATGTTTTCTTAAAATGGAAAATATTAATATTATAAATAATAAAAATGTTAATATATGTACTGGGTTTTATAACGGGGACGAATTTATTCAGACCAGAAGGAATATTTTTGTTTGTTCTTCGGCTGTATTTAATTAAAGTATATTCCCCGCCCCGCCCCGGTAGTATCTCTGTCGATCACAACGATATTCCGACGAATGTTTTCAACGTGCTCTCCTCGTTTAATCGACTTCACCGTTCCCACGCTACGTTGGACAGCAAAAGTTTCGGTATTCCTGCAAATTAATCTCGATGCGTCGCCGTCGAGCCACGACACACAACCATCGATACCCGACATTCTAGCTGCAACAACTGGGAGATTCGTTTATTACGTTGGACACCCCTGTTGGCTTTTCACATCGCCACCATTTCACGGTCCGTCGCTATTGTTTTAACGAGAATCGATAACGGTCTTTAGCGTTGCGGAACTGTTCAAGTCACCGTGATTTCCCTTTCAATGCAAACTGATTGATTTTCGTTAATATCTCGGTAAGAAAGCCTCAGATTAAATTGTTGTTAAGGAAAAAGTTGTTCCAATTCACCCCCCGAGTGCCCCATTTCCGGGTCGGAGGATATTTTTGGGACACCCTTTATAAGAAAGAGTAAATTATGTCATTATAATAAGCAAGTAATTAAATATTGATTTCTTTCAATTTCTTGTTTCGTATTCGAACAATTGTCGTGGTATCGCTTAGAAATGTTCGTTTACTGATTAATGTTTATTCACTGGTGAAATCTTAAAAGTCCGATTAATGTCGGTTCGAGGTCGTTAACGTTGATCGAGAATGCGTCGAAAAATACCGGTGTTAACGCGATTATCCGTCGAACCGCGATTCCGATTAACAGCCTGTACCCGAACGTCGATCAATCTGCTTAGAAGCACAATTTAACCGTGAGACAGCGGGGATGCCCGGGGATTTAAAGCTACTTTCCGCTGGATCTGATCGCATTAATTACGAGTTCGACGCGCTGGAGTTACTAATTCACGTAGTCGAATAGAGAGAGCGCTCCGAGGGAAAACGGTCTCTGTTCGGTGAAATTAGCGTCGCTTTGAGAGAATTTTCCCTGGATATTCGAACAAAAATTTCGAGATACCAATCTGCGAGGAGCTTCTCTAGAAGGATTTAGGGGTAAGATCTATGGAAGCGGTGTGTGTCGATTCGGGAAGATTTCTAAAGTTTGGGGAAACTAGAATCCCGCTCGAAATTGCCATCAGTCACGAGGAGGGCCATCATTCGGGGGAATAAGTCGCTTTTAATTAGGCAGCCCTGATTAGCAGGAACCGCGAAAGTGCAAACCCAAACGTAACCGGGATAATGAAAAGCCGGCGAAAAGTTCTCGTTGCAACTTCTTGTGTTCATTGTGAAGAAAGGTCAAAAGATTTTTCACTCGCTGGGACAGAAAAAAATGAGAGAGAAAGTGACTCGGTCAAGCTGGAACATTCTGGCACGAGAGAGCAGGAAATCTTTGATACGCTTCCAAGAAGATAATTGGAAACCTCTGAAAGAAGCGATATGAATATGTGATACTGGTTCAAAAATTATTTTCGCAAGTGTGATAGGAAGTTATTACAATAACAATCTACGATTGTACGTAACAATCCTTGGAAACCCGATATATCGTCGTCCGAAGTCTTAACTGTTCTGACTCCATTTTTCAAAGAAATTTTAGTCAATCAATCTATATCTCATTGGTCCGAAGAATGCAAATTCACTATAATATAAGGAAACTCCATCCTAAAAAACAGCAAATATTCTTGTAAGGCCTAACTACGAAGCTTTGAAGTTTTTTTTCATAATGGTTGTGTCTCCAAATACTATCAACAATTAAAAATTTATATTAATAATAATATAAAATTTTGTTAGATATTGTAATAAATAGCTATTCGGTAGATGATGTTATAGTGTGTTTCATTATTTCACTACATTCCTGTTTCTGTAATATTAATCTTCGTAAACTTCAGACTAAGTTTAGGCACTAGTGGAGATTGAACACTTAAGAATTATAGCGACGATATAGTAATTCCAACCGTTACCTCTTCTATGCCAATTCATCTCAATATTTCACGCGTGTACTGCACGAAACTCTGACTCCTGTTGCCGTCTACTTTCGTAAATGACAATTAAGTAATGGGCAGCTCTCGAGATTATTCTGACACACGAGGAATCAGGCAGTGCTCATTAGGAGAGCTCCTTAGACAGTGGAGAAACAAATTCTTGTTTCGTACCGATCCTCGGAGACAATGGGCTCGCGTATAATTCGGGAACAAAAGGTTGGTCATCTTTCGGCCAAAGGAGAAGTCGCGACAAAGAAATGTTTCATAAAGCCGCTGGATTGGACGCCGAAGCATCAATAACCGTGGAATTAGAGCGGTCGTGTGATGTCGGTAAGCCTGTCTCTTCAGACCTCTTCGCCACCCTCAAGGGAAGCCTCGAAAAGGAATCGGGGATATATGAAGGTACGGAAACGAGAACACAGCAAAGATGCCCGATATTGCAGGATACGCATTTCTTGACCGTGCAGATTTTCAATAAACGGATCATCTCTATGAAATTTCAACAGATCCACGAGACACGTTGTACATGTCACAGTAAAAGCATAAAGTTTAGTAAATGTATACGCTTATTAGTCAATGTATGCATTCACATACGATTTTAGTAGATAACGCATTCATTTACTACAACACATAATGTCGAAAGTATATTTTTTAAGATATCGGTATATTTAAAGAACAAAAATAAAAATTGAAAACTTTATTTGATAATTGGGGATCTTTTTTAAGAAAATTGGTTGTTCTTATTTAATAAATATAAGAACATAAGATAGGCAGAAACAGGAAATATTAGGTTAATTTAGGTTAGAAATGTAAATGTATGCAATTACATACTAGTAAAAGTATAAATTTCGTTTCTTGCGAATACATTCGCTAACCAGATTAGTAAATGCATACAGTGACTAGGAAATGTATACGTTTAGTGGATTAACGCTTTTACTGTAACATATACACGTTCTCACAAAAGCAGGAAGGAAATCTGAAAGAATCTTTCTTTCTTACGGTCAATTTCATCGACAGAGAGCGAACCTCTTCGACTCCCGTTCATACGATTGACCGAGAAACGTGTGACGCTTAACGGTCGTACTTCGACAGGGGAGAAAAACGGTATATTGGTCAGTAACACACACACACACAAACAGAGGGGCGAGGAAAGTTTTTCCCTCCTCACGAAATGAGAAAACTTCCACGGAGATTTGCTGATTGAATTAGGCGCCACCGGACGAGAGATTCCCGCGTGAAATTCCGACCAAAACGGGGCGGCGAGCCCGCGGAACGAGAGACTTCCTCATAAACAAAGTAAGTTTCCGTGTCGAATAAACTGTGGGAGGGGAGAGCTGGGTGATATTAAGGCAGAGATATTGTTGGTGGTATTTACCACACAGCCGGTAAACGAGCCGATGGACCAGCGTGACTTTTGATATTTGGATCAGCCGATGCTCGATAAAGCCAAGGTGAAACGAAACGCGGGGTAGTAACGGATTGGTTCGTGGAAGAACAGGCTCTGGAGCTTCACAAGTCCGATTTACAGGGCCGGGGGGTTTTTTGTGGGAATTCCTCGTTGTTGGTCTTACGTGTTGTATCTCTACCAGTTTCGAAACTGAGAAAACTGAGTTTAATACGTTCTCGTCTTTCGGGAATTAAGAGGAAAATAAATTTTCATCGTTCGGGGCCGTTCATCATTCTGGACGCTACCCCGAGATTTTCATAAAATTCTTGGGATGGAAAGAATTCTCGTTTCGTTTAAACGAAACTTCGACGAAGTATCGACACCGAACGAACCGTGGGGGGCTGCGAGGTGTACAACGCGCAAGGTCCACGTGAAATATATTACTGCTTTCGGTGGGTTTGTGTATTTATGGTTCCAGTGGTGTTGCACCTTATCGCGGGCCGGCTGTTCCGTCGTGTCGTTATTAACATCCGTATTCGAAATAATTTAAAAATGTTGTACCCCTCAGAAATCTGCTTTAACCTTTTGTTTATGCCTACCTAGATTGCTATTAACACTTTGTATACATATATACAGGGTGTCATGTAACTTGGTAGGATGTAATTATCGCGAAGTTTGAAATCTCGCCCGGAGACCATGGATCGTTTTATATGTTCCTCAAAAGCACGAGAAGTCACACAATCTCGATTTACGACATATCGATCGGGAACGAAGCTGTGCTACCAGAAATTCGATTAAGATCAAACACCGTCGAGGTTTATTTTCGTCGAATGCATTTCGCGATGTGCAAGGTCGCTCGTATTCGCGTAAACAGGAGCGCCAATGGAATTTCGGTCGCGAGTCAGCCAAATCAACGGGGTATAGTATACGTATATCTATCTGCATACACAGGGAGTTAAAAAAAAGCCATTCAATATTTATCTGGTACATAGGACCCACTGTACCGAGTAAAAAAGCCGTAGTAAACATAGTTCGAAAGGTCAACCATTTCTGAGATGTAGACATTCTTGTATGTTAACACCATGATTGACTTACTACTAGCTTTCCGATGTTTACAGAAGGTGTTTCACTTTACTTTCTCTTTTTTTTATTTTTTTTCACTTAAAATGTATATCTGACATTTCTTCATTAGAGTCATTCTATGTTTACCAAGGCTTTTTTATTCGGTACAGTGTGTCCTATGAACCATTTATATATCGAAGGGAGTGAAAAGGGGTAAAATGAGTTTTTGTGCATATACATATACATAAAGAAGAAAAACAATTTTTTCGCGACGTACCGTACGGCGAGAAGTTTTAGGGAAATCCATAAATGGGGACGGCTTATCGCGGCCATCGTCGTGTCGCCCCCCGAACGTGATTTATCGAACGGCTTCCGGGTGTAGGAAGCAGATACATATCGACGCCGGTGTTACAACTTAAGCTCGCCTTTACGTCTGATCGATGCAATATTATTATATCTTGCATCGATCCTTAGGTGGCACGCTCGTTGAATAAAATATCTCACCTCTCGGGAATGTGGGAAAATATCGTGTCCGCTTTCGGCCCAAGGTTGTCCGAGTTTGTTTCCCGTCCAGCAATAAGCATCGATTCTTCTAACTATTTCCTCCCGCATCCTCTTTATTTATAATCCTCGATACATATTCCATCGAGAAATACCAGAGAGGATCTTTGATGTCTCGATAAGCCGAACGAGTGTAGTACGAATCTCTCGCTCCTGATTCATCGAGTAGCTCTCGATCGAAGAAGAAACACCGAATACGTACATTGAAAAGTATAATAACTCGCGTCGGCGGAATCGTCGAAGCGAGACTATCACCGTGTACAGGCGCGCTTATATTCCCGTAGTGCGTTCGACGAGCAAATAACACAGGGTAAACAAGAGTTGGTTCCACTGAATAATTCAAGCTCCAGCGACAACGTACCGCGTAGATAGTAACGAAACTGAATATTTATAAATCCCACGGGCAAATCTTCCACGAGTCGGCAAAGTCTCCAGAAAACACCCCCGAAAGCAAAAACCAAACTCCCCCTGGTTGCCTGATCCCTGCAAAAAATATCGTAGGTACGATGCTTCCTTTTCCTCTCGTTCATCGCGAAGACAAATCGGGTAACGCTCTCGATACCCGTCGAACGAAAAAGAAAGCACATTTCGTTGCTCGAAACGACACAGGCCCTCACCCCCTCCCCCTTGTGTTTCACTGTGGGAGGCGTCGTTCGAGTTTCACCGAGTCGAAACGACCCTGGGACCCAACCATTCTCTCTAGCCGAACATTTTTTACAATTCCGCGTCACTGAAGAAGGGGGGTGGTGTGCTGATCCCGGAACACACAAGCTAGGGAATCGGCTAATAATGCCGGGGGGGTTGGCGATAAATCGAATCCTCCGGGGAGAAGTTGAAACTGTCATCGTTTGTTCTAGATGGAGGAGAGGCCTGAATAATCCGCCGTTCGATCCCTGGGAACGCGAGTAGTAGTACAGGCAGTCGTAAAATCGGACCTGAAGAATCCATAAACTGGTCCGAGGGGGGGGCGCTCATTGGGAGGATCGGGGCGCGCTGCTGCTGAATAAACGCGCCCTCCCATCCCCCACCCCCCTCGTGATCGTGTAACACAACCCTCCCCCTCCCGCCCCGCCCGCCGTCCCAGGGTTTTCCTTGGTCAATTTGGAACCGATGCCGGGAATGGGGCGCGTTTTACGAGGCACCGTGCGCGCCCCGCGTTACACCAGGAACCTACCATCGACGTTCGCGTAATGGACCACCACCAGGCGGGGAGGTTCATTTCGTTTCGTGGCCACCTGGCGTAGATCCTTCGAAGAACACAGACCACCGATCGTGTACTATACATATACGTCGTCCTCGATCGGCGACTATGCGGAACGAAAGAGAAAGACCGGTGTCCAGACACGGAGTGATCATCATGAGCATCGACGATCGTTCGTGGACAAAGTGTCCCGACCCCTACCGAGGATGTCATCGTCGGTGAACAATCGTCTCTCTTTGTCCGACCAAGCCTGCCGACCAAGACCTGTATCGGAGAGTAGGGTACAAATGTAGCTCGACAGAGGAGGAAAAAGATCGAGGAACCATGGACGGGAATTTGACCACGTGGACGGGTAATCTGACCGCGATGTTGCACCAGGTATCCTGTAACGGTAGTTATCCAGGCTGTATGGACGACTGCGGGCCCAGTCTGCTGGGATTCGATCATCTTTGTACGGCGGACAGAGGCACCTTCGCTTCGTCTATGACGCTGCTTTGCAGACCGTGCGATTATTCGTGCGACATGAACGTCTCGTTGGTGATCAGTGGACTGGAGAGCATCGAGGGTGTGTTCCTGTCGAGGATACCGAGGTTCAGGGAGTGCAACGAGACCGTGTTCGAGAACGGGGTGAGAACTTAAAGGTTCCTTTTTATCGCGATATCTGAATGTGTTTCTACCTGTGATCTGTGTACTTCCATTCCGAACCCGATAATAATAAGAGGATTGGATGTTTTTTTTTAATTTTGTGTAACTAGTCTAGAATTGTTCGAAAGCTCGGTAGTACAAGAGTTAACGAGACACGAGATTCTCTACAGTAAGATCAATTTACTCGTTAAAGAGCTGTTACGGTTGACCGAGGTATACTGTATTTAAAAAAAAAGGCAAAAATGTCAGGAAATTCTTCGAAACGCAATTACCGTTAACTTCGAAGGCAAACGAGTTTAATTTATCGCGTCTTTTTCTTCGAAATTCACGGTTCCCCGTCTTCGTCGGGCGCAGAAAAACCGGTAACAGCGTTGCAAACTTGCGAATTCATTTACGCGAATAATTTGGGGGGGGGGGGGGGGGGGGGGGGGGGGGGGGGGGGGATTCCTGTCACGTTTCGTGGAAGTTCTATGATTTAGTCAGGAAACGGCTAGACCTGTTTCGAATAGTCAGTCGCTGCACAAATGAAGATTCATTGGTATAACCGGAATAATACCTTTCCAGCTTCTTCGAAATAGCAACCGCATCGAGCACAGTTGGAATAATTTTCGCGGTAAAGAAAACTCCGAAGAAACTTTCGATCGGTCAAAATTCCTCGCGATTACGCCAGCCCGTGGTGTCCCTCCAACCGATACACGCGTCTTCTCGTTCTTCTCGATCCCGTTAAACGTTCCTAGATTCTGGAATGCACGACGTCCGAGAATGCAACGACGGAGGATCTCGCGATCTCCTGTTCCCACCGTGCCAGATTAAGTTCAACGACAAGGGGCCGCCGTTTCGACTGGAGCTTCCTGTTCGTCGCGGTGTTCATCGTGGCCGGCGGTCTTGGCAATATACTGGTCTGCCTCGCGGTGGTGCTCGACAGACGGCTGCACAACGTCACAAATTACTTTCTACTGTCTTTAGCCGTCGCCGATCTCCTGGTCAGCCTGTTCGTGATGCCGTTGGGCGCCATACAAGGATTCTTGGGTGAGTTCCCGTATCGAGAAAAAAAAAAAACAGTTTTGTTCATCCTGTCGATATTGATCTACCGATTCACTGCACTTCATCAGTTTCCTCGGCTATTACGTTTACGACGAAAACAAATAAAGTATAATAAGACATCAACAAAGATCTACCAGTCGTTCACATATACCTGCAGTATTCCGTCGATCATTGTTTGACTTGTTCTACACGATTTTTGTCAGGGCGTCATCCCCACCACTGGGGATTTTGTTGTCGAGGCTCGGGTATCGGGTGAAAAAAAAAACAAATTTACGGACCCGAGTTCTTGACAATAATCGACGGAACAATGTACCGTTCAAACTCAACATTCGTTTAATACTTAGACTGCCACGTACATTGCAAAGAGAGCTGAATTATCTAAAAGTATTTTTCGACTTTGTCAAAGCTTTCCAGTGTAAGAAATAGACGTTGAGATATCGGATTTCCCGCCAGAATACAAAAACTCACAAACGTTCCTGCGTGACATATCGAACATGTCACCGAAAAATGAGCGACACACACAGTTCGTAGTTCGGCCGAAAAACCTGGACTCTGTCGTGACCGAACAAAAAGTCACGCGAAATTCTATTTCCATCGACTCCGCAGGCATTTAAACTCCTTCCAAGGGAATTGTTTGTATTATCCAATTTACGTAAAAACAGTTAGGGACTCGAAACTGTGCTCGAATTGTCGCATTTTCACGATTTTTCACGATGCAAGCAACTGCGGACACGATCTGGATTAACGCCAACTCGACGAAGAAACAAGAGAGAATTCCTGCTGGTTAGGATGTATCCAAGTTGATTACAAGGGTTTTGGCAAAGTTTCGCGAGAACCTGCGCCATTGACCGCAAAATTGTCCGATGACCTCGCCCGTTTGAAAGCGTTTCACAGTTTTTTTCGTTCCAAAGGGACGAACGGTTCAAAACGATGCAGAGAAAGAGCTAAGTCCTAGGCGGGATCGAACTTCCGTCAGGTGAATTCGGATTGTTTTCTACGTGAAATTTCGTGTCGCGGATTAATCCCCCCCGCACCTCTGTGACTTCGAGAATTTCGATTCCCTGCGGCGATGTCAGGAATTCAAATTCTCGACGGTGGAGTGGTAGGGAGAAACTTGAAACGAGTTCGAGGTAATTGCGCGGCTTCGGACGCGGAAACGCACTCAACTTGAATAAACTCTCGACTTGGATTCCCGATTCAGCCGGATCAAACAGCTCTCCATGGTCCGCGGCTAGGTTTTCGAAATTTCTTTTTTTTTTCCCGTTCTCCGATTGCACCCCTCGGCGTTGCTCGAAAGTTTGATCGGTCGGATGGAGCGAAGTTTTTCTCCCTCCTTGAAAGAGGACGAATTATAAAGCGACAAACTTGAACCGTCGCATACCGAGACGGAGGAAAACTTCGTCCCGTGGCCGTCCAACACCGAAACTTTCGGTATTTTCCTCGAAAAAGTGGCTCTCGAGACGCTCGTCGTGCGCGTCCCGAGGTCGTATTAGGTATAATTTGCTTTCGATAATCGAGGTCCGTATTCCAGTAGCCATAGGCACGAGTTTGTCCAACGAAACGAAAAATGGTGGAAATGCCACGGCAGGTCAAGTCGGCGAAACCACGAGAAATCAATATTTTTTCTATCGGTTATCGTTTTCTATCCCGAGGAAAACGGGGTCGATGGAAGATCGACCGAGTTGATGAAGATGGAGAGGGGGGCTAAGGAAGCATTTTAAAGGAAATAAAGAGTTCTTAAATCTATGACATTTATAAAATCTACCGTCCTTCGATCTTTTACCGTCTGAAGTTAGTCATCGATCGGTAGGAGCCTTCTACTGGCGCGTTGACGAAGGACAGATTCCCGTCGATTAAAGTGCTCTTAAAAAAAGGAGAGGGGAGAAGGCTCGACCTGAAACAATCATAACCTGTAGGCGGAACAGCGATCGAAGCCGATTAGAACATCGAACGTCGCTACTGTCTTCGACGTTGATCAACGACTAATCGGATTTAATCTAACCGACGCAGCCAGGATGGGGTGTCGCGATAACGAACGGAACAAGATGCTCCAACGAAGGAATCGAGAAAAATTAGGCCGGTGAGATGGAACCTCGTAATTATCGACGTTAAGTCGATCCGACTTACCGCCTCGAATACTTCAAGTGCTGACAAACGATTCACGTCGGAGATGATAGGCGGATGAAGCGAGGGGGGGGGGGTTAAGAAGGAGCTTCGAGAGTGAAGTCAATCGGCAGTAACGCGGTCTTGGGAATATCCATCCGACAGGAGAGTAGGAGAAATTTTTTTACCGCGTGGAAATTTCGTTGGAAAATTTCTCATCGAAAAGATTCATCGCGTATTTTAGTCCTAAACGCAGGAAAACGGCGAACAGCATTTCTACGGCCATGGAAATTCGTCCAAGATTTACGCAGAGACGGAAAGCGAACTCGAGGTCCAAGCTTGCGTTACGAGGCGCTGCGTACTCACTCGACAACTGCGTTCTCTCGGATTACCGTTTCGTAACGCGAGTCGCTAGCGAGACGAGTACACACACACAGAGAGAGAGAGAGAGAGAGAGAGAGAGAGAGAGAGAGAGAGAGAGAGAGAGAAACCGTGGAAACGGGACGACGACGCTTCCCTCCTGGGGCAACGAAAGATCAAGGTTCAGGGTAACGTCGAAACGTTTCGGGTTTAAGTGATCAAGGTCAATATTTGCGCGGACGTCCGTCCACGGATTGACACAATCCACTTTGGATGAGAAGAGTTCTTGACCTTTTGGGCAAAATGATCCAAACTGTGTGTGTGTGTGTGTGTGTGTGTATCTACGTGTCAGTCGACTGCTGATTCGAAGTTTGCTTCGGTACAGGCGTTAGGGTAAGTGTCTTCCGTATTCGTTGTACAGGTAACCCCGTGTAACACTTTAGGTTCCTGTAATATTATAACCTAACAAGAGTACACTGTTCTAGACTGTTGTTCTCTAACCCACGTTAGACTGACACCGTGTTATTCGGGGGTTTCCTCTAAGCGTGTTGTACGAATACTGTGTTATGGAAGTACCGTGCTACAGGAATACCCTGCTATTTTTTCCGTCACCTGCATTTATGTTGGTATGTAATAACGTCGTTATTAATATCATTATCTCCTCGATCGTGCTGCAAAGTTTGAAATACCCTAGACAATTCCAGCTACCTCTGAAACGGTACAAGCCCAACAGCAAGTGGAGCTAGCCGCGCGTCGCATTCAAGATTGTTCCTCGTATATGTATACACCTGGAAACTACAGGTACTTCGAATCGGTGGAGGGATATCGCGTGAGTTATACGCCTCCCCGAGGTATTCGCGGCCGGTGAGAAACAGCGAAAAGTTCCAGAGTCTGGTGCTCGATAAACCCTGGGAAGAAACGAGCCGCGATACATCGTGTCACGGAACAGGGAATGCTGGAGACTGTTATAATTAGACACGCCCGCCGTTAGGGAATCCGCTAACGAAATCGCGTAGAGAATGCAGAAGTTAACGAGGGGGACAAAAATGTCGTTATTTCTACGGGCGGAAAAGAACGAGGTCGAATTTCTATTTTTGACAAGCGCAAAAACCGAAACACACGCGGGGAAAGAGAGTATCGGCCGTTCGGTCGCGCTATAAAAAGGAAATATATCTCAATTGTGGCCGGCACAGCTGCCGTTTCCACCCGTCCACCCCCTTCGCCGCAATCCCCTTTTTTCGACATCCCCATTTATCAAGTTCCAACGGACCTTCCCGCGCGAATCCTCGAATCTCGCGGAAACAATAAATTCTCCGCGTTTCATCGCTGGAATACGCTCTCGTGACAACGTGGTCCGGTATTTTGCGTTGGAACACGAGCGGACGGGTTCACGATTTCAGTTTGCCTGGTCGCTGGTTCGAAGAAATTGAAAGAAACCAAAAAAATAATTGAATAAATCGCACTCGAAGAATGGTCCGTGACGTGTTCGCCAGGTTCGCGAGCGAATACACGTCGTTTCAGCTGGTTAGAATCCACCAGCAATCGGAAGGTGAGAAAATTATGAAAAATTGTAGAAATTTAATCTCGTTTGTCTGGACGCCAGAATGGCCGAGACACGGGAGCGATAGAAGCTGGGACGTGTTCTCGCGACCCGCCGGTAAATCTAACGTGACCGGGCCACGCGCATCCGGTTAATTGCGATTTACTCGACACTACAGGTGAAACTGAAGCACCGTGATCCGAATTTCCAGGCAACATTTATACCCTAGGATCGTTAAACGGTGTATGTATGCGTGTGTGTGTGCCTGTATGTACCTCGCTGTGGGAAACTTCGTGGAATCGCTTTGTATCGTCGAGACTCGCGTGCGAGCAGTTTATGGGGATAGAACGGTTGCCAGCCGCGTTCACGAGCTAGCGAGCGATAATAGGCTGAAATTAACGTCCTATATGTATATTCGAAGTGCTCGTTCATTGGACGGTTCTTATGCGCGAAATTAATGATTTAGGGGGCGGGGGGTTAAAGCGTTTCCGCGTCGACTGAATCGTCTCGTTTGAAATATTTATGCGTTTCGAACGATGCGATCTATACATATTATTGTTATGACTGTAAGAATTTGCAGGAACAGTAAGACATATTTCTCTATAGAAATCATTTCCAGTCAGTTTTACCGCGTTACCTTTGTCAGTCCTGGTCCCACATTTTTGGCCGGTAGTGTATTTCGTTTGAAAAACAGTGTCATCGATGTTCACGATAATTGAAATTCGATAATTTAAAAAGTTAATATTTTCTAGTAACTTGCGAAACTTAACCACGAAACGCGACAGGGGGTAAGACGGAAGTTCACGGAAGCGTCGACCTCGGTGCCCGGGTTAATTAACGAAAATTAAAGTGCACTCGAAAGTGTCGTTAGTTCGGTTTAATTTACTGTCCCCGACAGTTTGCCACCGGCGAACATGACCACCCCCATAATTTCGAGGGAAAGTTTCCATAAACGGAAGTGGACCGCGTCCACTCTCTAACGAACTGGTGCCGTGTACACCGAGAGAGCTAATGCAATATTTTCCTGAATAAACTGCACACTTATTCCTCTCCATGGTGGACCGGTGAACGACAGGCTCGTGGCTACAAATACAATTATTCGTTTGATTATTCGATTATCGACTACGCGATCTTCTTTTTTTGCAGAGTTCTACGCGTCGCTAAATCACGCGAAACCGAAAAAATCACTTTATCATTTTCCCTCGGAGAGCCAAATAATACGATTTCTTCCTCGCTGATTCTATGAATAAAATCAGCTCCGTTAGTCGATTGCCAGTCGAATTGATATTCTTCGACCGCCATTCATCGAGTATCATTGGAAACGGTCACAGAGGAAGACTCGAATCGTCCCCGATCCGTGCGAAGCCCTCTCTCGAAACGCCAATCTTCACGAGAGCCACCCAGCTCTCTCTCTCTCTCTCTCTCTCTCTCTCTCTCTCTCTCTCTCTCTCTCCGGAGTACGATCGAGTCGGAGCCACTTGCAGAGTATTAACGCGAAATTTCGCGATGGACAGGCGTCACTTGGTTTCGCCGCTGGAGAATTCGAACCTGGAATCGGTTGTCATGTTGTACAATGGATGTGTTCTACGCTCGATGGCAACGAGGATCGGTGCTCTACTCGTGTCTGGCCAATTTCAGGCCGAGCCAGCCGATCATTTGTTCGGGAAGAATGGTCATCGTTCTACGAGATGCACGCTTATAATTCGACTAATTCGGTGAAACGATAGAAACCATTATCTCGTCAAGTTTCGGCTCGATAACACGAAATGATCCTTGGAAGAGGAACACAACTTCCTTTCCATCCCATTTCTTCCCTCTTTTTCCCCTTTTCTTCGACGTCTTGCAGCCTCTTTACGACGGTCTGTCGATTATATGTATATTGTCGGGCTCAAGACGCCCTTATGCCCTTTACTTATCTGTGTTGGTTGTAAAAAAAATTTGTTGTATTTCATGTGAACCATGATGCATTCGTCGATCGTCTGAATATTTCCCTAGTGGAATGACGATACACCGATGATTCACGTGGCATTAAAAACGAAACCAACACAGCAAGGAAAAGAAAGGAGATTGTCGGGATTTCCACTCTATTGGAGCGAATTCGGCTGGACCTGTTGCCCGAAGAACTTCCAAAAGACTCCCTCCACGCGGAAGTTTATTACTGGATACGGCTCTCGCGAGCAACGAAGCCAAACTCAAGATTGTGATAAGACAATGGAAGGAGGATCTCACGCGTAGTTACTGTAGCGGCGACCAGGTACCGTTGCGTCCGTTCTAATCAGAATGTAAATTAATATAAAACGATATTAAAACTCACAGTATTAATGATAAAACCAGATTTAAACTGTTAACAACGAGCACCGATTCCATACAGGGTCAACGCACGCTTTCGTTGCGAAAAGAGAAAACTCATCGTACCCCGTGTTTAGTGACGCTCGTTACATTCCGTCGTACAATTGCCTCACGCGACTCATTACCACGGGAATATTCGCGCGTTTAATAAACATTTCGCCGTGCGTGCTGCAACTATTCCCACATGTACGGTACATAACCTCGCGTAATTCGTTCCGCGAGACTATTTTCAGCCATGGTTTCGTTCATTGAGCCATTCCTACGGATTCCACGGTGGCAAAGAGTATCATCCTTTTTCAGCCTCTCGAAAACTGACCAAGGATTTTCATTTCGCCGCCGGTTTAATCTTCTCCCGTTGATAATTAAATCGATCCTCCGGTGGACGAGGAAAGGGAACGAGGGGCGAGATATCTCGCCGTGGATTACGGGGATACATGACAAACGGAAGGCCGAGTACACGAGAAAACGTCCTCGACGAAAACTCAATTTCACCCGTTCTTAAGGTCCCAGGGGGGAGGCTTGAACGCGTCGTTCCTGCCTTGTTATTCTCAAGATAATTACATCCCTCTTATTGCACGATCACCTGAGTTGCACACACTTGATACCACCGCTTTTCAAAAAACTCCAATCGATCTCTCGTGTCGTTAATTGGAAACTCACCGATCCTCCGTGGCTTCGTTCGACGGTGCTTCTAGGAACCTCCCTTGGGGAAGTCTCGAATAAAATGAAACGAGCCGCGAGTTTAATACACAGCTTTCTTGACTACTTCAGAACTTTCATTTCTTAGAGGTTGTTGAGTCCCTTGACACTTTAACTGCCAAATATGGGTAATACGCATTTCGATGATTTGTAACTTTAAATAACGAAATACGAATACGATAAACCCTCTTGAAATATTTTAAAGAAACTAGAGTTTCGTAAATTTCTATTATATTTGTAACAATGTTCAACCTTTGAATTCCACCGAATGAAATAGACAGAGAAAAAATAAAGTCTTGTTTTACCGAGATACTTTTAAACGCACATTCGCAAATTTGTGCCGTACCATTTGTAATAGACTAGAAGAAACTATTATACGTATACTCACAGTTATGAAAAAATACGCGATACTGATATATTATTTCGTATGTAATTTAAAATATGTATCCATATGGCTACAGTGAGAACGAAAGGGTTAACGATTCGCAGCACGTTTACTTTAACGTCTCGTCGCAGCGAAGATTCGTTGACACGTTCGCTTGTCGAAGCAACGCATGGAATATCAAACGGGTTCTACGTTTGTGTCGCACAGCAGACTGTAATAATTAGACTGTGGATTTGATAGTTTAAATACTAGTATACAAAAATATTTAACGAAGTTTGATGCGATTTTTGTTTCATTTGAAAGCTAATACATGTAGAGATGTAGAATCCTTAATAACAAAGGAATTTCTGTTCCATGTAAGTTTTCCGTAAAATGGCCAGTAAAAATGTATATTTGCATAACCATCCGCAGCCTACTAATAATTCCAGTTAAATATAATATCTTTAAGAATTTTTTCAAGTGTCATGTGCAACCCCGCTAACCCCCATCAACACAGATCCAGAACCTCGGCTCATCGCTCAACCTCATCGCAGTCTCATTACAACCTTCTAGTATTAGATGGACTTAGGGTAAGTTGAAATACGTTTCTCAGGTGGTTTCCGTCGCCTGCTTTCTCGTAATCGTCGTATCCTCCCTTTTGAAACATCGTTCTTTTCGCCACGAACTTTCAGATCGCCTCGGCAGAGGGTTCGATTCGTCGGTATACATATTTTCGTGTCACGTCTCACCGGTATTCCCAGTCGTCCACTTCGACGCGATCCGAACGAAAATGACCGGCAAACCCGTGACACGTTAACGTGGATATTCGCAGTTCTCGTCCCGTTCATGCCTGAAAACCCAGCAGCCGGTTCTTTAATACCGTGAAAAGCCGCTTTCCAAACACGTGAATCTGCCCTGGAATGGTTTGAAAACGGTTTCTGGTGGGCAAACATCTTTCTCGTTAGTCTTTTTTAAACCTCTTGGTTACACTTTTCGATTCTCTCCAGAGTGTAAATTAATCCTTTTTAATTATCGCGCGATCTTTCCTGAATCTTCAGCGATTCAAACTTTCGATCTTATGGTCACAGTTGATGTTGGTGGTTCTATAGTTATGCCACGCAGAGCATGTCGAATTCCTCAGAGTTATATAGGACGCGATCAATAATAACAACGTGCGATGTTGTGTTACAATTGCTACTACAATAAAGTGCCGAATTAAACCTCTTCAGAAAGTATAAAAGGATCGTCGAGTCGGAGGAGCTGCGAAAGCTTCTTTCATCGAGAAATTCTACGAAAATCATCGGTTTCGAGCTTTCAATTTTCCGAACCCGGACACGATCCCTAGTCGTTAAAAAAAATTGGAGTGGATCAGAGCCAGTCCCATAACGTTTCATCTATTCACAGCAGCGGCCAAACTCTCCTCGAGTATTTTCAATCACCCCTCTCTGGCTTTCTTCGACTACTCCCGTAGACTTTCGAATTTCATCGTGACAATATGGAGGAGAGCGAAGTAATGGGCACGGTTAATGGAATTACAACTCGTGACGGGCGATGCCTAGGAGTCGTCGTCGTCGTCGTCGTCGTCGTCGTCGTCGTCGTCGTCCTCCTCCTCGTCGAGTGCCTGTCGAGTCGTCGTAGACGCGGAAAAACGTGATTGTTTTCGATGTCGCTCGAGGGGGCCGCGAGAAAATTGTCGAAGCGGCGAAGGAATTATTCCTTCTTAAAGAGCTAAGGAAGCCCGATTTCGATAAATTGCAGCTCGTTCGGATAAACTTATTTATTCGTGGAAACGGTGCAAGGGCTGTTTCCGAAGTCAAGGGTTGTCATTGATGGGTAGGGGGTGCAAGTATTTAAGGGACGAAAGAACTACGTGGAGACGTTTAATTCGTTGCTTTGGAAATCGTTCTGATTTGGAAGGCAGATGGTGAAGAAGTGACAAAAGTACTTGTTACTGTAATAATTCGAGACTGACTTGGTAACGAGCGATTTCGCGTTAAGTACCATCGACAAGTTGATTAACACTAAACCTACCAAACAAGTCGAAACGACTAGCAAGTACACTCTTGTAACGATGATTAAATTGTTTATAATATTTTTGCTCAGATCTTTTACGACTTTTATCGGTAATACATTATAATAGTGTAAATTATTACCAAATAAAAGTGAGGAAATCAGTTAATTTATAAATTCGTAACTTTTACCTACACCAGTTACATAACGCCCTGCATTTCCATTACACAGTTCAGATGCTACGAACAAAAATAGTTTACTTCCGAAATTTAATCAGTTTCCCAGCCACGCTACATAACATAACGATGTTGTCTTATTCCCTGGCAGGTTTATTCGACGGGGAATAAGACTTCTTTTGTCAAAGGAATTTTACAAGAGGCTCACCGCGGTCTCAGAAACATCTCCCGTGTTCCCAGCCCGCCGCAGTCAGGATTCTTTCTGTTTTGCCCGTCAGCTTCTACTCGATTCGGAGACTCTGCGCGCACAACGTCCCCTCTGGGAAAATTCCATTTTTACCCCGAGTATCCACCGCCGCCGTACAGTTGCCATAACACGTCGTCCTCCAGGGGTGTCCCTGCTCTTTGCCTGTGTGTGTGCGTGTGTATGTTTGTGCAAAATTACAATACCCGAATAACTAACGGCGGTACGGTGGCCCCTTCTTATCGGTATTAACGACCTAGACATCATCGGGAGGAACCGAGTGAATTTAGTCGGTCCCCGTTACTACCTCAAAATGCTTGGACGCGTTTTATCGGAGGGTCAACCTGTCGGTTGGGGAGGAAGGGAGACGAAGAGAGATCTCGATTACTTAAGGGACGATCCGATAGTTTGTTCGCTGGACGCTGACTCAGCCGCTGGTGGACAGAAATCGCGCGATAAAATGATTCTTATAGCCCTGGTTCCTATTAAAAATTCCGTGCTCGTCGTCGCTGAAATAATGTAAACGTTCTCTGATAGAAACAACAGAGAGAGAAGGAAAGAGGAAGGGTCCAGGATACTGTCAGCTGAGAGCAAATAATTTTTCCCGAATTACGGTCACGGATAAAACGAGGAAGAGAAGGAACAGGCTCGTAGGGGGAGGACAGAGAGCCGGTTGTAGCTTTATTTATCCGAGGAGATCCACCGTCACACCCCTCTCCGATTCTACGTCTTCCCGTGGCCGTCTCCAGCTAGACAGAGATAAGACGGATTCGGAGCAACGTGTAGATATTGCTGCCGTGTTCGCCGTATACTCCCTGCTATGGAAGGCGCGATTTATCCCCGAAACATTCCTGTCACGATCTCCGATACCACCCGTCACCCTGTCCCACAGGGCCCCTGTTTATTTCACGAGAATATCGAATATTATAATAGGGACTCGGCGTCCGTGATTCACGGTACCGCTGAGATATGCATAACGTAACGATTTGTGGTGAAACACAAATGAAAATAAGTGGAAATGAGGCTCCTCTGCCTGACCAATGGTTTATCTGTACCACTTCTTCGATTTCCACGTTAACTGCGCGTTTCTCGCGATATATTCGGGAGGTCTGCATCAGATGTGTTTGACTTTGTAAAAGAGTTTAGAATGTAAATTTCATTTTCGCCGCCTTTTTCTTCATTCTCGATGTCGATCCCGTTGGTCCTTGTGAAAGTCTCGCGAAAGAATCTCATTGATTCACCGAAGGAGAGTTCGTTGTACGTGCGTACGGATCCGCTTCTTGGCATGCATGATTTATAAACGAGATCAAACGATGACTGACACACTCGGTTTGCATTGAAAAAAATAACCTGATACCGGGTATGACGCATACCCGGGGTTTCGTGGATGCCTCTGATAGGAGGGGGCTACGGGAGGAGCAAACGAGAATTGATGACGGTCCAGGTGTTTGAATCTCGGACATTTACTTCGGGGTTCGGTCAGCGGCGTAGATAGCAGTACCTTTTCTCTGAGAAATGGAGATCAAAAGGTTGGTTTATTGCTCGACTCCCACGAACTATCCTCCCGAATCTTTTTAAACGTGAAAAGTATACGAACTGGCCTTTGAACAATGGGAGTGGCGAATCGTTGTCTCTAAGTTCTCCGTATATGAAATGCATTCGACTTTTCCGATCTACAAGCAGTTATTACTATTCCATGTCAACGATTTAGATGATATCGTCCATAGTCTAACAAGAGATATCTACCAGCAACGATACCGTGGTTTCGGCACGACATGCATCGTCCTTCGCATTTTACCCCTGTAATCCCGCGCGAATGAAGTGAAACGGGTCAGCGAAACTCTCTTCTAATTCGCCGTGGATGAATATACACAGAGAGCGTCAGAGTTTTTAATTGAACGACGACAATGACAACCTCGCAACCCCTACACATTGTCCATCCGTTCCTCCGTTTCTATTATCGTCCCGTTCTCATTTTTTAATGAAAATCCCGGAACATTCCCAAACAACGAGCGCGAAGACGCCGCCTTTCATTTTCCCTTAGCATACACGAAATCTCATCTTTCCGTACGGAAATGAGAACGCGTCTGACGGGGTAGCGTCGTTCGTTTGCACGAATACACCGCCTCTCTCTCTCTCTCTCTCTCTCTCTCTCTGATTGTTCGCGCGAACGTCTCGAACAATCCGCCGAAAGTGACCGAGACATCTTCCATTGTACGTGCAAATAAGACGACGTCGGTCCTCTGCCGCGCACGGGTATGCAACACGAATCCATTTCGAAGAGGGTTGATTCGCCCCTTTTCAGTCGTGTTTGGACAGTCTTGTTAGAGATAGAAACGTTGAGATATTGTTCTCGGCAGAGGATGACGGTGAGAAGCATTCGGCGGGAAATTTCTAAAGTATTCAGAGACGAAGCTTGTCGCTATTTAGACCAATGGCGGAATTGTGTAAATTGTATTTTTCATATAATTTATTCCGTAACGTTTAGAATTCGGTGTTTTTTCGGTGAATTTCAGGCATCGTAATCTGATCGACAGGATATGGTCGCCGTAGATATTGATACAACCATCGCATGCCAGCGTGCCTTCCTCGAGCAAAAATAAATCAAACACGGTATAGCGAAGTTTTCCTATTTCAAGAGATACGCATACAGCCGTTCGTTCCTCGACGACGGAATAGTTTCACTTCACGCTATATGTACATATACCCGCGCGATGAAAACGTACATATGTATATCTCGCTCGGTACACGCCGATCTTTGTTGCCTCTTTCGAAACAGTATATTTCTGCCGGACCATGGCCGATCTATACCACTTTCTATCTATCACAATTTACTTTTCATCGCCCCCGTGACGTTATTTAATCTTCTACCCGTGATAAATTCTCGCTGAAAACTGTCCACTGTTTGGTCTGACAGCGTGTTATCGTCAAAGGTTCATTAACTGTTCTCAGTTTTGATAAATAATCTATATATTTATAGTTTAACTTTGTGTTCTTAAATGAATTCCAGCGAGTTTATTGGCTTGGAACTATCAGGCCGAAACATAAATAACGTCCATTATAGTTTTTGCAGGACAAGGAATAATTAACAAATATTATACATTCTCTATTATCGTTGATGTAATTCTCATTTATTAGTTTACCCGGGGTGGACTGACGAGAGTCATCCTGAAAATATAAACTTTCTCCCATCTATAATTTAAGTTAATGCAAATACAGATTTTCACAAAGTAATTTATAGAAGCCGAAGTCGAATAAATTCATGTGTATCTTATTAAGGATTCTATCAGGTTCCAAAACAATATAAAAACATCGCTACAAGTGACTAAACTCTTTACTACACACACACAGATTCTATAGCCGTCGTTTCGGTCTACGACGGAACACTGGCCCCGTGGCCTGAATCTTCGGTGGTCTCTCTTTCCCCCATGAATATTTACCCGTGTTTCGTTACCAGGCCGCAATTAATCCGAGGTTACCGTTTCAGCCGGCGAGCAAAAATTTCCATGGAGGCGTTATTAACTCGAGAAGCAGCCACGAGATACCGAACGGTCGCGCTCTCGCGAAGAATTTCATTAGACAGAAAATTATGCGAGGGAACGTGTGGCTCATAGTTCTCCGCAGAGATGGTGACGTGTCTTGTATATGTGGGCGTATGTGTTACCTGTCGATCGAGGAACCGTTAACACTTTGATTGCCACGTCATCGAAACATGGGTGACACGTATATTGCAAAGAGGCTGGATTGTTTAATCCTTAACAGTGAACGTACAATTAATATTTGTAGTATAATTCCAAACACGACGGTGAAAGAGACAGAGACAAGAAAAAGAAAAAATGATTTTTCAAAATGGTTTAAATAGTCGTACAATGATTATTGGTTCTTGATTTAACGAAGAAAAGGATTTTTTCTACAAGATACCAAAAAGGTTGGATCGTCGCGTTCGCGGCTCAAATTGTTCCAGATGTCGTCCTCGATCCGCTATAACCTTTAAGTCAATGGTATCATGAGAATCGCGGAGACGAGCACTGACTAATTGGCGTTCCATACGAATGAAACAATTTACCTGCCGCACCAGTGGCGCGCATTGCACGCGATTAAAAACGTGATCGAAAGTCGATACATTCGCGTGGTTGTATTCAGTGCCAACTGAACGATGGTAAAATCATGAGAATAATACAAGATTTTTCTTTCTGGGAACCACTCTATCGTCCGTTCCCTTCGATTCTTACTGGTTTATGCAGCTATCCATCGGCGCGGCCGTGTAAACGGACTGTTGACGTTGATGGGTCTTTGATGTTCGCCAGTTTTCGAACGAAGCAAAATTCTGACCGGGTAGAGAGGAAATCTGTGCGTTTAAACGTCCAAAACCGCGTTCCAATCGGCCGAGAGAAACGGAATATAGGAATTCGTTTCGAGGTTTACGCCCCACAAACGGAAATATGGTGTTCTCCTGATAGAGGGTCCTTTTTATTACCGCGTTGTTCGGTGATTGTAAACCATGAATGAAAACGCGAGTGGGCTCCTATACATATGTATAGATCATCGTAGATACAGAGTTCTCGGGGGAACGTATATGTGACGCAGACGAAGAGGAAGCTGAACGCGGTCACAAAGATAGAGAACTGTGTGTGTGTGTGTGTGTATTTGGAAGCTTCTCTTCGAAACTGGTAAACAGTCCGTCGCACACGTGGTGGAAGCTTGCGCTGCTCGGAATCGTTTAAATATGAAACAGTAAAACATTATCGAACGGTTACACGCTTGTTTGGTGGTACCACAACAAAGAGGGTTCTCGTTCGATTCTGTGCGCAGTTTATGAGAGGAGGGTTCTTTCGATCGTTAGAAACTAGGAACAACGAACAGAATGTACAGAATAGAAGTATAGAATTTCCAGCCATTCTACTTAATTGGACCGTTACTACACGAATTCCTGGGGGAAATGCGGTTCCTGTAGCGTGACCCTTAAAAGCCAAGCAAAAAAACACGCGCAAAATGGCAATTCGTTGGTCAAGGAACGGCCAGGGAAAAGAAGCTTGTCTTTTTAATGGCACCGAGCTCCGAGAATAAAAACCAGGGGAAACGTGTGTCCGTCACGGCGACGCGAGACGTAATTAGATCCTTGAATTTGTCGTCGCCAAAATCCTCGTTTACAGCTCGAGGTGCGATTAAACCGGATTAGATACGGATTAAAGAGGAATTTTGGGCAGAGAGAGAGAGAGAGAGAGATTTCTCTTGACTTGGATCTGGTAAAGCCCGAAAGGAGATTCTATAAAGCCGAAAACTGAGAGTGAAGTGAAACAATTTAACCCTTTTGTTGTTTATGTCAAGTATACTCGTCGTTGGGCAAAAACATTTGCATTTGCTATCTAAAGTAAAATTTAGGTAAAACAAAAAACATATTCGTAATTTTCACACATTTTACATTATTTTGAAACAGAAAAACCAGTGTCCAGTCTCGGTAAACGGTTAATCCATTAAAATTGATATTTCAATTGAGCGTCCACGGTCTAATTGCCATTAATTGAAGTGGAGGAACGTTTCACCGGTAACGAGGTACATATTGTACCAGCAAATTGAACATCGCTTGGGTATGAATGGAGCGAAATGTGGAATTCGGGTTTCGCTAGACGGATGGAGAATTGTTTCCAGGTAGCAGCAAGTTATTCGGAATATCTGGCTAATAATGAGTTTGAGTGTGCAAACAAGATATGCCCACCGACGAACGAGGGGAGGGATTTCTTCGCGAATCGCGGTCGGAATTCGCGATAATTCTCGATGTTCAGCAGTGCAATAAGACTCGACGGAATATTATTAGAATCAGCCTCCGTGAAATTAAATCCCATGAAAATAAGTCCTTTTCACACGGTTTCTTTCGGAGCAATCGTAAATTTCTTTCATAGTTATCGCGATGGTGGGGAAATCGATATTCCTTGCTTATTCAATCGTTTACTTCGCTGTTTAGGAACTGGATAAATTAAAACGGTTTCGTGGGAAACGCGAGCAGCCCTCGTTGCGACGCGCTATTTCCGCCATTTTGCATTTTACGGACAACTGCCCAACGAATCGAACTCGGTAAATCTAACTGCATGGATCTGTGAGCACCAGCTACGAAATTAAAACTGACACGTACACTGATATTGCGTGAAAAAAAAATACTTCTTTCCTCTAATATATTGCGATCCCAGTTGTGTGAGATCTCAAAAAGTACAGTGTGTTGTAACATCTTAATCATCGTTATAAGAATGTACTCACCAGTCATTTTGACTGTTCTGAACGTTCCAACGTTAAAGATTAAGATGACACTTCTCAATACTGCTGCGTTTTCACTACGTATCATTCGAATAGAAAGAATTCTGTGCCCAACTCTGCTAAACGGTTCTATCCTGTTACCAATAAATAACAAGAACTTGCTCAAGGTAGACCCAGTCTACGCGTCGTAGACCGTACCACCCGATTTCAATTGTTTCTCGTTTCACGTCGAAATCTCTTCCTGTTCTCCATTCGCGTACAACTTCCAACGAGGTCCTCCACAATTTCCACGACATAAGGTAATACCCCGATACTCCTCGAACTTGTTGGGGAACTCTTGAATTTTATTCACCCAGCCGCGAGATCCTCTACCTACCGAAAATCCCCTCCGAACCTTCCTTCTCCGTGCCGCGGAACCAACTGCGGAGCCAGAAGCGGTCGCGATGTGGTCTCTCCAGCCGAAACAAAAACCAGAGTTGGGCAGAGATATCTAAGAGGGTGATCCTGACCTTCGAACAGGTAATGAGATTGAACGATTGTTTTCCAGGTGTCCAATCGTACGGGAAAGAGAGTTATTTCATTAAAGAAATTGTAATGTTCACGTTTAATCCATTTTTTTTTCATCTTTTCTTTTGTCTTTTATTCGTTATTCGAGACTTTTTATCTAGACAACGAATTTTCCCATCTCTGACAACAACCCACCCCTAACCACCACCTCTTCTCTACTTTCTGTTGCAGGATACTGGCCGCTTGGAGTGCTCTGGTGCAACGTGTACGTGACCTGCGACGTGCTTGCGTGTTCAGCGAGCATAATGCACATGTGCTTCATCTCGCTGGGACGTTATTTGGGCATACGGAACCCCCTGCGTACCAGACACACGTCCACCAAACGTATGGTCGGCTTCAAGATCGCGGCGGTCTGGCTTCTCGCGATGCTGGTCTCCAGTTCCATTACGGTATTAGGTAAACTGGACCACCCTCCCAAAAACCCCTGGAACAAACTCCTCGTCCTATCGTTCTATAAAATTCACTGTAAACCACGGTTTCCGAATAAGGGAAAACCGACGTAAGGGTAGGAACAGGAGCCTCTTACCACTTGGTATATTTTGTTACCGAAGTAAATATTAAACCGAATGTTAATTTTGCATAAATTTTAGGAACTCTCGATACCAAGTTGTATCGGAGGCCCGCCCCCTACGGCACTTTTTTCCGTAGTCGAAGCAGAGTTTACTCGTGAGGGTTACACCCGGTCATACGAAACGTTTTCGTGATTTTTTGCAAATTGTTTTTTTTCCTTCCCGGTGCATTTGTCAGCGACAAAAATTTGTTAGTAATACTTGCAATAACATGAGCGGAGAGAGCCCGATGAAATCCGTTCGTGTGTTGCTTTGCGATTTTCTGCGTGTCTCGTTCTATCCTCTTCTAATCATCTATCTTTCCTTGTCGAACGCTATCGTTTTCTCCTTTTCTGGCACATCTCCTCTCTTTGTCTCGAAATAGTTTCATCGTCATTCTGTGATCCTGGTAAAACGAGTCTCTTAGCAACAGGAGAACATAGCTATAGTTGGTGGCACGCTCTCTCTGTCGCCCTCTTTGTATTTCTGTACTCCTGGCAGTGACGTCACGTATTAGGAACACATAACCAAAGTTACTGGCTCGATTGTGTATCCTTCTTGCAGGATCATACTCTTCTTATCTAACATCTCCTATCTTATCATGTGTTCCTGGTAATACACTGTGAATTTATCGGTAAAATATAACTAAAGTCAGTTGCATAAACCATTAATGAACAGAAAACTGAGGTTATATACATATACAATATATAATATAAATAATCGCACATCGAAAGCAGAATAACTATTAAATGGTGGACGGAATATCAACAAAAAGTATTTTTCTTAATTTTGAAAGATGCATTCTTCCATGTGCAATTCCAAAAGTCTCCCAATTCATTGTCATAAATTATGAAATTAATGTATAATTTATAGATTAAAATGTACATTGCGCTGAATTATGTAATATTTACTGAAGTTGTTGACAATTATTATTTATTACATGACAGACTGTGTGCAAACTTCATACATAAATGTTGCTCAATTTCTGTACTATCGGATTTAATTATAAAAGTATATTAATTAATAGTAGAAATTATTCAAGATACGTATACAATAGTTAGTAACTATTTATGCATGACCAGAATGTTTGCAAAATCTACATGTGAAAATTGCTAATGATTCTTTCTATAAGATTCAACTGTAAAAGTTTATAAATTGAACCGATTAAGGCAGGAATTTATGAATTTTCCAGTAAATTCTAGTCTGTATGAAAATAGCGGGAAATTACTACATACATATGTATCTTCGATGAAGATTGTCCATGTCGCTTTAATAATTTTCTATCCTTATCTAATACCTCCACCATTATTCTGTGATCCTAGTAGAACGAGTCTAAAAGTAACAGGAGCTTATAATCAATGATAATGGCACAGAATGTTCTATCCTTCTCGGAAAGTAATTCTATCCTTGTTTTCTACTTCTATGCATTATGTACTCCTGGTCGTGACGTCACGTATTCGGATCACATAACCAAACATAGTCCACTACATATATATATATATATAGTCGTAGTATCGTCTATCCTTGTCGCACAATCAACCCTCCTTGTTTCAAAGCTCCTTCTACATCATGTGATCCTGGTATCAAAAGACGAAATTTGACGAAATTGCATAGCAGTGTCTCGAGGTTTGGAATACCGTGACGAACTCAGTTTCTGATCAGTTCAGTATACATTAGTTAAAGATACCATATAACAAGTTTATTGTAATGAAAATTTTTTCCAAAAAAATCGCAAAATAATTACCAACAATTTTGAAATTTATAAGTTCAAACCTCTTAAAAATGAAAACCTTTACTGTACCGAATCTTGGTAACTGATAACTATTTACACCGAATTTACATGGTAACAAAAGCCACTAAAGGTTAATATTAAAAGGTTTATGTGTTCAACTGCTATCCTAAATATTTTGCATTCCAAGTGCAATCCTAATAATGTAATATCTACAGATAACTCGATAAACAATTATACAAGATAACCGTTGGCGGAAGCTAACTTGCAGATCATCGAACCTATCAATCCAGCCTAGGAATCCAGCCCAATGATAGACACGTCTTGGTTCTCCACTTTTGATCCAGGTGTAATCAATTCCGTGAACATCATGCCACGGCCGAGTACGTGCGTGATAAACAACAGGGCGTTTTTCGTGTTCGGCTCGTTGGTCGCGTTCTACGTGCCAATGATCGTGATGGTGGCCACGTACGTGCTGACGGTGCCTCTGCTCAGGCAACAGGCCCGTTTCGTCGCGGAACACCCGGAGAGGGACCAGTTCCGCAGACTCGGGGGCAGATACTCGTCGACGAAAGCGTCCACGACAACGTCGAGCACCGCGTCCCTGACCACGCGGCACGCCTGGAGAATTTCCGGTGGTACCGGAAGCGACAGGTAACCTCAAAAGAGACAATTCCTCCGAATCTGAACGGTCTTCTTCGACCACGACGATATGTTCATCGTTTAGAATTCTAGAACATTAGCGTTCTTCGTCACCGACGGATGCAATCTCACGTCCGTCGAGGATAATGTTCACGCTACCCAGAAACGCGCGATAATGGAATTAAAAATTTCGTTCGTCGATCGTGCAACTCGCTGATGGCTCGAGCGTACCCCCGAAATTGATACGGAGGACACCGGCGATTAAATCAGCAGAAAATAGGAAGAAAAATGTCGACGGAACGTGACCCGGGGATGGGATGCTCTCGCGAAATTGTATTTCCGCCCAGCCGGAATTCGAATCTAGGTACTCGACGCGCGGAGAACGAAGTCATAGCGGCTGCAATCGCTTCGATAACTCGATAATAAATAAATATTGACTGTGTCCTAAAAAGCTCGAAATATGCCGGGTATGTAGTTCGACAGAAATGGATTTTCAATACGGCTTGTGTATCTTTCTTCCATTTCCTCCGTTCGCATAATGGTTTCCTGAATAATGAAATTAATTCTTGTCTTCGATGGAAATTTGCACCAATCGGAAGAATATCATTCTCGGTATCCAAATATCGAGCCGTAAATATTTGAAATGATAGCGACATATAAATGAGAGAAACGTATTGCCAAGTCGTATTGAATTTGTTACGCTTCGAGTGGCACCACACAGTATAGATACTCGGGGATCGCTTTGTGCACCATTATCGCAGGGCTGCAGTCTGTATTGTATATTCGTCGAGCCAACAGCTTGTTTCCCAGGGAACAACAGTTTTCAGTTAAACTCAGTTACAGTCTGCTCTCTCTCTCTCTCTCTCACCCATAAATATGACAAACCTCGACCGCAGCTGAATTTCGCTGTTAACGGAAAGGGGGATGGCCAGTCCGACCGGAAGTACCGCCATCCCAAAACTGAGCTGAAAGTGGATCAAGCCACGCAAACGGCCGAGACCATCGGCCACGAAACAAGCAACTTCACTTTGAGGGGCTTTGAAACTGTGCCTAACCGGTCACCCCCTACCCACCTCGAATACATTTTCCGGTCGAACGATCCATAGATTGTTTTATCGATTTCGATCTCCCATTGCAGTCCTTCCGGTCACCTAGAAAAACCATCGATTCGTCCTACCGGAAATTGCTCGTTCGCAAAAGCCCATCGGGATTTTCATACGGGATAGCTAGCGCGAGGTTGATCTTCCATTAATGTCAGCGCGGTACAAGCGACGGAGATGGATTAGCCCTCGAGCACGAATAAGTATTTGCGAATGCAAATGTGCTACCACGGGGGCCAATTCAAACTCCCGAAATCGCTGAAAATCGCTAGTCCCGCAAAATCACCCCCCACCCCTATTAGCATATAGGGTTTCGACGACTATCCCTCTGATCGCATCGATTTCTTACAGGTTTCTGGCTGCAAGAACAAAGGGAAGGTCTCTGGCGGCGAATGCGGTGGCGACGGAGCAGAAGGCCACCAAGGTGCTGGGTCTGGTGTTCTTCACGTTCGTCCTGTGCTGGGCACCGTTCTTCCTTCTGAACATCTTCTTCGCCGCGTGTCCCGAGTGCTCGGTGCCCGGCCACGTGGTGGACACCTGCCTTTGGCTGGGATACGTGTCATCCACCATCAATCCGATCATTTACACCATCTTCAATAGGACGTTCAGGGCTGCGTTTATCAGGCTGCTGAAGTGCAAGTGTTCCAGGTGAGTCGGTTCGGCACATTTAACGATGATAGATTATAGTGTACATAGATCGAATAGATTGTACTTTGGTAGAGACAGACACAAACTGGGTGTGTGATCGCATCGAGAATCATAATCGTTACTTTATACAGGATGTCTTCTGATCGATATTCCTCGTGCAAATACAAATCCTCCATTTCTGAGATATTAGCAGCGATTCCTCTTCGTTGATGCAACTTCCTGCAGAGATCAACCAAAACGTTTTCCAGGTCGGCGAGACCGGAGCGATATCGTTCGGTGACGGAAGGTGGACGGAACGCGATGAGCTTATGCACACCGACGGCACTTCCTTTGGCCATTAGTCTACAGACCACGTCGTTGTTGACGCAGACGCCGAATCCGACGGCGACACAGACGCCAGGAAACTCGTACGTGACGATGATCCATCGCTCGCCCGCAACCGTCTACCGGGACACACCGCCGGCATGAACGCTCTGTGTGTCCTCTGAATGATTTCTGTTATTAAACCCATCCCGTCGAGTGATCGCGTGTGAGTCGAGATACGAAGATATGGAAACGTAATTTACGTGAATTCGCCCGACTAATCGTTTGTTGCGAACAACAATATAGGAATCGTCGAGACCCCTGACCCCAGTTTTACCTCGCGCACGACTATTTCCCTCCTGCGTGTCCAAAATATGCTCAATCCTGGTAGAAAGCCAGCAAATGTACCGTGTTCATCTCCTCTGAAGCACGAACGAATATATCTGGATATGTGATATAGATTCGAATTACTTGCTGGAGAACTTTCTTACGATGTTTCTGTAGGAGATACAGGGGGATGGAGGAAATTGATACACGTTGTTGAACCAAAGACTATCGATTAAAGTTAAAGTGATAAGAAAAAAACGTAGAGTGGATCAAAAATATTGACGAAATAAACCGTACCTTTAATTAATAACGTCTGTTATCTTTCCCATTGAAACATAAAAAGAGTACATATACCCTTTAACAAAATAGTCCCGTACTTCCATGGCTGAGAAGAGAAACATTCCTCCGGTTTCGCCTTGATTTGTACTAACTTTTATTTGACAAATAAAAAGTATCCATTACAAATAATTGTAAACTGTATATCTTATATAGTACACGCATCGTGATTCGAGCGAGTTTGTATCTCTCTCTCTCCTTTTCGTTCACCCATATATCTTCATTATTACCTCGTACACTTTCTCGCTCTTTCTCTCCGTCTCGTTCAACCCTACGCGGGGGTGTCACGGTCACAACTTTTCTTTTTCCTCCCGCGTGGGGGTTTTCCATCTCCGCGGTCATTCACACCAACAGAAAACGCACCTAATTCTCTCCCTCTTACGCCTTTCGTGTGTGAGTGTTCAGGTGTGTTTAGCTGTGTATGCATGTCCGTTTCTACAATTGTGTCGAATGATCCTCGACAAGTGAAATTGTAGCCGGGGTGACTGGACAATATTTCCTTCTTCCGAGCAACACAATTTTCCAATGTTTATAAATCGATATATCAATAATAGCTTCGAACTCTAGCCATGTTGGAAGTCCTCCCATTCATCGAAATATGATTCATTCGATCATCGAGTCGACAACTAACAGAATCCAAACGGACGTGGATTCCTCTTTTGTAAAGAGTGGGGTTGGGGGGCTTCCTTCGTTAAACCTAAGAGATGGGAGTTGTTCCGAGGAACCATCTGTTCATTTGATTGAGATGCGTAAAAAAAGAAATGCCCTTTGTAAGTGTCAGCCTAGCGAGTAGGGACCTAGTTCTATCTTCTGTTTCTTTTTTTATTTCTTCCGTTTCCTTTACGGTTGCTCCGTGATAGGACCGGATGCAGTATCGGGGGACGGAGGAGAGAGAGAGGTATGGGATGCTACGAGATTTTCTCGGGGCACGGCGTTGATCTTAAGGAAAGGAAAGAGGAAAAGTTAGGTCGGCTTGTGGACTTCGTTCGCGGCACATCGGTACCGAAAATCCGTGATTCGGCGTTCAATCCTCGAAAGGGAACACCTGGACACCCTGCGTATCGTCTTGGACACTGAATTCTTGGAGATCGACATAACTGCACGAACGAAAAACAGTACTCTTTAGAGATTTTTGTTATCCGATTCTTAGTTGGAACGTGATACTTGAAACTGAAATAAACGACGACATCGAGATACTCTACGGGGTGTGTATCGCGGTGTTCCCATTTGGACCATTGTAGACCAGGTATTCGATGTTCGATACATTAAACTTTAACAACACTGAATACGAACACGCTCGTGTGACCAACGAAATCAATGAAATAAACGAAATTACCGAAAGTCGAGGTTTCATTAACACACACACACACACACACACTCACACACTCACTCTCTCTCTCTCTCCCTCTGTGTACCAGTTAGTACTCGTAAAATACAAAGGAGACTCTTTGCACGATTTTTGGAAAGCGTCGAGCACATTCATTGTTTTTAAAGTTTGACGTTTCGGTGGCGGGTTTCTTAAATGTTTAATTAATAAACTCTCTATGCACAGTGTCATACTTCGTTGCAAAAAATGTTCATTCTCTCCTTTCTTTCTTTTCGGATTTCCATCACGCCCGCGATTCGTCAGCCCGACGGTGTGTGTGTGCTCCTTCGCTTTCTCTTTCACGCTCTATTATGTAATCCTAGGACACTTAACGATACTACCGCGCGAAAAATTAAACGAACGCCCGGTTTACGCGCTCGATCTACGAATTAGGGTATCATTAGTACAAGAGACTTGGGGGAGGGAGTGGAATATAATTAATGCAAAATTATTCTTATTGATAATCGTACAGTAATAATAATGTAATAATAATGTAATAATAATGTAATAATAATAATCATGATGCAACAGCAGAAACGTGGTGGTACGTGGCGATTAAGGAAAGGGGAAAGGATATTTTTGTTAGTGGTGGTCGTTCGTTCTCCATTCTTTTCTTTAAGCATCTTGTTTTGTTTTTCGATTCTCTCTTGGTTTTTCTTTCTTTCTATGCATATATACAAAATTCCTTTCGAGTGTGCTACAGTAATCCTATCTCCGGTTTCGTCGTCTTTCTCCTCCTCTCTCGGCGCGGTTCCGTGTACCCTTCCTTTGATTTTGCCGTAACATTTTCCACTGATTCTTAGCTCATCGCGGCCCTTCGTAACCTATCGCTACGGAATCCACGAACAATTTTTACGATGGGGTTCACAGTTTCGTAAACGTGTGTGTGAGAAACACGTTAAATTGCATCTTGGAACGCTGCGTGGACACTTACGAATCTCTGTTTCGTAAGTCGATGCGAGACACGGATTGTCTCCGATCTATCATATTTCGTAGGGGATTCAAAAGCCAGTCGGTTGGTTCCCGTAGCGAGAGACCGAAGCGAAATACTAGACAATGATGTGTGCGCTTTAAAAGTCGTCACTCAGGAGGACCGTCGATTCAACGGCGTCGAGGATCCTCCGATTAAAAAGGGGAAACAAAAAATAATAAACGCGAGGGGGGGGGGGAAGTAAAGGGGATAAAGTGATTATCAAAGCTCGTCCGGAGCCGTCGACTAAAGTTATACGCGGTACAAAACGATCAAAAATATAGGGAAAAAAAGATAAGTAAGTGAAACGCGCGCGCATACGCGAGAACGATTTTTTTAAGCGTGCGAACAGTGCCTTCTTTTTTTTTTCTTTGGCCTTTTTCTTGGACGAGGACCGTAGATTCTCAAAAAGAGACAGGCGCGGAGTGTGATATCCTGCTTTTGTTTTTCTTGGTTGCGTCGATGGGTTCGTCGAATCGAATGGAAAGTAATAAATCTCTCCTGGTCGACGGAGTCTGGTCGACGTTTCTTCCTGAGAGAGGCTTTTTGTTCATCTGGCTACGCGTGAAGAGCATTTGCTGCTCCCGGCTCCTCGACGCGGGTGAAGAGTTCTGTGTTCATTGTATGGTTTCAGTTCCCACTTGTTTTCGCGCGAATATGCTTGCCCGTTCGCGAAGTATCCCTAAAAAAATTACAAACGCATCTTTGGCTCCCCCCGAATGCTTCTTTCCTCCCATGTCTTAATAATGGTCTGCATTCTCGTGCACGCTGCAACAGAAGAATCACATACTCGTTAGATCTTTCGATTAAATATGTCGATAAATCGCGAAGAAATCTACGACAGAATTCAGCAGTTGATCTCAACGCCCCAGCTACTTCTCTATCAACGCAAGGATCACGATATTTGTTCTCCTTTGCGCGATGAAAGAAGAACTCGCATACGCAGGTACTTCGCAAACTTTTCCTATGGATCTCTTATACTTTAATACAAGAATTTTATTTAGTCTACTTTATATTCGTCCTCGCTAACCTAGCCCCTGTTGTACACTGTACAGATAGATCAGACTATCACAAGGTGTATTATAACGCAACAACAACGTCGTGCGTGTTCGACGAGCAAAATGGATCCGCAGGGTTGATGTTAGTTCCAAAAGCAGGTGTGTCTCGGAAGCCGACGATCGCGAGTGCCTTCGTAGGATGATTAGTGATTCCTTGTTACATCGAAAGTAGAACAACAAAATCACTAGTCTTCCATACAACGGCACTCGATTAGTTCTCCCCATTGCGTTGATCTAGGCAAGATCTTCGCCATTCTACAGCGTATTCCTCCACAGGTCCACGTCGATCCCCGTCGCGCTCCTTCACCATCGCGCGTGGGTTACGTCCTTCTTTCGCTCTCGCCGGTCTTCGCTTGGTTAGTGGAATTAAAATGTTAATTCTTCGTGCAGGATGAAGAGATGACACGATGCGGCGCGCGGAGCAATTGCACAGCAAGCGGTATTAGTCGCCAGGCTGGCGTGAACTTGAGAATATGCTGATTAAATATGATGTATTATATCCGAGCATGACAAGCGAAGGATGTTAATGCGGACATTGACAATGGTTATCTGAGGCGGTTCTGCATTATGATGGAAATACTTGAACATTATCGATACAGTTTGACACAGTTTCATCGAGGTACTTGGTACCAGTGTGTGCTAGCGAATCCTACTATTTATTTTCAGAACCTACTTATTAGTTCCCCATTCTACGATAAAAAGATGAATTACGAAAATAAAGGCCCTCCTACTTCTTGTTCGACAATACTGACATATCTGTTAGATAATATTAATTTGCATTTCAGTGTCACGTCCAAGAAGATAACGTTTCAAATGCCGCAAGCGATAAAGTTGTCGATGCTAAGCTGAACCATTATTAGCTCTGACACGTTAGCTGCGTACTTTATTTCCTAAGCAAAGTTCCTGCGATCGAAGTGTGCTTCTAATCAGCGCAGATCGTCGACGCGGCGATATACGCGCACAGAATAGCGCGGACAATTACCTCTGCTGGAGCAGGTACTGGGCCATTTGTATCTGACTGGGTAATCCGGTAATGGTGATGATACGATCGTTACTACCGGTCAACGGCTCGTCTATAGTAATCCCGGCACCGCTGTCCGATCTGATTTTCCGGATCCTGGCGCCTCCCTTGCCGATAATGGCGCCGGCAAGCTGTCGACAAAGGGACCAGTTGAAAATCAGCACCACCGACATTCTCGGTGCAGTGTTGTCACAAAAGTAGAATCATCATGACCATGAACACTGCGGATCTCACTTCCTCCGCCTACTTACGTCTTTGGGAATGGTGACCTGGGTGCTGGTCTTGTTACCACCCATGTTTCCTTGATTTCCCTGATTATTCCCACCAATAGGTGGGCCACTCATTCCGGAATTACCACCGCCACCTAAACCATTTGGTGCTCCTCCTCCTTGTATACCCCAACCGTCTCCTGAACACAATATACGACAAATTAACATGACAAACCTGTACACCTCGCCTCGAACGAGTCGAGTCAGTAACTATAAACAAAGGGCGGTGATGACCATTTCGATGGGACAGGAACGGGGACCATTACCAACCAACAGCTGGGTTTATTTTTACTGACTTGTCTAGATTCTGATAAATCTGTTCAACCTCTAAATTCCGTACCGTTGTAATTTCCACCTCCATACGGCGGCGGGCCACCTCTGTTCCCTCCGTAACCACCTCGTCCGCCCTCGAAACTGCCTCCACCACCGCCACCGCTGCCACGATTACCTCCGTAGCCGCGATCAGGTGGTCCACCGGACATCCCACCACCTCCGCCACCACCGCCACGAGGGCCTCCCCTCGGCGGGGGCGGAAAGCCGCGGTTCATATCGCCTGGTCCGCCGCCGCGGTTGTCGCGTCTCGGTGGCATACCTCCACCGCCACCGCCGCCACCGCCGCCGCCGCCGCCGGCGCCTCCACCGCCACCGCCTCGGCCTCCTGGCCCCCCGAAACCGCCGCCTTTGCCCTGGCCGATGTCGCCGGTTCCATAGCCACCGTAATCGTCCGCGTAATAGTCGTCGAAGTTATGGGGATCGTAGGGGTTGTTCACACCTTTCAGAGGCGACTGAAGAGACAGAAATGAATTTCGTTAACGGTTTCTCACCGGCCGAGCATAAACACTCCGTTCCACGTGAGAAGGTACCTCTTCCGCGCAAGCTTCTTCCTTAACTGTATTTTTGCAGTGGGTACGCGGATAGAGATACGTACATACGGAAATCCGGTCCGCAAACGAGTCCTTTCTTCTCTCGTGGAATCTCGTGAATTCTAAGAGAAATCTCTATACTCACAGTTTTAATGGTGGCGATCAACTCGCGGATGCACTCGATGCAAGTAGTCGGCTTTCCGCAGATGCTGATTAGCCGGTCGGTGCTGTGGGGGCAGCAGTGCGAATAGATCTTGATCCTCGCACCGGTTTTCTACAACAGAAAGATCAATAATTCGGTCAGAGCGCGTGACTAGACTGTGGAAACGGCTTAAATACATATATCCTTAGAGGGGATGATGCTTTCGCGTCTTCCCCGGTGTTATCGAGTACCACCCGACGACGTGGCATCCCGGCGAAAGTGAAACCTCGTCGCGTTTCTGGGCTCGATAACTCGCGACTCGCGTAGTAAAAATGGCGATTGTCAGACGGCGATGTCCGGATCGCGTGCTTGTTAGCATCGTTGCGTTGGTTAGCAGCCAACACATCACCCCCTTCGTTCTCTAGATCGCACCCACAGAGACAGGGTGCAGTTAAAGGAGGCGAACGTTGGCCATTCGGTCGCCTTTAATCGCCTCTTGTCACTTTTAGTCATGTACACCGCGTGGCATAACTACAAAACCAGCCTGAAGTGTTCAATTCTTATGTACTTGTGGTTGAAAGAGAAACGAACCATTTTTTGTTCCAAGGAATATAATCCTATTCTGGAGAAACATTATTTCTCAACACGATTTCAGACATGGAGTATTTGGTTCATTTTTATGTTAACCGCAATAGATAAGAATTGAAAATTACAGGGTGATTTTATAGTTATGCAATGCAGTGTAGATCCCCGTTGGCCGTTCTCATTTTTCAAGAAACGTTCTAACGCAATTACCGTAACCCCCTCCCAAGGAGCTTCGCCACCCCGAGAAGAAATATCGCGTTGGGCAGTCGGTAATTAAAATTAGCGGACGCTCTAGGTGGTTCCTGGCGCACGAATATCCTCATTGACCTCGCGACTGCTTCCCAACTTGGACGACAACTTCGCCACCCCCCCCCCCCAAACCACTTTGCAAACTTCGAAGTGTGAGCTGTGTGTGTTTGTCGAGAGCGAACTACGAGGCGAGAAAATTGCGTCGCGTAATTTTCCACGTAGTTGGTTGTTATTATCCCGCGTGACGATAAGGGTGAGAGGGAGAGAGAGAGATCGTAACGGAATAGAATGGTAAGAGATCGTAAGGGAAGATTTAAAGATAAACGGATATACATATACCCCTGGTTGTTAGGGAGCTAATGACAGTAAGTATATACCCTCGATACCACGGCGGGCTCGATCGCCTCGAGTTGGACGAGATAATGAAAAGTCCGAAATAGTTTCTTGGAAACGACACACAACAACCCGGCCGATGACTAATCCGGTAAATTGAATTCGCTCGAAGTTTCGACGAGCCATCTGTCGTCGATCGATCGACCACCCAGGTTTTACCGCGATCTTCGCCGAGCAATCGAGTTCACGAAGTTTCCGCCTCGTTTGTAACGAAGAAGCTAGTCTTTCTTCTCAAAAGTTACAGCTATCCCTCCTTCTCCTCGTGCTTCAGAAGGCTAAAAAACGGTTCGAACGAAACAACAACACGCTGTGTATGTGTGTGTGCGCGCTTTCGAAACGCGGGCAAAAAGAAGGATCTATTCTGTGTGTTTCGAAGGAACAACGATTAACTTTTCTTTACGCTCGCGTGTCCCGTTCGTTACCTCTTCTTGAAACACGGTAAACCGTTCGAGCAGTGTATCGGTCATAGACCCAGTTCCTGATCAGTTTAATACATGTATAGATACCGTATAATAAGTTTCTTATAATGAAAGTTTCTTCCAACAAAACTACTAATTACCATTTCTGCACTCTTGTTAATACGAAATTAAAGATAAAACATAGATTCATTCGAGTAACAACAATTCTTGTAGATTTCGTTCATTTTTCTAACTTATACTGTTAAAAGAAACGGCGATGGTTACTCTTAAGTGATCAGGAATTGAACCTATTGTGTGAGAAGTTTTCTAACACCTGGTATTGTACTAACATTATTAATGAACCGGCTTTATGGATTGGGAAATGGATATACCGAGGAATTATCGCGGGATTTCCATTATTCGGATCACTGGAGCATCGACGAATCAATCGATGAATCGAGTTCTTAACAAAAAAAAAAAAAAGAAAAAAGAAGAATGGAAAGAAAAAAGCAATCAAAAGTGGCGTGTCTCGTTGGATTAACGAAGTATCAACGTTGTTCGATAAACTCGAGCGAGGCTTAATGGGCGGGCGTGCTCATCAGCCGCGGCGAAGCCTTTGTAAACATTTATTCGAGCGGAACGAAAGTAATTGCCGGAATTTTTGTTATTTTCCGCCCCACCCCTGTGAGTCCCGTCCAAAATGAACGCCGCGAACCATCGGGCACCGGTGTTAACAAATTGAATATCAACGGTGGTCCCGGATAGTTTAATCAAGAATTCATTGATCGAGACAACGCAATTCCATTCTGTGCAAATGACACCGCGCGCGTTCCTGCTGTACACGGTCATATCGAGCACCCATGAATTTTCATAAAATCATTATTCAAACGGGAGAGCCGAACTTTGTGAACCCCGAGGAAAAACTTAACTACGGCTTCCGTTCAGTCGGATTTAAGCCTCGATCAGCTGCGCCTCGAATAATCGACATTTCTTTTCCCTCGGCTCGTAGGATCGTACAGGCACGATCGATTGAATATCCAGGTGAGTTTCAGAGGATGATCACCGAAGATCTATCGAATTCTCGACAGTGAAACACGCGGAAGATTGAACTTATTGATGTTCTTGTTGAACGTGGGAAAGTAACTGATTTTCGAAATTAATATTAGATATAATTATCTGTATGAGAATTGTTTAATATTGAACCTAGCGTTGAATTAAGTATATCAAGTGTACACTATGAACTAAAAATAGGAGCCAGTAGTGTATAACAATTTTGTTCAGGTTCATTGCAATAATTTCGTTAAATGTCAAAATGCTTCGCTAAAACGACAGTGAAAGATGTATATATATATCGTGCGATCGATGTTCCCGGGAAACATTTCGAATTCTCGATCGCCGGAAACAGGCGGTAAGGCGTCACGGTGATGCAGCGTTATACGACTCTTGGTTTAGCCTCGAGCTAAAAAAACGGGCTTGACTTCGAGCTGTTAAAAATCGAGGAAAACAATTTTTCCACGTTCGACTGAAATATTTCACTCTCGTAGAAAGAAACGCAGGCCGCACGCGATCGAAAGAGACGCGCGTGCAGTAAAAAAAATCCAGCTTTCGCGGGAGGGCAAAAGAGGAGAAGAACTCTCGTCTGTTGTGGCTTCGTTCGAGCAACCATCGAGATGGCCCCGAAAAGAGTCGCTTTTCTTCCGGTGTTAGATGTTCAACGATATATCCCGTGGACTGTTTTCCCTTTCAAAACGGGTCGCGCGCAATGTTATCGCGATCGAGAGACTTTGGAATAGATATTCAACATAGATTTTAAACGTCCGCGAAATTCCATCTCGTTTCGTTCTTTGGTTTCTTTCGTTTCTTTCGTACGATCGATACAAATCAGGCTCCCTCCTTTTCGACAGATTCTTCTCGCCCGTAGATCGCAACACAGGCCATTTTGTGAAGCAGCTTGAAAAGATGTCGAAGGTCTACTCAGCGAACGAGGTGGCCAGGCACAATCAGGAGAACGATCTCTGGATCGTGTACAAGGACGGTGTGTACGACGTGACGAAGTTTCTGAAGGAACACCCGGGTGGGGAGGAAGTGTTAATCGAGCTAGGCGGAAGGGACGCGACCAAGTGCTTCGATGACATCGGGCATACGATCGAAGCCGTACAACTGCGTGAGACTTACAAGATCGGGACTGTGACTGGTTTCGTTTCTGGAGAGCCAACCGGTTCCAGTGGTACGGTACTCAATAATCATAATAAAAACAAAACGGTGTCACTGTTACGTAGTGCATACTAAAGACAGACGTAAACAGATATCGGTAAGTTTAATTCAACCCTTTAACTCCGAGTGTTGTATCGGTGCAACGCCCATTTTAAAAATGCGTCAATTTCTGTCACCGGTTAATATATAACTTTTGTTAGTGAAGATCCGCAATTTCAGATACGTCTAGGAATCGAATGTCCTTGAATGTCAAAAGCACCAGAATGGAAGACTGCTCTAATTTCATTAAATAGCGCATCATTTGTGTGATTCTGAAACATTCACGATTGTATTAATGAAGTATTATTTGTTGCCGTTAGGAGGTGTGCAGGACACGACCATAGACGACGACAATTGGGAGTACACGCCGCCACAATATGGAACATCCCACTGGCTTCCGGTGATCATCGGAACCGGCGTCGCCATTTACGCCTTTCTATTCTACTACCTTTGGTTCTAGTATTTAGATTATCGAAACGCCCGCTAGATCGACGCACGATATGTACAATCGCGAAAAATAAAATTCTTTATTTATACCGAGATACCTGTATTCACCTCTCAAAATCGATTGTTTTGCTTCGACAGAATGGTAAGTAAGGTGTACATCGAGATCGCCCGGTAGATTAAAACGATAAACGAATGATATCCGCGTGTTTGTTGCTCGAAGCTATTTTAATAAGTAACTCGAGAGTAATATTGCACTGTTACGGAATCGTTTCGTCCTTGAGATACGATTATGTACACGCGGTTATCGGTAAAGGCGATTAATGTTTCCATACGGATTTCGAATCGCGATCGAATAATCGTTTCGGACAATAATGCATCGAAATCGATCAATCAGCGACATATTTCTCTACAAAAGATCAAAGATCATTGATCGAACAACACTTGAGAAAGGAGGAACTGTAGCGCGCAAATAACATGACCAAAACGCACTGGAGGCAAAGGCGGTTGTTCGGTTAAAAATCCGTTATCCAGAAATGTATCTTCCCGCGGCGATCTTCGCCGAGCTTCGGCCGGAACTTTGCTGGTACAGTCGGTACCGATGTGAACAGCGAGAAAACAAGCAAGGAGAGACCCAGCTCGTCACCGTGACTAGGCAGTTTCGAAAGAGCGACAGCCACGTTCGATTTAACACTTCATCGTATTATCCGACGATGACATTTTTGTTTTTTATTACAACGTATCTACCCAGATCTCTCGATGCACGATAACAATTCTATCGAACGGAATTACAAACAACGCGTTCATCGAACGAAACTCCGTCGAAATTGAAATGTGTAATTTCCCGCGTTGCGACGTCTAAACTAGACACGAATACGTCCAATCGAATGATTGTGGAATCGCGAAGAGTGACGTCAGCACCGCCGGGCATGTTAATCAAAGCCGCATTCACATCGAGATGGCGGTGTATCACGGTCAGCGCGTTGCATTCGCGTCGAATTGCAGTCTCTCGACCAATGTAGCCGCGCATACGATGATGCACCACGTTCGCGATCAATACCCTGCTGCAAGTCCGTTGATTTCGTGAATGGTTACCGAGAGAGTTCACGAGAAGAATTAATCATTTTATTCCACGATGCTTTCGTTGGAATTACGAACTAGTTGAACCTATTCGGAGAGAACCGTTGGTCGGTACGACGAAAAAAAATTTAACGACGATTATTTCTTCTCGCGCCACCGCTCCGTTACCGCGGTTCTTGCAGCTGGCAGTAAAACTCGAAAGGGTCGCGCGGGGTACGGAAAATGAGACGAGGTTCTACTGTCCGAATAGGTAATTTCTTTGTTATCATCGTGTGTTCGTGGTCTGCGCAACATAGTCATCGTCGACACGATTCGTAATCTTATCGAACCGGAATTTTGCCTAGCATTTATTTATTTATAGATCGTAAAATCGCGCGTAATAACGTATGGTTCGGTGTGCCACGAGGTCGTTCGGTCGTTAAATTGTTAGAGAAGACCGAAGCCGATGAATGCGCCTCGCCGCGAGATTGCGAGTGTAGTTTTCTTTATTGCGGGGCGTAAATACTGATGAAAGTAGGAGGAAAAGAGGGAGGGAGCGAGGGAGAGAAATAAAAATTGGTTGGTCGCGGGCCTAGAAGGAAACAATCCGCGTGTAGAGAACGGTGATAAGACATGACGGCGACGATGATAATAAGAGGTTCGAAGCGATAACCACCATGCGGCTGTGTTCGGTGGCCGCACGCGTTTGTGAATGTGGATAGAATTGTACTGGTCTATTTTCGATTCGATAAACACGGAATATAGAATTCATCGGTGCCGTTCAAGGTGTACATTATTCGTATATGTATAGCGAAATCTTTCCAAGCACAAAATTCAACCGAAATCTTTTACGTAGATCCACTGTTGAGCGACCAACACCTGTGGTACCTATCGACTTTGTTTCACTCTATGAATAACTGCGACCCCGCTGCTCTGTCCTAAACAGCGTAGTCACCCTTATTTTGCCCAAAGTCCGAACATGCGCTTGCTCATACTGTACTGAAAATGAAGCCCACAAGCAGCTTCTCCTTACCACAGAGCTCTAATATACATGACACTCCTACACAATTTCACAAAGAGTTCAGAACTAATTGCAACGTTGTTAATTACACTCTTACGATAATCGGATACGGATCATCGAACAACAAACCCTTTCACCAAGATTTTTTCAAAGTATTGCAATCGATTCCGCGACTCCGAATCCAACACCACACAGACTGTATCTATTTTTGGTGCATATGTTCCGGAAACTGTTACTCATTAACGTTGTCCAGAAGCGAAATTACTTTAAGCGAGTCGTCGTACCCACACAACGTCTAAATTCGACAGAACAATCCAAAAGCAAACAATCCGGGGGATCGTAGTAGTTCAGATATTGAACTTCGCGTTCCATGATCTCGTCCCATCGCTCTCAGCGCAGAGAGCAACCGGCCGCGCGCGCGCGCGCTCGAGTGGGAGCGCTGAAGATGATAAGGGGGGCCCCGTGGTGGGGAAGGATCTAGAGGGGGCGAGGATAAAGCTACTACGGTCCGACCTGGATCGTGCAGTGTGTTTGTACCCAGTGTTGGCTCGCGAACAGAGGAGACATCTCTCCCCGTAGTAATCTGGACAGTTTTTGGATCATCGTTCGTTCCTCTTTCTCTCGTACAGTCAGAACACGGACAGAGGAATTCGGAGAATCGAGAAGCCAATCGAGTCGACGATATCAAGAGCAGTGCCGTTTCGTAGCCGACACGTAGGCGAGAAGGTACGTGAGGCGAAGAGTTTAAAAGGAGGAGGAGTAACGTGGTCTCGCGGTAGTGAATTTATAATGGGGGATGTGGGACACGAGAAGAGAGAAAGAGAAAGAGAAAGAGAAAGAGAAAGAGAGAGATCATGTTGTGGCCAGTGTAGCACAAAGATAATTCCCTTGGCCACGAGAGAACCTCGCGAATGCCCCACTGGTTGGATCACGCCAGAATGGCGCTTCGATCGCCACTGGAGCGAGTCTCCGAGAGATCTCGATCTGCTTCGCGCCGTTCGCTTGCTTGTCTCCTCTTTCGTTCGCAGTTATCGATTATAAACTTTCCAGCTTCTCTCGAAATATTCGAAACACTAAATGATATTCGATGGTGAATAGATGTCTGATTACCTTGTTCGAGATACATGTAGTTAGGAGGAACGTGTTTTACATGATGCTTGCTTCGATAAAAACAAATACTGTCTTTTTATGTATTACTTGTACACTCGGACACACCTTTATAACGGTCCTCGGAGTCTAGGCGAAATGTAAACACATTCTGTAACGAGTATTTTGCTAATGGAAGGGATACAGTGTCTGGTGGTGTCAACATACTCGTGTTTCGGTCGCTGGAATGTAAAGAGGCGACAAAAACGTCGGTGCTTGTGCTTCCTTTTTTTTTTCCAGAGCTTAAAATGGAGATTCAGCTCCTGAAGCGGAGGGCTTATGAAGGTTATCGATTTCATGTTCACACTCTGTACAGTTTCCATTCGCTGCATCAACCGATCTTCTAAGTGATCTAAGTTAATCGTGCTGCCACCACACACCGTAGCCAGAAAACTCAAGAATCATCTTGCAACGCATGCGTGGCCATTTACGTAATAATCTCGACGACCTCCGTGTAATTACGGTTGATATGTTGCGATCCATATCCAAGTCATCCCAACATTGTCGTCCAACTACTCCAGAAATAGTGCTCTCAGCGTTCGGGATATTACATCCTAGATTCTTGCTTGCAAACAACAATGTCCTGACCATTCTCTCACTATGAACCGCTAGATTAATCGATTCTATCCATCTGCGTCGAGTGAATCGCGATATCATTTCTTAAAAGACCCACTCCAACCATGAATACTCGAGCCTCACTTTGTAGCAATATCTGCGTTTATAAATATACGTTTCCCTCGGGAGTTCTCCATTCACTGTTCCATATTTCCTAGTTATGTACAATGCATCCATTTTTCCTTCACCGAACATTTTCGTCCGAGCGATGAATTAGCAAAGTCACCTGAATAAAGTTCTGGTCACGTATACCTAACTCTTGCCTATCTAACGCTGAATGTTAAAGCAGTTACGATAAACGGTCACCACCGCGATAAACCGACTCCTTATCTATGTCCGTATCGCGTTGTTTATCATCTTTCTGCGACATTGGCGATCGATCGTTATATAACAATAAAACGGTCGAGTTGGATAGTCGTTTATCGGTGTCGCGAATAAAGCCTCCCGAAACAGGATCAATAAACTCGAGAAATAATCCGCATTGACAACAAGCGGAGCCACGATAAAATCGCTCCCCTCGGGTGGGTATCGGTTATTTGTCCCGAAAGGAACGCGTACTACCCCCGCTGACTGACAGAATAAACAAGATACCGACACGCCAGGAGCCGTATCGATTCAACGCTCCGCAAACACCGAATTAACATTCCGATCGATACTCGTGGGCGTCCCCGTTCCGTTGCTCTTTTCCAACCAGATCGAATTTTTCACAACTCCGTTACAAGAAACATTTTACCCTCCTATTACGAGTTACGTTTAACACTCTCGTCGGCTCGTCGGTTGGATCGCGCCAATAAAGATCTGCTATATCATTCCCCGCGACGCCATCTACACATAAATAATCAAGGACTAAACGTGACTCGACTCTTTCATCTAGCTGCGTACACGTTTACCGCCACACAACAGAATAATCGTTAACTTTCTGTGCAATCGTTCGACACACGCAGCCTGTAACTATCCAACCAGTTAGGCAACAAAGACTCTTCATGCATAATGAGATTGATTAATATTTTGGTTAATCATGAGTATCTAGAAGATCCTATCCACCCAAAGATCCTACGGCAGGTGACAAATTCATAGTACGACGGGACCGTTTTATTCAACGGATGGTTTGCTGCAAAATAGCTTTCGTTATCCAACACACGGGGACCTCTAACCCTCTATCTATATCCCTGAAAACTAACAGTCGTTATTTCTTCATTCACAGATTTCACCAAGCGAAGCTCAGACCACCGAGATTCAAGAATGAGCAAGCAGTACACAAGGAACGAGGTCGCGACCGCCACCGGCAAGGAGAAGACCCTGATAATCCTTCACGACAAGGTTTACGACGTCACGAGCTTCCTGAACGAGCATCCGGGCGGCGAGGAGATCCTGTTGGATCACAGCGGCAAGGACGGCTCGGACGATTTCGACGATGTCGGTCACTCGAACGACGCCTTCGAGCTTATGAAGAAGTTCGTGGTCGGCGAGCTGAACGACGCTGAGAAGAGCCACAGGAAGCCGAAGGCCGCCTGGACGAGCGATTACGCAAAATCGCAGGGCACCAAGAAAGACGAGGGGATGAATCCTATGTTGCTGATCGCTGTCGTGGTCGTATTCCTCGCGATCTTGTATTTCGTGTACTTATAGTTCTCCGATCCGTGGGAGACCGACCCTATTCCGTGTCAGGATCGATCGTGATTGCGAGTAGAACACAGCGCGTGTGTGGCCGTTGACGATCGAGGACCCCCGATCTGTGATTTCAATGACATTCTATCCGCATTTTTTTTTCTTTCCACCTCGATCAAAGAGCGTAGGGGCACGCACGATTAGTCGAGGTGCCAAGCTGAGATTGTGGGATGGTGCGCGGTGTGAAGATGATCCTGCATCGAATGCGTTATTTTATCTTGGAGCGGTTATCAAGACTTCGATACCTAACTTTTATGAATGGGAATATGCTCGGAGGAATGATCGTCTCTTTGTATCTTGTTATTTTGTAATTTAGTGCGGGTGTGCTTGCTCGACGAGAAGCGTTTCAAAAAAATATATGCATTTAAATGCAACACGAGTATCAATTTCTTTCTCATTCGGTTCACTCTTTATTGCAATCGTCCGATATCTGCTGTTTCCGTTTGTAATTCAAACATCGTCGATTATACATCCTTTTCGCCGAGTGTACACTTATTTCGAGCTGTAATTTTCTTAAGTTTGACAAAGAGAGCCCAAGGATGAAGTAAGGCCGCGTTGGCCCCGAAGACAAACGTGCTGATCGATCGATCGATCGCATAAAATCGAAGAATGGGGCGCGTCGATTAACTCCGTTAACACCTCCGTTCGAACCGCAGATTTCTCTCGAGACGGCGCGGCGTTTTAATTGTCAAATCGGAACGAAGAAACCGTAAAAGGAATTTACATCCGAATGGACTCGCATTACAGAAGTCCTCGTTACAAGTTTTCAATGAGCGGAGACGGCTCCCCAGGAAAGCGAACACGCGATTCGATCGATAGGATTCTGCGTTGACTCCAGGACCAACCTCACTCGCGAGACGTTCTCTTTGCCATTAGAATTGTCCCTCGAAATGTCGCTAACGCCTCGAATATTCGTCGTTGGGAACGAATTGGACGCAACGGGTCACGTCCCGCGATCGCAATTAATTCGAATAGACGAGCTCTCGCGACTGGGTTCGACAGCGTCGAATGCAAATTACAAGGTACACAACGGAGAGATAGTCCACTCGACGATGCTTATTTTCGCGGCCGTTTTACCGTCGATCGAATTAGACAATTCTCGGGTTGCAGACAGTTCGAAGACGTAAAGTTGAGAAGAAATCAAAGGTAACGAGAGAGAAAAAAAACTGAATTAACGAGATGTGGGGGCCCGAACAGTCGGCGTCAACTGGAGCGCGAGAATTTAACAACGTGAGGTCGAAAAGGGGTGAAAATCGGAAAGGGTGCGCGCAGGGGACGGGATTGGCCGCGAAGACACGACCGGTCTCGCTTCAGTGTGGTCTGGTTTTTTCCAAGATTCTCCCAAGCACCACTGTGTAAAATCATCCAAAATCGAAATAGTACTGTCAAACAAAATCACGAAGATGCTGTTAATGCAAAATTTCTATACCGAAGTGCTTTTTTCTTAGTATGATACATTCCAAAAAATAAACACACTACCTGCTAAAAGTCTGGGACGGTGTATCACGCTATAAACAATCGCAGAGCGGAATGCCACTCTTCTCTGACGCGACTTTGCCGTTCACGAAACTGGAAGGACCGTGCGCACGCGGCAATAAGTAATTGAATTTCCTCGAGCAAATAGAGACGGCCCCGATGAACCGTGAACGTAAACAGGTTCGAACCTCCCGTGCCTCCCCTCTTCGCGGGAAGGTAGAAAGGTAAAAGCTTCCGAGAAAAATAAGGATAATTGAGGAACGACGACAGGGGTCGCTTTGAAAACGATATCGGAAGACGGAAACAATTCAACCAATGTCATCGACCGGGATGCTTAACAATTTCTTTCAACCCTTTGAGACACAAAGAATCCGGCTTCGTCGATCGAGAACAACAAGTCTCTCTGTTGGTTGATTGAATGCTCGAGAGAAATAGAGTGCCTTTCATCCTCCTAAACCTCGTGTATTGCGAAATGAAGAGATAGTACAATTAACACTAGAACTACCGATGATGAACGTACGGTAATCGCAGGTTTGAACCATGCTCTAGGTTGGATATAGGTTGACCATCACTGTAATTTGCCATGTGTGAGCAATTCCCGCCGTATGATAGATAATATACATATACGTTGCTTGTACAGGTACTAAGTTAGTGTAATTCAGTCATCAGTATCATACACATATTTCTTTCCCTATCAGAGTTGGGCATAATTTTATTCGAATAATACGCAGTGAAAAGCAGCAGTATCTAAGAGTTATAAGCTTTCAACAGTTAACGCGATTAAATAATTGTTTGCCAAATGTCGACTCATTCAAGAATATATATTATTTTATCATGAAAATTGGAATTTCCACGTTTGAACGATTAAAAATGACGAAGTACTTTCTTGTCTTTTATTCGTTATTCGAAACTCTTGATCTAGATAATGTGAATTTGCCCACCTCTATCCCTGGTGATTTGCCCACCTCTATCCAAAATCTGTGAAAATGCATGTTGCAACAGTTTGATTCTCGTTACAAGAGTGTACCAACCAGTAATTTCGACTGCTTTGGTAGTTTCATTGTTACAAGGGTATGTTCGGGACAATGGTACATACACAACTATTCGTCTTACCAGTGAACGTTGTCAGTCAGCCATTTTTAGCGCCGTTGATCACAATACAGTCGATGTCGAAGATCGTAACGCAATCGCGAGTGAAAGGGTCGAAGAAGCTTGCACGAAACCATACGGAGAGCTCAGCTCGCTTTCGTCCAATTACCACGGACCATGTTGCGTGAACAAAAGAGTGCGCACAACGTGCAGAATTTTCCCGACACCTGTGGCCGAATGCAACGATGCATACACACATTCACCTTCCCCCTAGCCCCTCTGGTGGCGCTAATTGCCACATTCTCGCGTCACTGTCCGCCGATCCACGCGAACCACCCCCCTCCCCCCGTGGTGTCCTCTTCTTCCTGTTGGAAAGTGGCCGGTGCTGCGGTTAATCATCGCAAGCGTGACTTCCTGGCTACCAGTTTCGACGCGGTCCTGCTTTCTTCTCGTGGATGCGGTTTACCGTGGTGGGGGAAGCAGAGTGAGTGGTGTGACACATGTGGAAAGCCACATACCCTTCCTGTCGAGCCGTCCGTTCACCATCTGCCCTTCGCGGCGGCCACTTCCGGTTCCCTCCGTCAACCGAACACACTCTTCCAGCCACCCCCTCTTTCACGCCTTCCACTTCCCCCGATCCGGTTAGCTTCTTGCCCGTTCCTCGTTACGCTTCACATTACGCGATTATCATGTTCAGTTTCAGGTAATGGCTGTACTAACCCCACTGGACTTTGATGTATTTATACTCGATTGTCTAGCGTTCGGTACACATGGTTTAAAAAAGGGAGTGAGGAGGGGAGGTAGTAAAGTCTAATAAAAATTCCTAATTTACGACTTACAAAGAGTAGAAAGATTCGTTTGCTCCCGTTGTAGCTCGTCTGTTTGAAAATCCATGGTAACTGCGCCAACGTCTACCTAAACGATCGCGAAGACACAACTTTTCAGAGATTATGTGTATATTAAAACTAACGCGAGTCTTTTAAAGGATCTCGAGAGAGAACTCCAGCCAACGAATGTTCGAAAAACAAATCTGACTCCCTTTTCCTCTACTTCGTCCAGGAATCAGCCGTAACTTTTTAACGTCTGAGCGTTTCGAACTTCGTCCCCGGTCAAGCGAATTGCTCCCACCCCCTCCACCACACCAGTCGAGGAGGCCTGGCGAGGCAATATTCGAGCATGACTTCTCTCGTTCCTTTAAATTAATTTGAAATTCCTTTTAGCCACTCGCCGACTCTGATTTCAATGGGATGCAGCAACGAGAGACCTCGAGTGTTCCTCCCCCCCTCGACAAATGAAGGGCGATGGGGTTGTGGGGTGGGGGAATAACCGGGTACAACCCCGCGTCAACCCCCACACCCTCGAAAACCGGTCAAGAAAATGAGAAGAACACAAAAGAAGGAAACGAAACGCACAGACGTCAGAGGCTGGATATAACGAGTTTTCGAGAGAGTTTCGTTGCTATTTACCGTACCCACCATCAGGATCGCTCTCTTCTCTCTCTGCCACCCCTGATTGCTTCGTTCTCCTCAACAGGTCGGAATACAAGCACTTTTTTCCCAATTCGTTTTCGATAGAACGCTTTAACGGAACGTCATAACGAGACATCGTTTCCTGCGACGTCGACGAGAAATGAACTCGATCGGCATATAAAGAAAGAGAGAGAAAAAGAAGGGGAGGGAGGGAGGGAGGGAGGGAGAGAGAGAGAGAGAGAGAGAGAGAGAGAGAGAGAGAGAGAGAGCAGGTGATAATAGGTGCACGAAAAAAGGGGGAAACGTTTCGTTGATTCCATCGATTCCGATACACAACGAACAGGGGAGTTTGCTCTTGACGTTTTCCCAGTCGTTCGAGCCTTCGGATGAATTTGGAATACTTTCGTGGGGATTACAATTTATCGGATCGAATTTCGGTATTTCTCCACAAGCTGCAAGGGAAGGGGGAGGAGATTGGGGTTGGAAACCCTACGAAATTTCTCCGTGTGCTCGGAACACGGTAGGAAGCATCCTCGTGGACAGTCTAATATCGCTAAAAGCTTTTTAATAAACAGTCTTCGAGCACGTCGTCGGTGCGGCTGGCTGGTTACGTAAGAATACGAGGGGGTTGCGGGATGGGGTGTCTTCTCGCGGGAATCTCATCCCCTTCGTAGTAAGCACGACGAACAAGGGGACGGAAGATATTCAATGGGAAGACGTTGCCGGGGCACCGGAAGAACGAAAGGGGAAAGAGAAATTTTCGGAGAGCATCGAAGGTATCCAAGAGAGAGTTGAGGCGACGAAAGATGGAATTAAGTAAGGGGGTTGTGATCTCGGCGGAAAGAGAAATTCCGGCGAAGCAAGATGAAAATAAATAGAAATTAGGTAGAGATTACAAAGAAGTAGACGGGTCGAATGAAAGTTTCCGCGAAACATCCGCAAGAATTGTCTCTCGGTAACCGCACAAGGGTAGAAGGAAAGGGTTAAATGGGGGGAACGACAGGGGTTGGAAACAAAGAGAGCATTAGAGTGTGATAGACAAAATTTCCAGAAAAGAAAGAAGAGAAAAACCGACGAGGACGACCAAAGACGAGCTAAGAGAAGAAAATTAGTAACCAAGAGAACCAGTCGGTGGGGGTGGAGAGGGGGAATGCTAAGCAAGGCAAAGAAAGGCGATGGCAGCGGGGGAAGAAAATCATAAACGCGAAGAAGAAGACACGAAAAGAACGGAACGACCGAAGGAAATACGAGCCACTAGTTTACCTTTCGCGAACCACCGCCGTAAGGGAGGCAGAGGGGGGATAGAATGTATGAAAATGTAGCCTGCGAAAGGGGTGGAGACGACGCGGAGAATGAGGGTCGCTGTTTATTTTACGAAGTAGCTAAGACATACGATATTGTCCCCAGCAAAGTGGTCCGGGGGTTCTATTTTCGCGTCTCTCCCACACACCCTCCACCCTTCTTTCTTTTTACCTACCACCCGCGATTCCAGCAGCTTTTCTGCGAAAAGCATAAATTGCCGACGAGAATTATGGCGAAATGACACGCGAGATCTCGTTCGCGTTTGCCCCGCTCGTTCTCTCTCTCGCTTCTACGTGGCCACCACCCCTTCGCGCCAAGACGAAAGGAGGGTGACAGGAGAGGGGTGAGAGAGGGTTCTGGTCTCACGTGAGCAGTTTTACGTTTGTGGCCGCGTGGCCGAGCTTCCGTCACGTATTATGTAATTACAAGTGCGAAAACGTCGAGCCCGGTGCGATCTTGAACCGCGATACATCGCGAAATTATCCGTTGTGAATGATGGTTATTCCGTGTTGGTCTCATTTGTCCCAGGCTGTACTCTACGAACACAAGGAAAGCGACCCCGCGTGTAATACACGGTTTCGTGCGATCTCCAGCGGCGTGGTTCGATGAATCGTCCTAATACGGGGGTAATTTTCCATCGTTCGAACACGCCGATGTATATATGTATAATGGATTTTCAAGTATCCCGGGGGCGAGCTTCTGATCGTGTGCAATTTTTTACTGGAGGGGTTGGTTGATAAAAAACAAAAAATTCCAACTCTGTCTGTTTAAAATAAGAATTGCAAAACGTGCCGCGGGACCACGGGGGTTGGGGAAGCGGTTTTTCCCTCGATAGAGGAAACCAATAACATCGATGTGGGAGCCCTCCCCGTAAAGGACCGGTCGTAAAAAGAGCGGCTTGCGCTCGTTTCCTCGACGCCTCGACCGGAAACACCCGTGAATCCACACGGTGGTTGACCACTTCTCTTCTGCCACTTCCATTCCCAATTCGTTTTGCACACCACCGCGATCCTACTTACGCACCTATTCTACGAGTCTGATGACTCGTCTCGTTGGAGGCGATGAAGTCTGTTACGGGATAAATTTCACGAATACGGGTTGATTCGAAAAGGAGGATCGTGGTTTCGTGGAGATCAGTCGTTCGATTCAGAAATACAGGAATGTGTACCACGGAAGCTCGGAAAGACGAAAGCCATGCGAGAATTAAAGAGAGCAAAACGAGAAAGCTCGACGACGAAACAAAAAAAGAATCAGGTTCCCCACCCCACCCAATTACAACCTGTTTCGCAAAACTTTCCCGACCCGGAGTCGCGTCCAACAATAACAAGGGGGGGAAAAAGAAGGAAATCACTTAAGAACTCTATCCTCGGCGAACTTCCAACTGCGTAACTTTTCAAAAACCAACCGAGAAGAGAAACAAGAAGACAGAGGGATAAAGAAGAATTTAAAGCGAAATTAAATCGTTTCGGGAGATTCCACGGGACGACGCACGTGTTAGCGTTGGCTACATCAAGGCAAAGATTACATACGAATTGTTCTCGTGATCATGATTAGCTCCTGTTCGACCGTGCATAGTCGAGATGATGTCCAAAGATCGGAGGAGAAGAAACAAAGGAAAAGAGTGTTCAGAAAAGAACCCTCAAAGCATAATCAATATAGATAGATTTGTTGTGTACCTAATTAAAAATAATAAAATACAATACAGTTACTAGTTCAGTATAATTTTTTACATAAAAGCAATTTTATCACGCGTGTATCTTTCGTCCTCGTAAACATTCCTACACTTCGCTCTACAAACGTAACTCCCGTTAACGGACAAGCTATTCCCAGCTTTCGTAAAAATAGTAAATTATAATTCAAGGAAACACGTACCCATAGCAGCCGGAAATCCGATAAAACACCAAAATCGGTGTTGCGTCACCGTAGCCATCCTGAACGGAACAACAAATAATCGCGAACACACTCGAGGTATAAAATCGTCGGAATCGGTCGCCGGATCGTACACAAGAATAGAGAGCACAACGACGAGACAGAGAGGGAACCAGAAAGAGAGGACAAAGTGTCGGAAGACCCTCTCGCGCGGACGACCGGCCGAGAACTGAAAAGGCAGAGGGTTCGAAGTTCGAACTTTCGAAGGACTGTCATGCGCCCCTGATTCCGGTTTCGGCCGCTGTTCCTCCACAGACTCCACCCACCTTCATTCACCCACGGAACGGAATTACCAGCCGCCTGCTTTTCATTATTCGGGGTCTTAACGTGCAGCTTCGCATCGCGGCCCCGAAACCGTATTCCCCTCCCCCCACTCCCACGGGAAAAGGGAAAGTTGCGTGGCGTTGGGGTGGAAGGGGAAAACAGGGAGGACACGTTTCCGGTCGGCCACAAGTTTCCGAGAACCTTCTCTCTCTGGGCTTGTAATTTTCGAAATTTTGCGGGATTCAGCCGCAATAGTCCCCCTGCCCAGACCGCAGATGCTAATTCGTTCGACTACGTATCTGCGGAAATTCCAATTACTTTATCGCCTTGTTTTTACGACTCTTACTTGTTAGATCGTAAGGGGGATAACTTTTAGGTATTTCGATTACCTCTACCGAACTAAAGAAACTCGAACCACTGCTTACGAATGGTAGACCACGACACTGAAGAACTTTAAAGCTTCCATAGATGATACAATTTGTTGTACAAGTTCACAGGGACTTTTGACAGGTCAGACAGGTAAGATGAAGGAGTTTTAGCCTGCGAAATCCTGTGATTTTAGTGACATCTACGTTATGAAAACGGTAGGTAATGACACTATGTAAACTGATAATTTGGTTCAGAAAAGTGGGTCGGAAAAATACACTGGATGTTAGGTCTACTTCGATACCTCATTGGTGGTTGTACGATCAGTTGTACGACAAGTCGTATCGTTTGAGGGGACGTTTAAGTTACCAATGAAACGAATACCTTGAAATGCTAAATCGTCCAAAATGCTAAGTTTCCTGTAAACATCTGCATTCGGTTTCATGAAGAAAAAAAAGTTAGAGACTGGCTATCACGAGAGTTCCAGCGGCATCGCAACCAAGCCAGGCTTTCAAAGCGAGACGGCTACAGGTCGAATGCGTCCGTTTTCAAAAGTGGGCAGACCTGGAAGAAGTCAGCCGGCCATCCGGTGTCCATTTACAAAGGATGGAAGAAACAGCCTTTCCACGAGGGGAGGTATCCCAAACGAAGAAAAAAAATTGAAGAAGGGAGGGACATGGAAAATTCTGGATAGACTCGTAGATAAGGGGGCTCTGTAGCACTCTTCCTAGGCTAGTGAAGCCAAAGGGAAATCGGAAAGAAGAAAGTGCAGGGCACGTGAAAAGCTCCTGTTGCCCGGGCCGCGTGTCCACCGACACGTCCGGGGAGAGGAGGCAGGCTGCACCTGGCGTGGCAGCTGTTCGAAACCGTCCGTTACCTGGTTCCCCAGCACCTGTTCGGATTGCGTGCCGCGTGCTCCTTCGAGAACTACCCATAGCAACACATGTTGCCGGAGAATACGATAGAAAGAGACAGTACCTATATACCTGGAGAGGCCAGGTAATAAGAAGGCCAGCCTAGAAACGTCTGTTTCGCCTCTACAGGAAGGGAAGAACGATCGAAAGTCCTTACGATAACGACTGGTGAAGAAGAAGTATCCACTTTAGCATAATCGGAACTAGGGATCGTTAGACAGATCGGTCGAAAGATTTTTAAATAATTACTAATAAAATATACATAGACTTGCAAGGATAAGCTTTCTTCACGAATACACTATCCTATCAAAGAAACGCACGTCCGATGGACGGGTCGAATTGAGTTTAGAGATGAATTTGAGAGTCAAATAAAAATCGGTGATGAAATCATGAGACGAATCGGAAACAGTGATGAAATCGGGGCTCAAATTAAAATTACCGATGAAATAGTGGGGTCTTCGCGCATCATTTCGCGTCTCGCGCCGGTTATTCTTTTGTCACCACGAGCGCGTTCGTCGTTGGGCGTAGACGAGACGCCGCCCGGCGCCGGATAATAAAGGCATCGCGTGCGCATAATTATCTGACGTACTTTCCTGGAATTAATTTCGAGCTTCCATGAAACAGCGTTTCGTTTTTCTTCGCCCGATGGCTCGCGTCCGTGACGGCCGGTTATTTAAAGGCCCAGGGGGCGGAAGAAGGCAGAACTTCGTCGTCGTCGACAACGACGAAAGGAAGGTAAAAGAAACGAATCGCGACGCGGGAATTCGAAGCTTTTTTTTCTACTCAGGGGACCTCGTGTGGCTCCTGTGGAATGCTCACGAGGCGGAATTTCTCGGGGAATTCGACGGCTGCGCAAGAACGAACCTTCGGACTCGAGAGAGATCGTACGGGGGTCACTTCGTCGTCGTTGATACAATCGGATCTAGAAGAGGGGGAAAAAACGAATTTTCAAGCTGGCCACGCTGGAAGAAGGGTGAGTCGCGTGCACGCACTCGTGCGTGTGAAAACACACTTTCCCGATGGAGCGCACACATGGTGAAACTGTTTCTCATAGTGCGTGCACGCTTAATCATCGGCTCGCGCGTGCACCTATGAATCGACCCCGACTTTCCGTTCGTTTCCATGTACGCGAGGCCTACAGATTTTGGAGAACCCCAAACGATCGGATGTTTTTCCATTTATAACATGTTTTGATCCCCTTTAACGGTGTTCGATGAGTATACTTGTCGTGTAAAAAATAATATTAAACCAATTTCCATCGTCAAAGGGTTAACCCTTTAACTACAGGCGGCTCGATACGCGGATTTAACGACTATTTTGTAGGCATGTTTAATAAGAAACCGAATGGTATTGTTCGTTACTGTTATCGAAATAGTATGCAGTATTTACTGTCAATGGAAGGTATACCCTCAAAGGCTAGAGCTTTCGAAATGCTCCGCTATGTTTGTGACTTTGAGATCATCATAAATTACATCAATACAAGGAACGTTGAAGTATTATTATTATTATTATTATTATTATTATTATTATTATTTTTATCATTAGTCTTTAATGATCACAAAAAGATCGCGTCGTTTCTGTCAGTTTCACGAATTCACGATTCCGGGTGGAACAAGGAACAACTAATTCCCATCCGTCTTTCCGTATCAAGAAATCGGCGGAACGGCGAGCGAGGCGAGGCGCAAACAACGAGTTTTATTGCTTCGAGTAGAGCGAGCTCGGGGATTCCGGAAGATATCACAATAAACGAGACACATTTCCTGGAGACGAAATACTCGAAATATTGCACGCGTTAAGGGCGCTCGAGAGCGTCGAAATAGCGCCGGTTATTGTTGACAGAACGAGGTGGAAGGGAGGGGAGGGAAGAGAGAAACCGATCGACGACAGTGTCGAGTACAAAAGGGGAATGCACAGACATGGCGGAAAACGAGGAAAACGGATCGGGGAACCGCGAGATCATTAAAGTTAGGATTAAGTTCACAGTCTGGCTGACATGTCACGTCCCCTCCCCTCCCACTACTCCGCGTGCACGCTCTTCGAGTTTCCTTTGTTTGCCACGAAATTCCGTGAATTTGGCGAAACCGCACCTCGACCTTAATCGGGGAAAAGGGGAAAGATCTTGCGCCAGGGAACACCCTTTATGCTCTCGTAACTGATTGACTCCGTAATCTGCATGGGGAAATAATGATACACAGGCTGCTCAAAAGTCTCGATTTTATGCGTATTATCGAATTCAATCTTTGAGATTAAACGATTAACACGTTCGCTACAGTCTTATTTCGAAAAAGTTCGTCACAGGGCACTGTAGGTCTCCATCATTTTCCTCGGTGGAATGTTCTTACCTTCTTGGTCCGATTGCAAAATGATACATGGAAATGGGACTGTCATACATGGGTGACACCTGGTTGCGAACGTGTTAAAAACATATTTCACAGCAGCGTAACTCATGAGGTTGACCCCCATTCATAGTTCATGCATCATACCATCATTGCATAGTTTATTACTGTTATTATCAACAACAACAAAAAACAATCAAAATCGTACCGTTAGGATGAGACAAAAGAAATCGCGACATGAGAAAAACACCCATAGTGCACACAAGTATCGGACCAAGGAACATCCAAAGAATTGAAAACAATATCTCGGGGGCCTTTAAATCGTTCAAAGAGTAAACTAAAGAAGAGGGATAAAATCTTCGGGTTACTAGAAACGACGATGAAAAAAAACGGTCGGTTCAGAATCAATAAAGGCACTCCCCTCGACCCCGCCGTTCCAACCGCGAATCGAAATAAAACGAGCCGCGACGTCGCCGAGTAGCGGTGCCACGTCGTCGTCTTCGTTCCTCCATCGTCGAAACACGAGAAAGGAAAGGGGTTGCTCGTCGACAGCGGCATCGTTTGCGGTGGCTACTTTCATTATCTTTCTCCAGGCACGCGGTTTCAGACACTCGACGCGTGGAGTTTCTTGTTCCACCCTGAACCGTGAATTAATTGCTCGACCCGTTGAAAAAAAATTGGCGATGGAGTGCAGAGCATTTGTTTTCTATGTCTTAATCAAATTTGTCAACGATAGAAAATTCTGCATTTAAGGGTAGTTTCTTACAAGATTGGTTGTATTTTTCGGAAATGTAGCGATAACTGGGGATTCAATTTCCAACGTCAACGAAGTTACACGATCGAAGAAACATGCGAGTGTGCCAAGATCGAGGAAAGAAAGAAGGGAAAAGGGGGTTGGGGTAGGTGGGAAGAGAGCCGACAAAGCATAGAAAGTCACGAGACGCTGGCTCGAGAGGCTCGCCCCGCTGCGACTCGGGACAAAAGAGGTCTGCATCGTTCGGTTTTGCCTCTTCTGAACGCGAAAACGTAACGAGCCACTTGACCACGTTGCATATTCCAGCCAGTGCCTCCCCCCCCCGCCCTGTTGTTACGTAAAATCCTGTCTCCGTTCGCGAGGAGAGGATCTCCGCTAATTAAAAGCGACTTAATTGTCATTTTTCGGCTGGGTTGCTTGCCCCGACTACCCCCCGCCCGTTTAGAGTTTAATTCCCTGACACTTCTGAAGGCAATAATCTCGATCATCGAGCTTCGATTTCCCGTTTTATTCCCAGAATTCTGGAACCTCGATTCCAGATTCACCGTGTGAGAACGTATTAATACTGGACCACCGAAAATGAACGTGTTTCTATCACGTTGGTAAAAGGAACATCTTGTTGAAAATATCGATAAATTAACGGACTACTTCTTCACTTGTATACCGTAATAAAAGTAGCGAAGAAAAAGAAAAGACATGAAAGCACTGATGCAGTGTTAATAATTGTTATACAAATTTACGAACTGTCATTATTGACCAATGGACTGGAAACGATTTTGACTGTTTTGGTAGATCTGGTGTTAATCAAGACGCGAAACATCACAGAGTTTCTTTTCTCTCGCATAATTAATCGCGCGCTGTGACGAGCACGAATTCAGAGCGTTGACGGTCCCATAATTTTCGGCGACGACGTTAAAACCGCTCGTTACCCCAGATCAGTAATTACGGGACACGGGATTATCGCGCGAGTTATTGCTGATAATTACAGTAATATTCCGAGCCGATTACGCGAACGTCTATGTTCCCGAACCCTCCCAGTTACGCGTATGGCAAAACTGTCGAGAGTCGATGCTGGAAAAGTATCGAGTCTTCGGGAACCTCTATAACCGAATATTTTAATTAACTTTCCCGTTTACGTCGGTCAATTTGCATTCCAGGATCATTCTCGCTGTATCGAGGAGCTTTACCCGCGGTTTCCTTGGGGGCGACGAAGGCGTGGCCTGACGAGCGCGAGAGAACGAGGAAACGACAGGAATGACGGAATAATTTCTTCATTGTCCTCGGGCAGCACGCTGAATTCCAGATTTATTAGCGGCGCTCGTCGAGGCGGATCAGAGAGAGACGATTTAATACTCGGGCGATTTAGATTTTAACCTAGTTCCGGGAGAACTACAACGCGCGTGGTCTCCTTTAGAAACAATCTTAGCCCATTAAAAGTGGTAATAAAATTACAACGTTATTATCATTTCGGTAATCTTTAAATAAGAAATCCGTTATTTTGACTGGTTTGGTAGTTCTGGTGTTAACACTAACCGTACCGAGACTTTTATATACCTAGTTGTACCGTATTTAAAACTGGTCATTTGACCGACGGTCGGTACGGTTAGTGTTAATGGGTTAAATAACCTTCATGTATGTCGTAAAAATTTCTGTTACTTAATTCTCCGTTGAGATGAGGCTTCACGAACAATGCATGTTTCCTCATTACGAGACACAGGCACCTGAATGCCTACTCTTCTTTTCATCTGCAGCTCTGAACGTGACTTGTACGATCCAAGTACATATACGAAACGCGACAAGAACTTGTCGACAGATCCGAATTCATCGAATGAATCTCGATCCTCGTCGAGTAGGCAGCGTTAGTACGCGTCGAACGTGACAATCGCGAGAAACTTGTGTCGTGAATTAGGCGTTAGAGGCGGCATACCGCGAATAATGACTCACCTCGCGAAGCTCCTTGATCTTTAGGCCTCCTTTGCCGATGATGCATCCAGCTTGGCTCTGATGCACCAACATGCGCACGTCGATCTCATCGCTGCCGTGTCGGGATCCATTCTGAAAGCATTTCGTACCCGTTTAACACGGTGTCATCATCGGGTAAGTCTGACTAATTCTTCGAACGTCTCTCTGACCACTAGAGTGTTCGTTCGTTAAATTACAGGCAATTCTGAAACCGGAGCAGTTCGTAAAACAGACACGGGTGATCGAGGAATGAATTCCAACTTCTCGATTAACACCCACGAGCTTTACGAAACGCTCGGTGGTTATATTATCTAAGAGAATCGGTGATTCTCCCCCCTGTTCGCTATATATACACCCAGTGGCGAGAACATTAGAGTCATATTTCATCAGATCACCTAGTTCTGTACCTCTGATGGCATTCAATTATCTTGACACGGTTTTCTACGAATTTTTCGGCAGGAATACCACGAAAAAAGCAATTCTTAATGAAAATAATTATGGACCTTTCAACCCGTTCGAACTATTCCGCACGTTACTTTCAAATACAAGTTGCCACATACGATCTACCGTGCTCGGCTACTCGACTCTATGATCTCAGTATCTCTATGAACTCGTGTGATCTCCTCTTCTGGTAACAACACTCACCTCCTCGAGATTAGGTACGACCTCGTTCAACACCTGAAGAACGGTGGTCAGATCCGAGCTGATGGTAAGCACCCTAGAATCAGAAAGACTCCAACAATTACTCGGCTCTTCGACCGGTTCGCGGCGATTATGTGCTACACAGGCTTGCTCCAATTCTCTCGGTTCATTTTTTTTTCGGTTTGTTCTAACTTAGTCCCAGGGGAGTGTCCTCTTCTTCGTGGAAAAATTCAAACCGCGAACTCCCGTTCGCCTGGCACCTGGAGGAACCTGACGCGAGTTGGCGGATAGACGATCGATCGTTTCTGCTCGCATCACAAAGTTCGCGTACACTCGAGATCGAATGATTGATTTTTTTTTGTTTTTTTTTTCTCATGATCGATATTCTCTCCCCATTGAGCAAACGATCAGATTTAGCACAAACTCGCGCCATTCCAGTTTAAACGGAACACGATCGGCTGCCTGTCGCTCTCCCCCGAATGAAATGTAGACCAAGGACTACCGACGATGGAAAATATCGCTTCGAGAGCCACGGGGGGGGGAAAACTTCTCCTGGTGCCTCTACACACGAAGATAAACACGAAACTTTTTGAAACGATGCACCAGGCCACAAATCAACTCTCTCGGCGGTGGTCCTCCGTCTGCGTCTTTCTTTTTCCTTTTACAAAAGACGTGTTCAGTTTCTGAGTGTACTATTCGGTGGAAGAGGACATGTTGCGATCGTGCTTGGTTAACTAGAAGTCTCCCAGTATTATCTTTACAATCCAACACTATGTCGTTTCCACCCAGTTGTAACAGATAACACATAGCAGTGATCGATAATTCGAGCACGAGTGAGCCACGATAAGGAACAAGAAGCTGCCGAAACGAGCATCCAAAAATCTCACGCCAGGCTCCCGTCTTTCTCTATTCTTGTTTTTTTCACAGATCATATTTCCCACTCGAAGCGAATAGCGAGAATCGTATAGGACTGTACGTATTCACTGATCGCACGATTCAATTAATCGTCGACGACTTCTGTACTCTGACTTCGAGAGTGCTCGAGTGAGGAAATAGGATCCAACCCCCCCCCCCAACCCGCCTCTTCTTTCCATTTCCAATAAATTTCCGAGCAATTTGTAACTTCTCGTGAAGTTCACAGCCGTTAGGAGACTTCCCCGTTAACATCGAGCACTCTTTCGTCTCTCCGTCGTCATCGCCCGTTTTTTCACGATCTCCTTTTCTCGATCGATCGAGAAAGAGTCTCTTTCTCTCTGTTGGCGACCAATTCTCACTCTCGCAAGACGGTCATCGCGCGTTTCTGTTATTGGTTAATGTTAACCCTCAATTGACAGCGCGGGGATCGTTAAAACAGTGACCAAGTGGTGTAACTACACACGTTTCTATCCACCTGAAACCTCGTGTGCTCGATCCTCGGGAATAACACATATTCAAATATGCCACCGACTGTACGAAAGAAAGCTAAAATCGCTCGCGAACAATAGGTCGAATTTTATTGTCTGCTAGCTATCCATTGGCGGTTAATCAATGGGTTAACACAAAAAAAAAAGGTACAGTATTTTGGTTAGAGAAAACCGTTGGTTCTCGGTCTTCCGGGAATAGCCCCCACTTCACCCGTACACCAATTGAGGGTTAATCATGGATTTCTCCTGGTAGATACACGATGATGATTGCGCGATATTCGTCGGAATCGTGCCCGACGATATGGAACGGTTTGTTAATCGACGACGTCTAAACCGTAAAAGCGGCCATCACCAACTAATAAGTCCTCCCTACAATTTCCCAGTTTTTAGGAGTGACAGACACGCACATACACACACACAAGCTGAAACGAAAACGCGAGAGTCGCGCGTGTTTTGCTGGACGAACTAACGGAGGGTCGAAAGTCATCGCCTAGGCGAACGAAGTTGCGAACGATCGGGCGCTTTCCACGGAACAAAGAGAGGAAAACAAGGGAAGGAAGGAAAAGACAAACAAGTGTTACGTTCATTATATACTGGATAAGGGTCGGACGCAAGAAGGTTTCACTTGGACAGGGATGATCGTAGACGGACACGTGTTCGACTATCTGTGACGCGGCGGGTCGATCGTGGCTGAGGAATTGAAAATTATATCGAAGGAAGACCTGACAAGATCCATTTACCGATGTGGTAGAAAAATGGGAAAGGTGTCTCCCCTCTTTTTGGGCCAGGTGCGGACGGTCGTTAGTCGACGACGACAGGCCCAATCGGATCTACCTTCTTCTCCCAACGATCTTTCATGGGGGGGGGGGGGGGGTGGAAAGGGGGTGAGCAGGAACACGTTGGAGATTGGTGGAAATTCCTCGTGTCACACGCATTCTCCCCGTTTAAATCGATCGAATTATTCGAAAATTACCGTAAATTTCAAAGAGGAGACCGCGAGCGCGTCCGCGATACGGAAGTTTCCAGCGAAAACTTCCCCTGTTAAATTCTCGGAAACGTCGGCTCGCCTCGCGAATAGAAATCGCATTAAGGCCAACCCCCCGCCCGAGGACTTTTATAGTCGGCGATAAAAAAAAATTTACTGCCGCGGCACGTGACATATCCCCCTGAACGAAGATAAATTTCTTGTTAGCATCCTGTACCCTCACTCCCCTCCAACGATAGGGATGAGAGCCACGTATATATCGGTCGACAGATATTCTAATTGTGTCGATTTCGAATTACCCCTTCCAGTGTATCATTTCATTTCGAAAACGTGCATTTGCGTCTTTAATTCTAATTTCACCCTTTCGCTGCTGGAAGAACCGATCGATCGATGGGGACAGGCTCGATCGCCCTACAACGATCAACAGGATCTCACGATAATCTCCAACGACCAACAGGATCGTTAGTCATTTTTGGGCCTTAGCAACGAATATATACTTTTTCTCTGAACGACATCGAGAGACGCAAGAACACGTCGTGACACACACGCGACATACAAGAGGACGGGTAATGACTTTCGACTTGCGGAAAACAATAATATACGTTAATCACGTCGGCAGCTCACACTGCCGGGTGGATGATCAGTGTGTGGGGATCTCCGTTGACCGGGGCGTACCTAGAAAGTATAAGCGTGTGATAATATCGACGTTAAGCGTGGAATCGGCAGGCTCCCGCCGCCTCGTTCCACGGATTAGCATCCGTGTTAGCCACAACAAAATTAGAGAGAGAGAGACACAACTTTTGGTGTACATACTTCCGCCGACATATATATATATATATATATTTATATATTAATATATGCGTGAGTGTGGTTTTTCTGCGAGTGTGTAGGTGCCGGGAGGTGTCGTCCGCGCGCGAGACGATCCATAAGAAGAAACAGGGAAAAAACAGAGACAGACAGACAGACGGACGGACAGACAGACAGCCATAGAAATGAAATTGCTCGAAAGAGAGACGGAGACAGAAAACGATGAAAGGTTGAAAGGAGTTGATTAGGTGAACAGGAGGTAAGTACTGTGGAGAGATCGTATGTTATCGAGTACCTACAGACTCCAGTTATCGTTTTATCTCACTCAATCTGGACGTGTTTCCTTCACAATAGACTTATGGTTGTGATCGGCTTAGCCAATAATAATGGCAATTCGTGTGGTGGTCCAGCTAATTTAATTCGTCGTCAATTTACGATCTCAGCACAGTATACGAGGCGCGTGTCGGGAACATATTCAGGCCTGTGTTTACGTAGACTTAACGAAATCATGGACGAACGGTTGGGTAGAGAATGGAGGATGACTCTGTGTGTTCTCGTGCCTTCGAAACTTGCGTTAGCGAATTACTCGCGGAAATAATACCGATGGAATAGCTCATTTAATAACAACAATCGCGTTCTCTATTGCACAGTAATACTAGACGGAGGTTCGACATTGCTGTCGTAACACCAAACTCTAGGCACGGCGAAGACACACGCTTCAAATGGAAAAATAAACGTGACCATGTTCTGATGCCCAAGTCTCGCCTGAGAGGCTCCTCGCCTTGAACTCGGAAAAAGGGTACCACGAGAACCACGTTCGTCGACTTTCTTGCGTTTGGATCACTGCAGATAGTCCTGGAGAAGTGTCGGACCCGAGTGTTACTGCGGAAGTACAATTAGAAAAGAGTTTCGCCCTGTGAGCAAGGAAAGTTTCCAAGAGAAATAGAATTTTCTTCGCTTAACGCTCGAGGGAAGAGGCAACAGGGACTGGGCTGTTAAGGATTCGCCCAACACCCGCCGCCCACGGACAAAGCTAAACCTACGGTATTAAGAAAAACTGAAACGAACCTCGTCGGAATTCTAAACTTTCGAAAATCAAAGCAGAAAGAATATAACCATCAATCTCTGACGGTTGTTCTCTCTGCAAGCTTGTAAACTGTGAAAAACTACTTTCCCGGCCCTTGTCTATCTCTCTGGTATTCTTCATCACACTATAGGCTTCGAAGGTCGTCTCATTCAGAATCTCCGGCTGTGATTCGGCCGCGGGAGCAATCTCCAACAGAGCGGGTCATTCGTCATAATCATTCTTCAAGACACCCATCTCCTCGGGGGACCTAGACCGTCTCCTTTATCCAGGACTGAGCGTTCACCGATTCTGTATCCCCCGCAGCACGCAATCCTTTTCGCAAGAGTTTCTAGAAATTGTGACGACAGATAGAGAGAGACAAAAGAACAGACCTCGTGAACCATCTATTCAATTTGTAGCGGCGATGAAAGTTGTCGATGTATCGCTGGATGTAGCGGGGAACAAGAAGAAAGAGACAGATGGCAGCGATCCAGGTGAAGGAGAGAGAGAGTGATCTCTGACCGAAATAAAAAGTGTAGGGTCTGCGGGGGAGAGACAGAGTCACCAGAGAGCGACAGCAGAGGGCATGCAACCGCGTGGCGGGCAGGTGTAGTCACGAACAACAACACACACAGCAGACATTGGTTCTTCAGAAATATTACTGCCTTCAGGATATCAAAGCTCGTTCGTTCGGTGCGCGGTACGGGTTCTCTCGTTGAATCATCGCGAAACCATGTTGTGAAGGCCGGTGGTCCGAGGACACGTATACAACACACAGGGTTGAAAGAGGCTTGCGAGAGACGACGACGACGAACACACACAGAGCCGATTAAGACAAGGCTGAGGCAGGCAGACACAGGTACAAAAAGTGAAAGTGAAACAGAGATAGATAGATAGATAGATAGATAGATAGATAGATAGATAGATAGATAGATAGATAGATAGATAGATAGATAGATAGATAGATAGACAGACAGACAGACAGACAGATAGATAGATAGAAAGACAGGCGGTATACTAAATAATATATAGAGAAAGTAAGTAAATGATGAAAAAATAGACAGAGATTAAGAGAATAACATAGAGACAGAGAAAAAAATCAGAAAGGTCGCTGTCGTTCGGTTAAAAAGAAACGGCAGAGCGATCCGTAATTTTACATTATTCGGCGGCATTTTGCAAGGTATTCTTGTAATTAGAGACAAAGAAAAATAAGACATTAAGTAGTGGTGTTTGGTCATTACCGTTCGGGTCCGGGGCAATCGGGTACAATGATTGAGGCTTTGTACTGTCGGGCCGTGGTGGTTGGTGGTTGGTTCATTGGTGGTTGGTTGGTGGTTGTTGTCGATTGTTGGTAGGGCGGTCCATTTGCCGATCGAGTCAGGGTCCGTCGTTCCGGGCAGGGCAACGGCAGGGCAACGGCAGGGCAACGGCAGGGCAACACACACCAGGGGGGCACAACGCCGGGGTTGGGGCGGGGCCAGGGCACAAACCATCAACCAAGTTAGACATCATGTCTCTCACACGACTTCCTAGAACCCCCCCCCCACCCTCTTTCAACATACCCACCCACTGTATATCCGTAATCTAAAAATCGTTTTATTTTCGAGTTTCTTCCCCAATTACGCCGAAGATCGGAGAAATGTTTGTACGCGGCGCGCGCGACCAATGGGTCTCTGGCGTTCGTTTAGTGGATATTTTGCCGAGCTACACGAAAAAAAAGTGAACCAAGAGGAAAAATCAGGAACCTCGCGAAGGGTTCTTATTTACAAGGAAACGAGACAAAACGAAACCCCCCGTTATTTCCGGTAAATATCCCAAGGACCCCTTCAAGACGTCTCCGCCCCCCGAATAATTGACACTGATTAAGACCTGAACAGAGAGACCCGAGAAAACGCGACATTTCAATTGCTAAGAAAGCTTCGTTGCTCGAGGCGCGGCTAATTAAAGGGAGTTTTAATAAATTAACCGGCCACGATCCCCGTGTACACCGTTCCCGATTCTTCTCCCTGATTCGCGCACGGAAAATACACGTTAAACGCGCGCTCCGCCAAAGAAACATCGCTTGCAAATATTTCTCCGATCCTAGCAGAATAGGCTTGTTTCTCGGTCACGAGATTCCCCCAAAGTAGCGCGCAGCAACCGATCTTCCCGATCGACTCTCAAGCGGCGTTCCGGATTCTCTCGCTGCAAAAAGGAGGGTCGCACCAGGCAGAGACACCGGGCGATAAGATTCTCCCGGAGAAACTCCGCCATTTTTCCCCCTAGGAGATTTTCTCTCCATTTACTCTATATCCCCGGGTATACATGTGGCCTTCCACTACGTTTTGGGTCACACACGCCAGATGCGCGCGTCACCTACGAATCTTGGCGGCGAAACTCAGGCAAACGAAACGGCCGCCTCTCGTGACCGATTATTTACGACCGTGGACAAGATGATCGAGTGTAGGGGACGACTGGCTCGCGTTCGATTAATTTCGCGTCTTATGCAGACGGCCTCTCACCGCGGACCGTAAAGTCTCGAGGGCCCCAGATCTCGCGACGATATTTATGGCCCTTCTTCTCCTTTGTGAATCTCGCTCGAGTGCAATTGCACCGGCTCGCGGAAACACCGCCCCCCTCCTTCTGGGTCCATAAATCTCGATATTTTTCAACAGGCGCAACTTGTAACCGTACACAGAGAGCTCTTTGCACAGCCACACGAAATGTATGGTAGTTGACGATTTCTCTGATGTTACCTACACACTCTGTTCACCGTAAGAATAACCTTGTTTCGTGCGCACTTGTTTCTTTGGCGTCGGTAACGCCACACGCTTGGGCTATACTTTTAACCCTTTTCACTCCATTGTCACACTCAGAAGGGACAACATGTATGGGGAATTAGGAAATTCCGAGTGCAAAGGGTTAATTGGTAGGACGATCGGCAGGGATAGCGGCTTACGAGTAGGCAGTAGTGGAAGACGCGCAAATCGTTAGGTTATTATTACGGTGGACAGTGGTGATGGCGACACATTTGAATTGTATCGACATTTGGTGACGATACATATTGATACCCAGAGTATCGATATACACATGTATATATGGGGAAGAAAATGTCAATATTATCGGCTAACGATACTTGCAATTCAATTAAAAGCAATAAAATCCAGAAATGAAAATAAATCATTTATTTAAGCGGATATTTACCAAGGCAGATTCTCAGATAACATCGTGTGTGCGTGGAAAAGAAATCTACCAATCGCAAAAATGGGAATCTCGCAATTGGTACATTTTCCTTACGACCTGTTACATTACGGCAAATGTAGCGATTGTCTTGAAATTTCGATATTTATGGGTTAAGGTATCGATACTGGAATATATCGTCACATTAAATATCGATACTGTATCTCCCATCACTAGTAGACAGAGTTTACACCGGAAATTAAGGGAACGCGTGTGTCCGAGTCAAGTCCCACTCTCACTCACTCACTCGCTCACTCAGTCACTCAGTCACTCAGTCACTCAGTCACTCACTCACTCACTCACTCACTCACTCTCATTCTCTCTCTCCCTTTCTCCCTCTCTCTATTTCTCTGTTTTGCTCCACGAGTCTGTCTCTCGTTAAGTCTTGCCTGCGTTTCATCGTGTTTAAATGCGGACTTTGAATGGGTCCCAGGCGTTCGAAAGAAAATAACTATATAATGAACAAATTGTGTATACGAGAGAGGCGGTGTATGATCGATAGATGGCTCGCTTGAAGGCCACACAACCTTGTATGTGGCTCCGTCGATCGCAAAACGAAACGTGAGCTTAAGCGAAGTCAAATATGTACCCCGAGAAACGAGAAATATTCTCAGACGTTACTTGAGCTCACGTTTTACGGTTGCTATGATCACGAGAATAATCAGTATACGAATTCTGTCTCCGTTCGGACGATCGACGATTGTAATCATCGCGACTCTTTAGTTTGTTCGCCAACCTCGCTAACGAAAATCATCCGTCGATTGTTCCCCCCGCGAGCTGAGAAAAGCTCGCGCGGATCCAAGGCTCGGCTTCTCCGTGTTCATCGCACGGACAAGCGTTACCGCCTTGGCAGACCTCCTTTTTTTCGTGGTGGTCTTTGTAACCATTTGGTTCGTGCAGGGTGAATCTCCTCGGCGTCTCAAGGACGGTGGTTAAAGAACAAATAAAAAAGAAAGAAATAGACGTGGAGAACAATCGATGTTGCGCAACCGAATCGAGCCGAGAAGCAGACAAAGCCCGTTGCGCACCTGGTTGAATCGTACAGGTTTTCGTGGACCGAACTAAATATTTGCGAAAGTCATCGATGTGATTTGTAATGAGAATTGTAAGATACTTGTCAGCTGATACCAATAGTCTGGAGGGTACGTGATGCGTTAGAAATTGTTGTACGAGTTCGTAGCAAGTGCGAAACAGGCTTTACTCGTCGACTCGCGAGCCGCATCTTTAATCAACCGTTCAGGGTTAGATGCAGTTTCACGCCCACGTGTTCTCCTCTCTCGGATCGCTATCGTTTCAGATGCACACGTTACGTTACGTTACGTCACGCGTGATCTAAGACGACCGGCACGACGAACGAACGGAAAAACAGAAAGAAAAAAAATAGCATGGAAAAATAAATCATTCTCGCGTGCGGGTCTCAGCGATAATTGCGGGAGACGATGGAAACTTCCCAGTTCAGGAACCAAATGTGTGTGCGACGACGGCGCGTTTCGTTGTGCACGTGCATGGAATGTGTACATTATTGTTGCCACGAAACGATACGAGAAACGAATCTCAACGTCTGTCGTCATCTTGACCACCCTTTCGCCACTTTGTAACGATCATGGTCACTTGATCGAAATTTTAAACGTGTGAATTTTGTTTTCCTTTTTAACGTGACACAATAAGTTAAGATATTAACAGTTCTAGTAAGTAATAACCATGCAGAACTTGTTGGCGAAAGGGTCGATGACTTCAGAAGCAAAAAAAGATCGAATAATGTATATTTTTCATCCACGCACGTTTCGTAACCTCCCTAAGTAATTCCACGGCTAATGGGGGTACACACAACCGATCGGCACAGGGATCGAATCGACGTGCCGAAATCGAAACTAGCGTATTAGCGTAAGAACGAAGCGAGAAGGTGTCGTGAAAACGTATCCATTTAGGTTCGCTAGCTTTCCAAGCGGTCCATGTGCCACCATGTTTTCACGGTGTCGTTCTCACGATCTTCTTCGGCCTAACACTCGAAACGTTTCTCGCCCCTTCTGTTCTCTGCTCTCGAGAAAGCGACAAAGACGAGAAGAGTGGCTGAGAGAACGAGACTGATGGAATAAACAGAATCGACGCGGAACGGACGGAGCAACAGCTTACCTGACTCCTCAGTTTGGTGATATTCTGGCCACCTTTGCCGATTATCGAACCGGCTACCTGCAACAGAAAATTAACGTTCTAATAATATCTTAAACAATATTTCTTTCCCTTCTTCGTACACAACGTGCGCTAATCGTTTCGTGTAATGCGTACACTTAAGCACGTTTCTGCGTGCACGAAGCCAAAAAAAAAAAAAGGCTAACGTTCCTTGTGCATCGCAATCGGATGGAGATCAGAAAGTAAGCGGTGGCCTGGAGTGCTGGATCGTCGAGAGATCGACCTCGACACAAAAGCCAGAGCAAAAGGGTTTAATCTCGACTCGTGTCCCAAATTTAATTCCCTCGTTTCACGTATCTCGCAACCGCGCACGGATTAATTTTTCGTGGGAAACGAGGACCCAGGGGAGGACGAAGAGTACAGAAACGTTAGGCTGCTGGAAGGTCGATCGATTCGAACGATTAGCGGCGATAACTTGCACAGAGATGTTGCAACAACCGCTGAGGAACAAACATTCACCCGCCCGTGATAATTGCATTCCCCTCCGATGGTGGTCGAGCAAGTAAGTTCGCTCTCTCGAAAGGAGTGATCGACCGTCGATCGTGCCAGGCGGACGGATCGACCCTGACACAACCGTTTTCGCCGATGGGATCCCGATTGCGTGGCCACTATACGCGCTTCGACGACGATCGAGCATTGTGCTGGTCGCTGGTGCACGAACGTTTCGATCCCCCCACCCCGGGAACAGTGGACAAATTTTTCTTATAGTTCTTTCTCCGTTTCTGTTTTCCGTACCGTTATTTGTTATTTTATCGATAATTACGCATTTCTTTCTATTGTACATAATCATAACTTTCTGTATATTCTTGTAAATACTTTTGTAAATTTTCTTGTTGCCGTTTATTTATGTAATTCTTTATACAGTCCTGTAAAATGTTTCATGAACTTTGTTAAACTTTCTGTACAGTTACTACAGTCTTTGTATATCTGAACTTTTCGTTTGTCCTCTAGACGTACATATACTTGTATATTATAGAGAAAGGTTCATAACCCGTTTATAAATAAATATTATTATTATTACTAAAAATTATTCGAGCCTCGACGGACCGTCTATTCTTTGTATACATCGGTGGTCTTTTGTGTGCTGCAATTTTTACCAGTCTTTCACAGGGAATTCGATGACACTCCCAAGCGCAAAGAATGGCGAACCACGTTCACTTTGTGTAAGTTGCTTCGCCGCGGCGAAACGAGTCATTGTTAGCAACTTCTGAAAAAAAGAACTGTGAGGGAGGGGACCGTTGGAATTTTCCCGGGCAAAAGAAAGTCGAAGGAAACCCGATAACGGTTCACCGAACGTGGCGACAATGACCGGAAGAGAACGTGCTGCCGCTGCCGCTGCCACCGCACGAGGTTTCGCGTACGCGCGAGCAGGCCAGCTTTTACAGTAACACCGTATCTTCCGTGTACAGCGACGAAAAGGTTGTATGGAGGAACAACAGAAGGTGTATCGTGAGAAAGGCAATGCATCTATGGAGACGTTGCACGCGTCTTATCTGAATAGGAAAAGCGGCTACGGAAAGTTCCTGTGGCGTTTTATTAGGAGATTTTCAGGGGAAACAAGGCTCGATATATCGTCATTGGGGGGTGGCTGCAACGGACAGAGATTAATTTCTTTAAATTGGATCTCGTGTATGTGTAGTAATCTCGAGGATCGTGAGAAGAGATCGCTCCTTGAACCATTAACCATCGGATACGGCTTGTGGAAATCTCTTTCGAAATTCTAAAACTGGCTAGAAATTGGAAAGTGTACTCAGTTTCACCAGAAGTTAGAAAGTACTCTAAGCGGGTTTCTCCTCTGCGCGGTTCGAATTTGCATAAGAGACGACCCGGTCGGATCTGTGGATATGCCACTTTGAAATATACGATGTGTCTGTTTAACAATCGATTCCTTCTCGTGGAATTCTTATTATTTAGGTAAATAGGATGTAATCGAAAGTACACATTACTCTTAACCAAGGAGATCCTTTGTAATAAACATTGATTTCAGTTTAATTCCTGTCGTTGCACGATCTACACAGAAGATACCAAGACCAGATCTGACGATCTTGTGAACTCGCTGACAAATCGAAGTTAAGAAGTGCTCCGACGCGAACACCAAAACTCGTCGGTTCCCAGCCATTCGAGTGCATGATCGTAATTACTCGCAGGAAAATAGTAAGGCCTTACCTTGCTGGGGATCAGTAGACGAAGTTCCTCGTCACCCTGTCTGTAACGCTTGTGAGGACTAGTCGGTCCTCCGGAGCCTGTCATAGCGCCTGCATCAGCTTCTCTCTTCATTCTTTCTGCAACAGAAACGCGAATCGATCATCAATCACCTTGATTCGAATTCTCCGTGTTTCAAAGTAAAATATTTCAGTCGAGACCGTTTAACCCCGTTTCACGATCAGTGTTATGCCATGCCGTCACGATCGCTTGGTATCACGAAACTCAATGTAAGTACGATACAAGTAGAAAATGTTATAAAATTTCTCGCAATTTTGATATTGAATGAAATCCAATGAATGAATCTGACCGTCTTATAAAGGATAATGTACTCTTTACTAAATGTTCGAACTTCTTATATTACCATCCGAGTAGAAACTTGTATTACCTCGCGACACGATGGAATATTATTTCATTATTACACTTTATTCGAGTTTAATCGGATAAATGTTACTCGTCCTCAGTTGTATGTACAGCACGGGGAAATGTCTTGTTCGCGAAGAGCTCGTCGACCTTTCATCGATCATCCGGGTTAAGCCGTGGCCCCGGCCAAGATGGGTGGCCCCGTTTAATAACTTAGTAATTAATGAGCTCCGGCTATACTTCGACTTGATCTCTTGAACTCTTTCTCGACTGGCTTCCACTAATTCTCCCGTAATGTTGGACAAGTAAAACTGATTCATGCACCCCTTGAATTTTTCACCTGCTCGCACCCCTTTCCCCTTTTTCTCCTCGTTCTACGATATTACCCGTGTTATGCATGCACCCGAATGTTTCGACTAAAAAGCTCTCTTTCACTGTTATCGATGGATTTATAAATAAACAGATACCGTTAAACTCTGTAAACCGAACGTATTGAACAAATAAAGCTCCGTCGTACCGTTTCAGAGCTGATGTTCGCGGTTTCGCTCTAGGTCTCGGCCAGAACACGTATTCGAAACGTCGATACGCGTTTAATCCTTTAACACCCAGTGTTGTATCGGTGCAGCACTCATTTTAAAAGTGTGCCAAATTCTGTCATCGGTTAATATTTCATTTGTGTCAGCAAGGATGCGTAGTTTCACCGATGTGAAGTAGATCTCCAGGTTTTCGGTTGAAAAATTCAAGTATTCCCGCCAAAAATAAATAAATAAATAAAAAAGGGAAGAAGAAATTGACAAAAAAATAGGTCTATTTAATATCGATATTTTCGACTTGAAAATGACAAGATACAACATATATGTACATGTCGGTGTCGTAATTTTGAAATAACGATTCAAGGATCTGGGCGTTAAATGGTTAACCCAGACCTCCTCCGCGAGTATCCACCGCGCTACATATTCCAATATACATACAATACCGGCCGATAGTCTGGCGGCGGCTCTCTTAATAAAAGCTTACGCAAGAACTCTCATTTGGCAATAAAACGCGTAGTAAAGAAGTCGTAAAGAGCGCGTTTTAAACGACGAGCCAGCCAGCTTCGAAACCGCGATAAGATTACGAGAGTAACGTTATGACGTCATAGGGGCAGGGGAGGTAGTAGCGGTGGAAAAACAGCGGTACTCTGGAACTAGTACGGGGCGTCGTAAAGAGGCCAGATTCCCAGAGCCTAGATAAGAAATTCCGCAATTACGCGTCGATGATCTATCCGTGATTCGCGATTTCTTTCAAATGAACAGCAACGACGATCTTCGATGAGACCGATTCGAGTTTACTTCAAACGTCTGGTTCGAGTTGAATAGAATTTCGTGTAAAAACTTCGGACAGAAGTGTTAAAACCCTTGCATTCCGAAATTATGTAAAAATTACCAAACACATATTTTCTTGTACGAAGAACATTTTATAATTTCGAAACCGTCTGATGCCGTTTTTTATTCGTTGTCATTCACCGCCTTTTTTACTTTCATCACAGTTATACATATTGTATAATAATTCACGTTATAATGTGATTATATAAAAATATGCGATTAAATAATAAAACCTAATTTTTCTTACCTTTGATCGATAAACCCTCTTGAAATATTTGAAAGAAATTAGTGTTTTGTAAGTTTCTATTGTATTTGTGAAAATGCTCCACACCTGAATTCCATCCAGAAACTTTTAAATACACATACAAATCTGTACTACACCATCTATAGAAGATTAGAAGAAACTATTATATACTCACAAATACGAAGAAATACATGACACTAATATTTTATTTCGTAATTCAGAATACGTAACAATCTGGTAACAGTGGGAACGAGAGGGTTAAACTATAAATGGAGAACGCGATCAATCGAGCTGTCAGTATCGATCGTCGACCAGCGATGGAAATTCACGGGCGGATCGTCGATCGTTGGGTGGCGCGCGCGGAAAAATTCCTCTCGGCCTCTGGTACGGTATTTGTCGCCTCGAAAACGAAGCGGAACGTGACGGCGACGATCGCGCTCGTGCAGCTATAAACGCGATGACACGCGTTTAGCATAGAAATCGGGGTCGCTTGAGTCGCATACCGAACAACTCGCCTCGAGTCAACAATGAGAATAACCCCCCTGTCGTCGCACGAGACCCACAACGCGTCATCGTTACATGTTAATTGACGTTCCCGATAAATTGCTCGTGACATTGGCGCTGGTAGGTTGTTCCGTAGATACGACAAGAATATTTGTTGGTTACACGTTTATGATAACGATTCCCACGAATTTCTGTTCCACTGATAAAGAAACCGTATGCCCTTCTCTGGAACGTCGAGCACGAGGCAGTAGAAGTGCTGCAACAACTGAATTTCGGGACAGCGATCGTAGTCCAATCACGACGACGCATTGAGCAGCCCGTAAATCGCCCCGAGCATACTAATTACAGTACGAGCAGTGATTGTATTCTTTCGATGCGTGGACCGAACGGAACGTGGATCGATGAATAACGGTCCTCGATGATGTTTTCTAAGTAAGCAAAATCCGAATTGTACCGTGTATGGTGTTATTTTAATCGGAAAAATTTCACCGATATTTAAAACCCTTTAACGCCTAGTATGACGTACGCGTCACACCTGGAAAATTATATTTCCAGGGACTTTGTTGTGATTGAAGTGCCGTCTGGGACCATTTCTGAGTTTACATAATTTCTTTCAAAGGGTTAACGAAATTTTCATCGATAAAGAACCAAAAATAAACAAGGTTTTATCAAGCCTCAGACCTGTTACAATACTCGTTCGATCGGTTCAAAAGAGGACCCGTCCAGTAGCCGGAGATGACTAGCGAGCAGTTAACCTGGAGTTCTTTACGAGCACTTATCGAGACTCTACTGTAGGCGATTTTAGGCCAACATGGACGATAATTTCGATTCGTACAGAGAGACGGTTAATCGTGAACGAACCATAAACGATGCACGTTGAATCAAGCGTAAAACCGAATTCTCGACGACGACGACGAGAAAGTCTCGCCTGGAAATTGAAAGGACGAACGACGCTCGTTCGGAAAAAGGTACGTGCGGACCGGACAGACGAATCGATACTCGAGACCGTTCGCGGCGACGGCGTCGGCGGCACGCGACGTTAATAATTTACCACGCGGCGATTCGGGGGACGGAACGGTGACCCGTGGCGCGCGATTCCTCGTTTCGATTTCATTGCGGTCGCGGGAAGAGCCGGCACGGGAGGGGAAAAAACGGCTGTAAGAAAACCACGTCCGGCCGGAAACCGGGTTTATTCGCGGTTCGTTAAAAAATCACGTCTCGCGTCACGAAAACAAGCTTCTCGATCGTTAACGGGAGTTTATGAATCGATAGTTGTCGATAAACAGCGCGAACCTACAACGTGAAATCCTGTGACCACGAGCAATAAAAAGATCGTTGCGAGGAAACCCGAGGGAAAAAACAGTTTCTTGGTTCAAAAAGAAAATTTCGTAACTGCACGGGTACATTTTTCACGTAACCGTATACGAATGATTTGAACTATACACACAGCGCAAGGTGGAGTGTTCAGCAAAAAATGCGAATAAAGCTATTAGACGAAACACTTTAGAAAAACGGCGCGGTCCCATTCTTTATTCCTGCTCGTGCTCGAGGAACGATGAATATTAATGCCGGCCCAGGCGCTCTTTCGCGGTGAATTCGTTCGGCTTTGACAACGTTGTTTACCTGCTTCGCTCGCAAGTTCCGCCCTCTTCCCTGGTCCCATCGTCCGATTATCGACTTTCCGTTAAAAACGCGGAAGCAATTTTCCGACGGCGGGGGGTGGGGGCAAAACGATGGTCGAACAAGGAGAAACTTGTTCGTCCTGTCGATGTTTTCCAAAGGATAACTCGATGAATTCTCGCCGAGGACTCGTGATCGATCACGAGAGAACGATGAACGATCGACGTATAAGGTGTGTGTGGAATTTTTCTCCCTCCCTCTCTCTCTCTTTATCCCTCCCTCTGTTTTGCAGGGAACGTTCGAGACGCGTATGAAATATTTACCGAACGATTTCGCGCGCCTTTGACACGATTCTGTCGACGCGATGAATTGAATTCGGAGGACGAGACGGGAACGTGGACGCACGCAGGCCGTTAAACTTTCAGACTGTCTTGTCCATCGATAAAAATACAAAATGTACACGTTTTCTTTAATCGACAAATAAACGTTTACAGTATTTTCCAAGAAGTAACACCATACCTGGTGGAAACCCTTGCTTATAGTTAGTGATCGTTGTCCACGGATATACGCGTCCAGGGGGAAAAAAATGATTTATTCTTACAACCGCCCTTCCACGGCCATGTATTCAACAAACTGGCGACGTGCGTGACCAGGCGATGTCGTGACACGAACTCGAAAGGACCTCCTACGTTTCCTGGCCACCCCGCCATTACCAAACGGGGCGAAACGTGGAGGGGGTGGTGGCGGCGATGGTGGTGACTGTGATGGTGAACACAGTCGATCGTCGTGCTCGTGGGGAGAAGACGAATGATAAAATAACGGGGGTGGGATCGTTTTTCCGCGTGGCGCGTATTAATCGTCTGGATGAAACCGTTCAAAGTAATCTGTCTTTCGACACAATTCGAAACCACTATATTCATACGATATCGAAATTACCATTAGACAACACCTAAAGAAATACCTCTGAAAAAAGGTTAAGTTTACCCAAAAAAGGTTACCTAACCCAGACCTAACAACTTGACTGCCACACTCTTGTTGGGACACTGATCCCTTACGCCACGATCATGTATTTACTACGAGTTAACTCGTACATGGCTTTTAATGGCAGACAGTCATCTACAAGTATACTCAATCACAAGTTACAGTACATCCCCGATGAGTGTTCCAAGGCTCTTCGGCACTGAACATTAAATATTTCATAAACTAATGCCACCATATGCAGTTGAAAGAAATATTCTTCAGAATTCCAAGCTCTATCATCGCGTCTAAACCTCATGAAAAAATCAACGTTACATCTGGAGACCCCTCCTTGTCAGTGTCGAGAAGCCTTCGAACGATCATCGAGGATTTACGATATCTCGTATTTGTCAGTGAACGTGTTAAATAAAAGACGTTTCAACGACCCGGTACCGTGTCAGAAATCCCATTTCTCTGCCCCGTGAGGAGTGAAACTCCTTTAACCGGAGATAGGTTATTCGTGAAAAACCGGTAGATATCACCGCGTCTGCTTCATTTTTCCCCGACACGCGTCCCCATTCGAGCGTGAAAGGTTGGTCAGAAGAGAGAGGGAAGGGGTGAGTTTGCCGTCGTTAGGAGAGGAAGGGGTGAAAAGGGGCGCCGCAGAGTCTGCGATAGGAGTAACGTGAGGCGCCGAAGAGTCCACCGCGCTGGCAGCGGTGCATCGACTAACCAGTCCATAACCAGTCCGCACGCCACTCTTAAGGGTCGCCCTGGCTGATATACAGAGACACGAATGGGGTAGAGGAGGGGTGGGAGAAAGGGGTGCCGTGGGGAACGCGCCGCAATTAGGAACGGCGACCAGCTTGAACTCAGTGAACTTGAGCCGGGAATTTGAACTTGATGAACTTCCCGACGCATGTACGCGACACCGATGGTTGCCAGCGGCGAACGCGAAGGGGTGAGAATTTAGGGGTTGGTTCCACGAGACTAGTGCACTTCTTCCGAGATTAGACGGCTCGATTCGTGTTTTCGATGCTCTTCGATCGAACCTGATCGTTAATACCATCGATGTTAATATTTCTAATGGCATTTTGAATGTTTATTGCAATACCGTCACGAGCATAGGGTCCTTATAAGGCCTATTCGCGTTACCAGAAAATGGAGAAGATGGTCGTTCTCTACCAACATCGAAGTTATCGATTTAATATCAACGACTCTAGAAACATGAAATTTTGGGGATAGCTTCCCCTTAGGAAAAGCAAAATGTCTAGTCGTTGGATGCTCCAGTCAAGTTTGGATTAAAAAGACGACCAGTGCAAAATCATGGAGTTGTACCATTATTTTATAGGATTCAGTAACATTAATAATGTGTGGACTGTGGCGATCGTTCCAACACGAGTACTGAGAATACTGGATACTGATCGATATTCTTGCTTATCTGCTACCGTGCATGTTCAAGTACTGGACGGAGATACCAACTACAATCACGATGGTATAAGCTGGCGAAACTAATGATACATACACCGTCTATACACCGTTATTAACGTTACGTGCCTGCACCATTGACCATGGTGGGCTACGCTTAAACACGAGAATATGTCTATACCGGTACTGAGAAAAGCAAATTTCCTTTCTCTCCGTCCGGGGGAAAAGCGAATGGGAGATCCTTTCAACCGTTCCCACGCTTCCTCGCAATACAAACCGAAACGTCCTTTCAAACGTCTGTGTCAGCGAGCTGGATTTCAATATTTGCCAGGCGGGAGAGATCCAGCCCCGCGATAAAGTGTAATCCACGGGGCCACGCGTCGCGTGATCCGCATCCCAGGATCGCGTGAAATTCCCTAGGTTCTTTTGATATTCCACCCAGGACGAGTCCCCACTCTCCCTACCCCTCTTGGTTTCCATCAGAGATCCGTGCCAGATACACACTCGGCCTTAATCGCATGCGCGCGCGCGCGTTGTCCCCGCTCGTAATTACCTTATCGACGCCAGTAATCATGCAAATTCGCGAGCCCGAGTTCCACAGTCGTAATCTAACGAGAACGCAATCATTTTGTAACAACTCTGGTACCCGATGCGTGTCGCCGTGGGGAACGCGTGCAAATTGCTCGCGTACTAAATACCACCCTTCCACCGGGGGGCTGCTCGTTCGATGCTACGGACACGCGAAAACACGACACACGGGTCTTTTCTGATCGTTTTGATATCTGTTTTGAGAACTTTCGATCTACAGAGGTTCTGAGAATATTGTATCGTTCTGTTTCTAATGGTTCCCTTAAAAAGATGCAGCCCCCGATATTCCCCCGATTCAGATCTAGTAGGAATACTATCTCCCTATTTTCAGAGCAATGATACAAAACCGATGAAGAAGCCCAAGTGAAACGATGAATGTGGCCGAGGGTCTAGGGTTCGAACAGGGTGAAAGTTCTCCGTGTTTTCCAGGGGAAACAAAGTGTCGAGTATGTATCGAGAGCGGAGGCAAATGGAGGAGGAGGAACCAGGTGGAAAGGAGCAATGTTATCGAGCCAGAAGTGTCAAACTATTCCAATTTACGCGGAAGTTCGATGAAAGAGGATCGCGATAGGGAATCCGTGGAACGCAATGGGAACGAGGAACCCTGCCCGTTGTCGCGATAATCCCCCCCCCCCCCCGCCCCTCCAGCCACCCAGTCCGTTGGTTATACAGTTCAAGTAATTATTTCGACGTCGGGGCAGACGACGGATATCCGGGATAATTGTGGCGAGCGTGACAATGATCCCGTCCACCCTCCCCCCGAAATTGCACGGTGCCGGCGAAATATGAAGTTTGCGTGTTCCACCAAGAGTGTACGTACATGTTGCTCGCCTCGTCACCCCTCCGTCAGAGATCTCGCGATTCAGATAACATCCGCGTGACGTTTTTTTTTTTTTTTTTTTTTTT
>NW_015374150.1:4511154-4519902 GCF_001272555.1 Dufourea novaeangliae | reverse complement strand
CACGACGCTTTTACCACGAGTTTAATTAGGCCAACAGAGACGAATAAACGACGCGTTAATTCCAATTAAATGAACGTAAGGGCTGCGCTGTTACGACGTCACAGTTACCGTTGTTTCGTATAACGATACGAAAGAGAGATTTATACGCGATACAGTAAATCATCGATGAGTGTTCGAACACTCCTCGGCACTGAACACTAAATATTGCATAAACTAATGGCCATATGCAGCTGAAACAAATATCATTGGCTTCGGAATTTCAAGCTCCTATCAGTGGGCTAAACCTCGTTAAAAAGTCAGCGTTACACTTGGGAACTTTCCGTCCGCAAAATGTTAACCGAAGAATTGTTTTTTCAACACGCCTGTCACCGTCAAATCACTGATCCCTAAACAAGACGTACAGATCATCGTAGTGTTCGCGATTATTTCGTCGCATGAAATTCATCTTTCTGTTTCGAACGTCGCCGGGAAACGCGTAGTCGGAGCATCATAAATCCGCTGTCAGGAAGAGAAGCTTGTTTACTGTTTTTGCGGGGATAGCTTCTTCCCCAGTGGTCGTCCCACTACCGCTTCTTATCCCGATTTTATTTCGTTCCATTTCATCCTTTACTGTTTCCCCTCGAACGGCGACCGTTCGTTTATCGAATAGAATAAATAACCGACGATCGCGCAATAATGTTTCGAAAACATTCTCGCGCGTTTTCCTCGAGTTTTTACAACTCTGGTCGGTTCGATCGTTGCCTCCCACTTCTGCGTTGTGACGATTCTGTAATCACGTCAATTTTTCGGTGAAAATTCGTATGAACGTATGAGATATGAAACGTTCGAAGTAACAAGGGGATCTAGGGGGACCGAAAGATCATTGGCTTCGCGGTTCTGATGCTAAACAGAATTGGCATGGAGATACGACGCTTGACGTCACAGGATGCACGCCTTTCCATCGGCTTCTTTAAATAGAGTGATCAATGATATCGCTGACTGGACACTCGAGTCGTCGAGACTCCACGCGATTCGCTCATGCTCTTCGGAATGATATTTACATGCACGGGCCACGTTGTCACGTGAAAACTTTCTACGGTGGCAAAGCTTTTTAATTCCCTTCGAAACAAACCGATCGCATCCATATCAAACGAATCAAAGTTTCAATAACGCAGAACTGGAAAAAGAAATGGTTCGAGTATAGAAGCCATAGAGCATTTTTCGTTCCCCTTTTCGCAGCAAACGGTTGCGCACAGTTTATTTAAAGATATCTCTTTTTCGATCAAGAGGAGAACGATTCAATTACCAAGAAAAAAAATCGGAAACTCGGTCGAAAAACGAAATTGTACGTGCGGCGAGCGGAAGTTACACGCGAACAACGTGCAAACATAGGATCGACGGACGACTTCGACGTGTTAACAGTTTAAATCGTTTGTGCAAACAGGGATCCGAGACTCTTGTTCGCGATCCTTTAGCACATTAGCCCGATCCCGCCCCATCCCTGAATGAAACGGCACTAGAAGCACAAGAGCACCGGGGGAAGGACTCGCGCGCGTTTTCCGGTCAAATAAGACAGTTATGTCAACACCAAGACTGCGCTCGGTTAAGTGTTTGGTGACGTTTACGCGAGAAAGGTGGGGAAACATGATAATGAAACGGGAACCGGTCGGTGCATTCCTGACGATACGGGGAGGCCACTTGGGAAAACGTATTCACCGTCTGCAAAAGTTGATTCTCTGGAATTCTAATGCGAAGACTGACCCCTGTTCTGTGCTTGGAAAAGATAACTATAGAAACCATTTAGGAAGATTTTAGAGGGAAATCTTACTCGTTAACATATTACCTACCAGCTGTTATTTAACAGGTTTAGTAGATCTAATGATCAACAGCCAAGTATTGTGAAACTGTTTAATCACAGTAGGGAATTACAATCATGAAAAATAACAAGAACACTAATAGAATAATGTGAGAATTTCTTCTTCAGCCCCGATCTATGAGGTAAGTTAATAGGCTTTTTCAGTTAGCTAGCCCGTTAATAAGAAAGTAATACGACTTCGGTGCACAACGAATTAACGTTTAACGAATTAAGTTGGTCCCCCGATTTCGACCAGTCTCCCCCATCCTCAAACCTTTATTGCAACACTATAGCAGGGGAAATCCTTTTAGAACTACTCATTAATATCAACATGGTAGACGCCTCCCCAACGAGCGTGTTAACGAGAACTAGTCGAACGACTACCGGTGCCGAGCAACTATGCGCGAAGCCGGCTTTGTTCGGTCCTGCGCTAATTTGCACCGTGCAGAGGGAAAGACGTTCCATCCAGCGAAGCTTTCGCGCCCATTTGTCGTGGTCATGTACAGAGGGCGAGTGGCCCCGAAACGTCGAACGCTTCCGTGTCCACCCCTTGTATCCACGTAAATTGGCCTCCAGCTTCGCGAAACATCGCTCCAAAGTCTCGAGATAACATCGTGGTGTTCAACGATCAGACGTATCTCTAAAGCCTGATTCTTTTTTCTTGGCTATAAGCTAAGAGATTTATATAACGTGAAATCAACAAATATAATTACCAATAAATTTACAATTTTCGAAGATTTTATTATTACTCCAATATTTCGAGCTAGAGCTGATAATTAGTACGAAGAATATTATCGGTTACCAAACAGAGGTTGTAGAACACAGCAGCAAAAAACTTTTTTTTAAATAAGTCGACATTTGGCAAACAAATATATAATCTCACTAATTCTTTAAAGCTCCAGATGATCCCCTTAAATACTACAGCTTTCCACTATGTGTTATTCAAATACAATTCTGCCCAACTGTGACACACACATAGAGAGAGACACAAAAAGCTCAGCCCGAAATGTATTCATGAAGTAACAATTCATGAAACGCACAAAACGTGTCCCTCTGCGATAAATGCTCCAAAGCGACCCCGAGTTTCGAGCATTTATCGAAAATTTACTGCGCATCGGTATGTGACTTTGAAGTCACACGGAGCTATAGAGGGGCTAAACCACGCAACGATGGAATCTCTCGACTTGAAGGGATCGAAAACATAAGAGAGAAATTTTCCCTCGAATTGAATGGTCGACCAGGAGCCAGTCCCTGTCTCTCTCTGTTCTGTGGCCCGTTGTTTCTCGAAACAATGCAATCCTCAAAGAAATCCAACAAGTATACATCAAACGCGTCTATTCCGTGGCCGGTAACGCGCGTTGAAACGTTCTTCCATTTTTATCAGGGCAACGGTGTAACAATCATCCCGCTCGCGACGATTCGACCATCAGCCAGCCAGCCAGCCAGCCAGCCAGCCAGCCTCACTCTGATTATCCGTGTAAATGGGATTGTTCAGCGAGCCAGTAATTCACAGCCGAGCGAGCAAGTAATACGGCCGATTCTTACTACCACGTGCTCGTTCGCGCTCTACTTCGGGGCGCTTACGTCTTCTCCGCAGCCGCCACCCGGGGTCCTGGGGCCAGGATTACTTTGTACTTTTGTTCCCCGTCGTATATACTGCGAGAAAAGGATCGATCCTCTTCCCCGCCAGCACTTCGTGTTCGACATCGAGATTGCGGGATAAGGGACACACACATCCTGCCAGGTTATGCTTCTATTTTCCTCGGCCGAACGGAGACAGAAACTTCGAAATCGAATTTGTCAGACTGCGGAATAACATCGGTTGACTGACTCTTCTGCGTACCTAGCGTTCGTGTCAAGTGAGTTAGCCATTTCTACACAAATGTGTGTGTGTGTGTGTGTGTGTGTGTACGGCGGGATGATAAAACCACGATAGAGAAATTCTCGTACCACGAGAGGAGGCTTGCAACAACATTTTATCGAGTTTCTACGCGCTGTTCACGTGTTCGTATCGCTAATAGCACGACCTCTGGTTGGTATTCTCTGATTATAGTTCCCGTGGAGTGAAATGTCACCTGCCGAGCCACGCAAACAGAATTATCGTCGGTCTAATCGTACGGGCACGAGGACAGGACGAGCAAACAGGGGACAGGCCCGTTATCTTGCAGTGACATAGATGAAAAAAATCGACGATACTGCGAACAGTGGGGGTCTGTGTGTGTGTGTGTGTGTGTGTGTGTGATCATTCTGACCCAATAATACGGTGGCTATCATTGTGGTCTTTGTTCCGATACGCAAGGTGCCGGGTGTAACCAGTTCGACGACGATTGTTTTCCTCTGGTATCGCCTTGTCTTCCGAAGGTCAAACTCGATACTCACGAAAATCTCATGTCGATGAAAATCGGCGAGAAGCCACCCCCTTATGATCTCGAGCAACGTGAATGGTTTCCTCGAAGAACGTCGCACGTGTTCTCGAAAAACAATAAATGGTGTACACAACAACGGGTAGAAATTCCGTTGCAACGACGACTAATTTTGGCAGTGAGCGGACGAACGGGCGGATCATCGAATGGGTCGGGGAGGGAGCGATCTCTACCAAGCAACGTGTTTTCTGTGTCTGACGGTTCAATTATTTCCATACGACGAGCATCTAACGAGCTTTCATGTCAACGTCCATCCGCTCGCTCGTTCGTACGTACGTAGGGCTGGTTGGCCGGGGCTTTAAAATTAGATTCTATGAAACGGACAAGCCGGAAGCGAGGCGACGAGAGAGCCACGCGCGGAAAGTTATTTAGCTCGACGCGCGCCGATTCCGGCAACCGCGGGAATTCATTCATCTCGCGGGTGCACCGCGAGAATTCCCGAAGAACATCGAGCGGGAATTCGTACGAACGAAAATTCTTGTTTTCAAATCGCGAAGAAGGAACTCTTGTCCTCAGATTTTTACGAAGGAATTTCTCGTCCAAAATTTAGCACGTCCATCGAAGGGGGGTGGGGAGAGTTTGGTAACGGTACGATCGACTGGCGTGAACCTCGTGAAAACCGTCGAGAGAATATCGTTCTCCGCGTTCCTTGACCCTGCAACGAGAACCCTCCAGAGAGTGAGAGACAGTGCACACGCTTCATTCCTGCGCTTAGACTTAGACTACTTAGAGACTCGGATCGAAAGAGAAGAGAGCATCGATACGAGGGCCTGCCCTTGCCAGCCAAGGAGTAACGTCCTGTTACACCAGTCTGACCACTCTCTGCCACTCCCTTCGCCCTACGTATCCTTGCTCTCCCTTGCTCTTCAAGGCTTCGTTTTATTTCGCGTCCAAGGCTCCCCCCTCTTTTACCTTTCCTTTTTTCTTCTGCGACCGCTGCGTTTAGATCCAAGGAGTTCATTTTACGATTAATTATCCCCTATCGGTGGACGACTACCAAGGCCTGACCAACCGATTTTCGTTTTATTAACTGGAGTTATTAATCGTTGAATCTGCAAAGGTCATTGAATAGCGTCCGGTAAGCATAGGGTCAAGGATGTACACTCCCGTTCATAAGTATGAGGAAAGAAACTTATTGAATGTGTAGTAAATGTTATCAGTGGACTGCAGAGGTTTATGCATTTATAGCATCTATTAACTTGAAAAATGCAATAAAATAAAGGTTTTAATAAAGTTTGATACCATTATTAAGCCTCTAGCAAAGAATTGAAAATTCTACTCTCTTTTAAATTTGTACACATTAGTATCTGAAATTGTAACAATCTAGTTACCAGGCATTATGGCATTGCTCAAAGCCTGAAGTAAATTTCGTTTAGAGTTAGAGGATATTAACGCTCAATGGACAAGGCTTTTGTGTTACTATGAAATAATATAAATGTGAACTAAAATATATGTTTTGCAAAACATCACATTTTCATCGTACAGGCCAAGTTTCCACATACTTATGGACAATAGTGTATATGTATAAACGATCACAGTTCTTGTGAATTCAACAAAACTCGGAATATTTTGTTGTTTCGAACACATCACCGATTTTGGATAAACACGGAGAATCTATCTAAGATCACGAATGGATTTTAACCGTAGATCGTGAATCGCGCTGATATTAGCCAGTTCGAAAGCCGAAGGAAACCGAACGTTGCTCGCGAAACGTCGTCGTTGTTGTCGAGCGAATTCTTCGGCCGCGTGTCTCGCATGCGGAATGAAGCGCGGTTGTATTCTCGGTCGCCCCGTCAACTCGAAACTGTTACTCACCGATAATGGTGTGCACGCGGCTGGAACCTCCGCGATGGATCGGCAAGGAACCCTGCACAGAAGAGAGAAAAAAACGAGTTTAGTTCACGTCCTCTACGAACGGACCTGACACGAAGTGGTTTCGTTATTATATGGAGAGGATCGAAAGATTCCCTTCCTACTTGAGCCGACGAATAGACACCTGGAAAATACTGAAGTCTCTTTGTGCTCTGCCACTGATCGTCTTGAGATAGAAAGGACGCGTGCACGACGCTGAATGGAACATTGCAAGTGAAATGAAAGATTATTTTTTCGTTATAAGAGTCGTGAGATTCTTGGTACTGATCGCGATTGACCTGATCGTCCTCTTTAACGACCTGCACATTCTGAAAGATATTCAGTATTTTTTAGTCTCCGATCGAGCTACCTCTGGAAATACTTTTCCGAAAAGATCGCAGCCCTAAAAGACCTAAGGTGTGTCTCTAGATTCTAAATAACTACTTCCAGGTATACTTTTGTAATCGGACATAGTACCCGTGCTTTCGCAAGTGAAAGTAGAGCCTCCATAGCGCCTCTTCGGCGCTGGCCAAGGTTCGGCACCATTCAGCGATTCGCGATCGAACACGTTATTTCGTTACAGCGACGAATTCACTGTCGGTTTTGCGAATATTTCTCATCCACACGATATCGTTTCGACCTATTTGCCATCTATAGTACGAGCTAGATTAACGCACGAGACACGGGGTTCCGGTAGTGTCGCAAAGATAGCCAGGGCAAAGGTTCGTTTCCACACTCGAGCAGCAACCGGCTCTGTAGGCAACAATTTAAGCGTACGTGACAAGAATATTGATACATATGCATGCCTGATTAATCAATATTTGGAGTGATCTTCATCAGGAAAACACTTATTGCCAATTTGTGATGTTTCAGTGACGATATCGACGATAACAAAGAAAATTTCAGTTCCACTGGTTAAATGCTTCATAATGAAACCATTACAATTCCGAATACATTCTCCAGTCGACAGCAGTCTCTCCACGAGGGATCAGATTTGAAACGTATGTAAGAAAAAGTGGCGGGACAGATTCCATTCGTGCAACACGCGAAGATTACCCTTCAACGCCATTAATCCAGACCGCGATCTATCGTTAACCTGACTATCGTGCAGACACGCTGAGAGTCTGCAGAATTCTCTAGTCCCACACGCAGCCAAGTGTTAACGCGGTGTTGCATTCCTTGCGATCTCCTCCTCGCGATTACGCAATTGCTCGAAACTCGATAGAGCCGAAGTATATACTCGATACACCGGGTTTCACACCTGTCTCTCCTGCCGAACACGACCGATTCACACACACACACACCAGCGCTACTGGCCACTGCACACACCGCGCCACCAGAGTAACAACCGCACAGCAACCCACGTGTGCAACGACGATCCTAATGGAACAACGTTCGAACAACTCTCTTTCTCGCTGCCCAGAACGCTGTCGATTCTCAAGGCATGGACAACAGTCATTCGGCGAGGTCGAAATTCCCAAAGATCGGGTGCCAGGTGCAACACGCGGCCAGGTGGTGTCCTATACCTTGAATTATCCTCCTCAGTGGTGTGGCGCGTATATCCAGCAACGCGACCAAGGAGAGCCAGGGGACAGCGGCGGGAAAATGCAGAGCCTCTCTCTGTGTAACCACAAGCAAGAACCACCGGCAACTAGACGCTGAACGCACACCGAGTGTCGAGGTTCGCGAAGCCCGCTTCTTCCGACACACGGAGTCGTGCCCGGCAGTCTCTACGTTCCTTCGACCCCCCCTTCTTCTTCGACACCCATTCCCTCCTACCTCTCTTCCTTCTGTCACGAAGAGGAACGCGTGGACGCGCGGTGGGAGAGGGAGGGGACACACCGGTGTCGCGGGGATAGGGAGAGAGGCGAAAGAGGTAAAGCAGAGAAGCGGGAGAGACCGAGTAAGAGGATGAAAACGTACATGTGTGTACGTGTGTACGTAAGTGCACTCCGCCGCAAGAGAGCTGCAACGTGAACGAATAATCCGGATGCACCCGCGGCGGCTCGAAGAGGGGAGAACCTCGCGATGGAGATAGAAAGATAGATAGATAGATAGAGAGAGAGAGGGAGAGAGAGAGGGAGAGAGAGAGAGAGAGAGAGAGAAGGAGGGAGGTGGGAGAGAAGTCAATGAACGACTTCACCGCAATCGCCACGCGGGCGAGGGAATTTCACGGTTGCGGGCTTCTTCTTGCGCTCTCTCAGTTTCCCTGGTGCTTTCCTAACCCCAGTAGGTATACGTAAATACAGGGTGGACCATGAAACGCGGTATCAGCTTGGATTATTCTACTGGCTAGGCTGTTCGATCGAAAATTTTTGTTGGCTAGTGTAACAGGATTCAAGAAGAGCTAAACCTCTTTTCCTTTTTCAACTGTACTTAATTAAAGTATATTTATAAATATTAACAACGATCAATTAAGAGAGTAACCTGTTTTGGTGGGGAAGTTTCTAGTGAATAATTAATTACAATTTTCGTATGATGCTTGAATGAAAAAGGAAAAATAAACGTAAACATACGCGCCAGTAAGTATCCCTCAAGAGGTTAAGATGATTGTACCGAATTTTTTGTCAACCTCTTTTTGTTTCAGAGTTCTCAAGGTCACCTTCAGTTTTTTTATGGATATATATATATATATATATA
>NW_015374150.1:4173882-4511045 GCF_001272555.1 Dufourea novaeangliae | reverse complement strand
GGGAAAGAGAGACGCCTGGAAACCAGCAGGCAAACACATTCGCATGAAACTTGTTTTCAGCTTCTCCGCGCAAACTACCCAAGAATACCGGTGTTATTTTCAAAGCGTTCTTGGCGAGTGGCTTCGTTCTGTCGCGAAAACCTAAAATACCACGCTATATTATATTAACCATACTATAAAACTAAAGTACCACGCTATGTATTAAAATTCATAAAACCAGTACGGGATACGAAGATTCTCTCCGAAGCAATAGGTTCGATAAAAATGTCGCTGATATCCGATAACAGAATCCAGTCTTAGCGAAAGAATGAAAACGAGAATACAAAAGTTGTCGTGTCCGTAGAAAAACGACACTGTCTGACACCACCAGCCCGGGGGCCGCCAAATGAGCTCCATTCGAAATTTCCGAATTAAATTTAAATCCCATTCAACTTTATCGCGCACATCGCAAGTTGGTGTGTTGCAACGGGAATTCCGAAAATACGCTCTCTATCTTTCTCTCTCTATCATGTGCAAGCGTTCGTTCGTTCGTTCGCCACGGAAATGTTAACGCCGTCTCTCGTGGACAGACGCGGGTACAGAAATGATCCGGACGCGTTTAGGATCGGTGAATAATTCAGGCGTTCCACCACACGTTGGCCAGGGCCAACTTTTAATCGAGTTCCTCGAACTACGCGCACGCACATTGAACGGGATTAAAATATTGCTTGGGGTCTAAGTAATTACCGTCTGTTGATTGTTCGTAAACGAGAGAGCTTTAAAGAAGACCGTCAAGTTTTCGAGTTCTCTGGGACACAATGGGAACGAAAGCTGACAGAGTTGGGCATAATTTTGTTCGAACGATACATAGTGAAACAACAACATCCAAGACTGAATTTGCCCATCTATGACAGCAGTTGCTGCTGCTGGGAAATCGGTTCGAGAGCGCAGTAATATCCGATAGTGACTCGGATAGATATACAGGTTGCGGTGTGCTGGTGGTGACGCGTCAACGCGATCGAAGGAGGAAAAATACTCGTCGCAACGGTGTCTTGCTGCGCGATCGCCTATGGACGAATCTCGTCGCAAAATTCACGCGAGCTGATACTGTTGGAATTACAACGCTACTAACGCTTTAAATTCCGCCGTCTTGGACTGGCACATATTGCACCTCAATCAAAACTAACTGTTCTTCTCTCCACTCGTTCTTCATATTGGCGCCACAAAAACATTAAACAAGGATCGTTTTTGTCATGAATCCCACCGACTTTATTACCTCGCAATGTATCAATTTTATCGAGTGTAGAATATTTGTAAACGATTCCGTGCATAACGTGGATGTAATACAATGAAAAATTTAGACGGCACGGAACGTCGTTAAATCGACACGAGGCAATTTTAATAAAGATCGGACGTCGAGTCGAGAGGCCCCGATTAATTTTTTGCATTAATTAAACGGGGTAACCCGAGACGCGACGGTTCGACCGCCATCCCTCCCTGCGCCCACCTCACCCACCCTACGCACCTCTAAGTATTCACCGCGCACCTGGCAACGGGAATCCTCGGAACTTGGTCCAAAAATATTTGTCTAACGACGAGACCGACGATAGCAGAGAAGTTCCATTAAATCAAAATAACTGTCACCGCTGCGCTCTCAGGCTCCTACCGAAATGCTGCCAGAGAATAATGACAAAGTAACAATTCTAAGGGAAGATATACACTTTGAACCTCACGCGACAACAGTTAAATTCTACCAGTAATCGAGTACATTAGACACAGAGTACCATTCTACGAAAATTCTGACAGAGAATAATAATAATAAAGCAACAATTCCAAGCAAAGATATATACTTTCTCACGCGAGAACAGTTCCATTTTACCAGTAATCGACCCGACTAGACAGAGAAAAGGCATCAAACGAGTCTTCCTGTACCCAGAACAAAATCATTCTAGTCGCACGCACAATTCAACACGCACACGCACCATAACCACAAACAAAGCTCCAGATGATCCTCTACATCTGCACACAGCCAGTTGAAACGAATAAACAGAGAAAAAAGAAAATGAACGATCCTCTTACAGAATCGTTGTCGTCCAAACCTCGTGGCGAAACTGTCCAACCACGAACGGACTGGAAAAACTCAAGTTCACGAAACACCCTCAAAGTGGATGAAATCGATGATAATCAACCTCTGCCAGCAGCAGATCGGATAAGAAACTCCTTCGGATTAGAAACGTACCTCCTGGCGGTCCTCAATCGCGGATGGTTCTCGTCAGCCCACCGAATAGGATACTTTTACCCACCGGCGACGAGGTCTCGGACGACGACAGAACCCCGTGCAACGGCGGTGGGGTTAGGTCCGTGCACGACGTTCACCGGTTTCACAGAGGGTTTCCGCACGGGTGAACGACTAGGTGGAGGAGGACGATGACAACGAGGACGGTTCGCGGGACGCGTAAGAGAGACATGCGTGTCGCGCGTATGACGTGGCGTGTGTGCGGAAGTATATTGATCAGCTGATGGTCGGGTGGATACTGGGCTGGCTTCGCAGAATTCACCATATTGTTGCGTCAGCGCGCCTGCGCCGCAGTGGCCCTCTCGTCCCTTCGTTTCTCCCTTTTCGTTCTCCCCGTCCGCTTCGACCCCTCGCTGCCTCCATCCCCTAACGACTCCCCGACTCTCCCTCATCACCAACCTCCATTGTTCAATGAAAAATGTCAAGAGGTGGAGGAGGGGCCCACGAGAGCCGCCGGAATAAAGTAAATTCGCGATTTCGAAACCGCGAACCACGGGCCGGTCAACAACGCGGAATTATGGATCATGGACGCTCCGTAATTTTCCGCGACCAGGAGGTCCTGAGCCACTTTCATTTTTCCTTTTTCGTGTCGTTGACGAAACTTCTAGATTCTCGTTCGTTCGTGTACATGCCCTGTTTTTTTGGAAACGAAAGATTTTTCCTGCTTCTCTTGCGGAAATTCAAGGTACAGTGACTCGGAAATTTGTTCGTAAAAGACTGTGAAAAATTAACCGTTTTAATACCTTAGATAGTATCGGCTTCACATTTTTAATACCAGCTAAACACATGTAATGACACTAGTTTTATCAAATCGGTCTATATGGTGGAACATTACTGGATAGGAATAATAAATTTAAAGGAAACGTCAAAATATCTTCATATGTTAATTTTAATCGTGTAATTCAATGGGCCTGGTCATCGGTAATAACCTGACAACCATGGCAGTCAACGTGCTAAACAGGAGGATCGTCCACTAATAGTTTCCCTACTGTTCTGGCCAAGGCATAAGGTTGGTAACGCGAAGAAGTGTCCAAATTCCCGGGACGGTACAGCTTGACTGAATTCTAGTCGAATGAAAATTTCACAAGCCTCTCTGTCGGCTGACGTTCGACAAACCGACCGTCCGGTAATTTCTGTCCTCTAACGAAAAAGTTAAACAGCTCCCTCCTCCCCCCGTTTGCTACAGCTAATTAACAAAATGGACCAGTATCCAGAATGGAATTGGAGGTAGTCGTGCGACCCGTTACAATTTTCCTCTGTAACTGGAACCAGTTTTTGGAGTGGCATAAAGCTCTGTACCTCACCCCCCCCCCTCCCCACGAGAGTGGATCGGTGGTTGGATCACGGTGCGTGACTGTGAATCCTAGACGGTCGTAACACAACCATGAAATAACAGCACGATGGATCCCTATTCTCCGTCTGTTTTACGAGCGCGTTTCTCCGGCTCCGCTTCGTTGCGAGCGTAGTTTCCCTCGAATCTTGTGCATATATCTGGACCCCAGAGCCGGAGCGTATTAAGTCACACTTTTCGAACTTCCGAGGAGAGCAAATCAAAGGATGGAGAAACCTTGTAACTTTGCAAACACCATTTAGGAAGAATTCAACGATAAACGATCGCTACTCTTCGACCTATCGAATGGACTTGAGTCTCGATATGTGGAAATTGTGAACAATGACATTTTGTCCCCTATGTGATGGACTTTACATTGTTTGGCTCGGAACAAGATACGAATTTAATATTATTTTTACAGTATTATATGTACTGGAATATTAAACGACTGGGAACGAAATCATTTTTACCATCGGAAAGAGTGAAAGATTTGATACTAGTCGAAAAGTTCGATTTGCGAACAGAAATGTGAGATCGAAACGAGGAAATTCAGGATTTCGGGGCCTCGTTCGCCGAAAAATATTCAACGGTGCCGCGGGTACAAATCCCAGCGATCAAAGAACCTCGTTAACGGACAAACGTATGCGGTCGTGCCGAGAGCTTCGTTACATATTCGGAATCCGCGGATCGGAAACTGTGTTAACTATCCGGTGTGTTTTCCTTTCGTATGCAGATCGCGATGGCCGGAGTCGCTTCGTTACGAGACGTGGTACCTCGATGTGCGAAACGTGGCGAAAATAATTGGAACAGACTTTTTTTCTCGAAGTAACAGTAGAAACAAAAAAGAAGATAAAGATGATCAGAGACACTGACTTAAATCGTCTATTGGTGTTTCTACGTGAAATAATAGATTAAACTGTAGAACATACTTTATTCCTGTCTGGTTTCGTTTTCGAGAGAATCAAGACTGAACTTTGGCCAGGAAAATCTACCTATTTCATCGTGTAACATATACTTTCTATCATTATTAACCCTTTACGGTCGTAGGTCTGCTCTCAGCCACCATAGGGAAAAACCAATTTGACTTTGCGCAGTTTCTCTTTGCTTCGTCCTAACGAAAATAAATAAATACGATCGAAAAACAATAAAACGAAACATGAAACCACTGTTCGAGTAGAAACGTAACAAATTTCATATTTATTACCATGCATTCGTCCATCTGGAATGTACCTACCTACATACATACATATGTATACCATCAAAGGTACAGTTTGGAGCATTGGTCCGTCAGTACCACGCGATTACACTGTTACCGTTCTATCACACTTGATCTCGTATGTCCCATTCGCCCTCTTAGTCACGAACGAATTTTATTGGGGGGCTTCTTGTGAGCTCCAAGTATACATAACGATGTTAGAGAGTATTCAACATAAATTATTACGCTTCGTATCTTACAAACTAGGAAAATCAATCTACAGAACCTGCCATAACTAGGAGCCAGTTCTGAGCCATCTAGGGATGATCTAGTTTGAACAGCATCCTACCGCTGCAGACACAATTTATATTTATAAAATAGTAAACGGACTTATTACATGTATGCTCAAATCTACTAAAACTAAAAAAACTCAGGCATAATAATCTGTTCCATATAAACCATCATCATACCATGTCTGGACTGGATCAATTAATTTGTTCACCCAATATTTGTTACCAAACGATGTAGACCCGTAGATAAATTATTATTAAATTATATTATTAGTGCTCGTTCAGTGACAATTAATTCGAACCATCTCAGCGTTCATGTTTGACAACTAAACATGACTGGGCAAAGGATTAATTCGCAATCAAACACAGTGCATTCTACAAGACATCTCGTTCGAATTCGTATTCAGTAACGGTTTACGGATCGCATAACAAGTAACTTCGCCGTAGGGATCGTGAAACCGAAAGAAATCCTGTAAATCGATCCCGAATGAATATGGAAAACCAGCGAATCAACGCGAGACCGCGGATCGAACGATCAAACAGACACGAAGAAGGAAACGACACGGAGAGGAGGAAAAGACTATTCTCGTCGGGCGCGGTTTAAAAGATGCAAAACTTGCAAACGAACTTTCTAACCGTTCCCATTCATCCGCCGCTACCGTGAGAATACGTTTATTTCGAGGAGCAACGAACAACGCGCGGTGAGAGGAGAGACGTAGACACGTTATCTTTACGTGATCGACGTACCAGCGTTTCGCAAACGCACGACTGCTTTCGCGTGTCGGCCGCGGAAACCCCGGAAAAGGAGAAAAATGTGAAAACCGTGATGAAACATTACTGGGCAAAGTCTCTGAATACGGTGATGGTGGTGTTGCATTTCGACCGGTTTCGGAAATTCCCCTTCCAGGTGGATTCATGCACACATTCATCCCCCAGATTCGATTTAACTGTTCTTTCGTTTTTTTCAACCGAGACGATCGTCGATTTCTGTTTGACTTTCAATTTCGATAAATTGATCCATAAAAATGTGTACCTGGGTGTCCCACCCGTAAGTAACGCCATCAAATTTCAGCACTTTCTGAACTTCTGACATTCATGAACTATGCATATTGAGGAGTGCATAACTTTCGTGAATCAAAATTTTTTCTCGACACTGTTCTCGGAGAAATGTATCTTTAAATGAAATTATAGTATTTCTTGAATGTTTTCCATTTGAAACCAATTGTGACAGATCCAACTACTCTGCATATGTTACACGGTTCAACTTTTGTCCCAGTCCGAAAATTCTGTGGTGACACTTAGAGAAATAGTAACACAATTAAATTATAATTTAACTTGTAGAGCAAGAATTGCAAGGGGAACAACTTTGAAAAACATTTCATCATAATGAACTTATTATACGGTGAGTATATGTGTACTGAACTGATCAAGAATTGGGTTTCGATCGGGAACTGGGTCCGTGACGGTAACAGCGATTCGGGGACCATGATTGTTCGAAGAAGAAAAGAGGTTGGAAGCCCCTGGCCCCCCTCGGAACAATGAAGATGTTAATCGTCCTTATCGAGGGATCTCGCTATGAATGGAGGAGAGTGCGAAACCGGTGTGTAATTAACAATTAAACGGATAACTCTCCGGGCATCGTTGCAACTTCGCGCTCATTTGCAATCCGCGAAGGACCTCGGGACCAGAGTCTTTCGTACGTCCGTTTTTCAAAGAGGAGCTTAATTAGCGACTGTGCGCTGGAGATACCGTCTAAGAATTCCTCTCTCATCTCCTTCACAAATGAACCGATTGTATTCCTCCGTAACGTTTCCAAACGGAACGCACAATCGCTTCGCGATCTACAGTTTGTTCAACGAGACCAGTCAGTACGAATAACCAACAAAAAAAAAACATTTATCGTGCTAAGCCCACTTATTGGCTAGCAACTTGCAGGGACAGCCATGTGGTCCCACCTAAATGGTCATCGCTAGACTGCGAATGTTTATCCATTTATAACACCCTGCGACTTAGAAAATATAAAAAATAAAGGTTTCAATGAACTGTAATGCTAGCCACGTCCTATTATTAATGTAGTAAAGGCTCTGGTACAGAATGAAAAATTCTATTCCGTTTTAATTTTCAAGTATCAGTATTTGAACTCGTGAATTCGCATAAAGCTTCCGCAGTCTAGACTCACCACCTCCCTGTGTGTTATAGTTACTGACTCGACTCGTTGAATCGAGTATGTATACAGTTTCGAGTCGACCTGCGTTTTTCAATGGCCCGACAAAAGACACGTACAAGAAAAAAAGCAGACTCACCTTCGGAGCTACCAGCTATCTTCCCAGTCGTGACGACCTCCCAGTGATTGAAAGTTTCCTGTAACAAGCAAACGAGACAAATTATGCATACACACCAAATGAACAGAACACGAGTGTCTGAATTTAGGGGATATTGGAAACTGGCACACGTCTTAGAAACCCGCATGCGACAACCAAGGGAACCCGTTAAACGGCCTAAAGACAAGTCCAGATACGTGCAACAGCGAACACGACCACGCGCAGCCAAATTCCCGTGTAACTCTGGCCTTTCTTGCGCGTAGACCCATGAAGATCGACCCTCTCAAGAATATTCTGCAACGCGTCGTTGTTCGCGACCGTGGTCAGGCAGGGCACACGCGAGCAACGCGCATTGCAGAACACTCTTGCCTGAAAGACGTGACTACGTTACGTCGGGGAAAAGAGACTAATGGCTCTGGCACACGTTGTGCGTTCGTCGTCAAGCTCGTAAGTCGCGTGTGCGTTGGCATTCAGCAGTAATTCGATAACGGGAGAGACGGTCGATGAGTTAGGTAACGTTCCGACAACTACCATTTCGGCGGAGGGAATGCGTACAAAACGTGAGGACAGACAGACACACGTGCAGAGACGCCGTCGTTTTTCGTCGTGTCGAGGGGTGCTGCCTGGTTCTTGGCGCCAAAATAGCAACGACGCGTCTAGAGGGACGGTGAGGGGTGCTACGATAATGAAATAACTTAATTTTCCCATCGGCTTTCTCCCCTCCATGGTAGGGACACCTCGCGTGTGCTCGTCGAAAAACGACGATGAATAGTTAATCAGAGCCGACTTCCGGCGCGGACGTTTTCGAATTACATAATACCACCACCATCACCACGACCACTACCACTACCACTACCACCACCTTAACGCGTCTTCTTCTGACGTTTTTCGATGGTTGGTCGACGGTTGCGTTCCTCTGGTCGACGGAAAAACCTACGAGTCGGAAGCAGCGAGACGGATAACCGTAGGAGAAGATCGATTTAGGTGATTGGATCGCGAGGAATCTTGTGTGTACCTTCCTCGAGAATCGGAAGGAAGCTAGGGAAAACTTCGTTATCTGGTTTCCCTCGGTGGAAACACGATCGTCGGTGCGACATCATTTCCACTTGTATTTATATGCATCTGTATATACATATATACATATACACACAATATTACAAATAATTTGGTACAACCATCTTAACGCTCTCCTTAAATCGTGTTATATTAGCAGAAAAAACTGTTCGATCACAATAATCTAAACTGATCACGTTTCGCGGTTCACCCTGTATATGTACTTATTTTAATTACTTAACGTCTACCAGACACTATACACTGATGATTCACAATCTAACCTACTACCAAGCGAATTGACTTGAACTAAATAGACACGGTGAACGGGGGGGGAAACAGCGCACGACACAAAAAGACGGGAAAACGAGAGCTGAACGCGTTGATCGATTGAACTTAAACCCGTGTGTTCAATCGGCTACCGATAAACCGTGTCCGTCGCGTGATCAGATTGTTACAAGCTAAATAAAACAATTACTTGGAGAAAAAAGAAAAAGGGAGTGCAGGTAGTCTCCGACGTGTTTAAAAGACACATCCAATGTGAAACCCTAAGTAGAGAAACTATTATATATCCAACCAACCCCAGAAGAGAGAGTTCGTTCTCCGAGCAAGCATGCCCCGTGCACAAAAGGGATCCCCTGACGTTCCATTGCCCACCCCCGACGAGAAAAGAAAAGCTCTCCCCGGGGTAGCCGTCGTTCTCGGTGTATCCAGTCCACGAGCCGCGAAATTAGACGATGCGAGGAATTCGTCAGAGAGGCTGAAGAAGGATTCCAACACTACTCTAGAGGTTGGCGGCGGGCTACGTCGGAGATGCAGGGGGAACAGAGACGTGGCCATGGTACACGGAACAATGGGGCTGGGAGCAACAATGAGGATCTTTGGAAACAAAGCTGTGTAGGGAAGACCGTGGCTGAATCCTAGAGTGCTGTGTGCAGACTGACTGTAGTCCCCGAAAAGTCGAATGGAACGACTGGACCAAGAGAGAGATCTGGGCCCTGGTTTGGGTCAAAGCGAGGATGGAGTAGTTCGCGGAGTGCAGATCTACGGAAACACACGACGACTAAGCGTCCGCCTGGTGCAACTGGTTAGAGAGGCTTAAGAGAAATATCCTTACACCAGAGGACAAACCGGGGAGAGTTTAGACAGAGTAGAATCCAAATCCAATGTCGACGATGGGAGAGAAGAGGACACACATCCGGCGATCCAACTTCTTCCGCTTCGCCGGTTCGGCCCGCGGGACACGAAGACGACGACGATGTGCTGTGTGTCCGCTCGATGCCTCGACGTCCGTTTGTGGGTCTCGGCGGCCTCGAACTGGCCTCTTATCCCCGGTATCGCCCAATCAAAAAACTGGCAGCACACCGTACGCCGATTGGTCGGGGGTAGCGGCCACCGTGAACACTGCAATTGGTCAATCGGGCCCGAGTCACCCATGGTTACCGTTTGCATCAACAACATCTACGGTCGATATCACCACCTTGGGCTACCTTGTGTGATATAAGCCTCCTACCCCACACAGACACACGCGCACACACGTGCCTCCCTCCACCCCACCTCTTTCCTCAACGCAGCACACGCCGCGATTAGCGGCTATAACCTCCAGCCGGAATTCTCGAGGGCAAACGCTTCTTCCGTTCCTCCACCACCAACGGTACTACCACCACCACCACCACCAGCACCAGCAACCCCCCTCGAGAGACCTACCCCCCTCCCGATCAAGGGACACCACCCCCGTGTGTGTCCTCGTTCGACCTACCTTCTGTGGCTGCTGCTCTTTTGGGCACCGGAAATCCGGTTTAGTTTGACTTTTCGGGGGTGTCTTGTGGATCGGACCTTGTGTAAACAGGAGACATAGGTTGAGATACATATTTGCTAACAATGCCCCAGCATCCCTGAGACGCCAGGTCCCGTGGGGAGTTGGAATGGTCGAAGGGGACCACGGGGAACGGCTCGCGAATGGACTGTAAATGTTGAGGGTACAGCGAAGAAAGGATTGCTTTGCTCAGGGAAGACGCCCATTCTGATCTTGCAGAACTGGGAATCCAGTGTAACCTCAAGAGGATCTTAGTGTTGCTTTGATTCGGTTTCCCCGTATGAACAAAGAAATATCGTGTGAATTAACTACACAGGGCTGTATTAATATTGTGAAATATACAACTACTGTCTATTAAAAGATATTGGAAACTGTTGTTCTACTGAAAAATCGACAACATCGAATGCTATGGTAGAAACGTGCATCCCTCTGGCAGAGAACGTTACCGCAAACGTGAATAAAATAGAAAAACCGCGGAGAGCAGTACCCTAAGATGGATGGACATCGGACAGGCGCTTCGATATTCGCTCGTGATCGCGTGATAAATTATCTCACGACGATGGTGTGGTCGGACTGAATCCATGACCATGAACCAATACATGAACGATCTATAAAGTAAGTCCTGGGCTATTCTCGACTCCTCCAAATGATCTTACCCTGCGTATATCGAATTCCTCGCGAATCCCGATGGCTGAAATTGTCGAAAATCCACGGGGACCATTTGTCAGGGTAACCACGATCGAATGCATTCATTCTGTGCCTCCTTGATATCCTCCGCGAAATCAACACCCTGAACGGAGTCGTATCCGTGTTCGATGGACGCATTATCCGCGTTCGTTTCGCCGTAAGTTCCGATGTTTGATTGTCTGCTCTTATCGATCGATATCATCCGCGATAATTAAGAATACCCGATAAAATCGAGTTTCCGAGTGTGGAAGCATGGAAGAAAACATGCCGATAACTATTCACAATATTCCTTTACCGTATAATATGACGTACACGCGTATGAAGTATTGGGAAACAAAAGTAAAAGTACAGTGGTTTCAGGTACACGATTACAATGGGTTCAAAAAGTGGAAACCTTGTGTATAAAAAAAAAAAAATATGATTTATTAGGTGGATCAATTGATAATCCACTATTTTTTGTTTGCGAAACTCGGTATTCTTAAACATATAGGTACCTTATTTTAATAGTATTCGTTATTTGATCCCACTAGCGTCCGTCATTTTAACCGAACAGAAGACTGAGAAGATAATCTGAATCTAAAACATATTGTCACCATATAGGGAACTGTAGGGAATTACTTATCGATACACCTAATACTTGGTAATATTACAGTATTAACTCTTTCGTTCCCATTGTTGCCATATAGCTACGTATTCTAAATTACGAAATAAAATATTAGTATCGTGTATTTTTTTATATCTGTGAGTATACAATAGTTTCTTGTATCCTTATATCATTATATGTTGAGCTTGAATCATTTATATGCTATTCTAATATACCGACAGAAAAATACAACAAAATATTTCTTTGGTAATGTTTAGATAATTTGGGAATAAAAGGGTTAGTTGTTAAACGTACCGCAGTTTCAATTTTCGAGCTCGATTGAAAAGTTACGCAACTAAGTTACTCCACTCCGGTTGCTGTCGGTGGGACTCATCAGTTGTTAACGGAGGGGGCAGGGGAATTCTTATTTCGTTCGAATTTGTGTATTCGCGAGCGTCGACACGGTGCTCCGGGCATACACACAGCCCCAACATTGAAATCTCCGCCGCAAGTTCCATTTGCACAGCTCAAATTTGCCTCGGCGATTGAATTCCCAATTATGAGAGAATGAGATTCCAATTACCAATGAGCGGAGGCGCGGAGATTCAATATCGCGATGAAACAGTACTCTCTATCTCCGTCCCTCCCTCGGGCCACCATCGCCACTAATTTCAGCATTGGAAAACAACATAGACACGACCGTGACCGTTTCCCCCAGCGTAGAAAGGAAACACAACACTCTTCTGGTTCAGTGGATCGTTTCGACGAGAATTCTTCGCTGTAAATCGTAAAATTCCGGTTACCGTTTCCCCACCGCAGCATCCAAGAGGAACGATTTTGTTGGTTGGGAAGAGGGCAGAACCGATCATGGGAAGGAATCGCGGAAGCGAACCGCCAAGGGACAACAATGCGCTGCGGCCGGCAGAGGCTGATGACCGGAAAAAGGTGAACGAACGGAAATCGCGAGTAACTTCTCGGAGAAAGGGAGAGTGGAGAAAGAGAGAGAGAGAGGAGTTATACGCTACGCGAGAATCCCGCGAGAACTTATCGTGCTCGTGGCTTCGCACCCGTATCGACACAACTACAGGATAATCTTGATCTTTTTCGCAACAACGTGCCTGTGCCCGAGCCCAGTGGGCAATCAGTGGCTCGAGATAACCTTGGCGAATTGGTCAAACATCTAGAGCACCGATTACACTGTGCAGGTAACGCCCGTATACACATATTGTATCGTGTTATTTTAAAATTCAAAATATCAATATTAAATCAACTTATATAAAAAATTTGTTTTATGTTTAACCCTTTAACAACCAAACACATTTTCGACGGAAAAAAATTATTTCTCCCCATTAGTTGACTCAAAAATTGTCACAATACGTGTACTTCATCTGTATATTTTCACGGCAAAACCCCTCGAAATATGATTTTCTAGATGTGACTGTATACGTCAGACTGGGGGTGAAAGGCTTGACACGATGACTGGCACAGTGAAAACGGTCGTACGTAGCCAGACATACTTTACTCCGTTTTTTCAGTCATAAAACGTCGAAAATATGTTCGTCTAGTTAATACAGGCTGTTGCTCTGGTTTGAAATTACATGTATTATGGTATTAATTTTACGCAAAAATTTTGTAACGGTATTTAAATAATCCAGCCTGTTTGGAATGTAGATACGTGTCGCCCATATTTGGGTGACGTAAAGTCAAAGTGTTAGAGAATTGATGATTACTTAAAATTGAAGTCGAAGGACTACCGTATTAAACCTCACGCATCAATATTCTATAAGATCTGTACGAAGAATATAAAAATCTAGAAATAAAAAAAATCAAAACTACAGAGGATATCGCCCCCACATCTTCCGCGTATTCCCCCTACTCAAGTCAATAAAGAAACCGATATCATGGTTCCGCGAAGTATAGAACACTCGCTCGCAAAATTCATTCATACCGATGGCACGGCAACAGACAAGGGTTTTAGCACGAAACCGTGAACCACCAACCCGCACGGGCAGGAAGACGAACAGATCCATTATCCTGGACAGCGAGTCGATCTCCGTCGTCCTGGGCCGTCGCGAGCCGGTTTCCTCTGCCCTGAAAAAAAATGCAGCAGCAAGACGCAGGGGGGGGATTGCTCCGCGGTTGGCCGGCACCATGGCTAGTCTCTCGAAGGGAAAACCGTCCGGGGAATCTTTCTCACGGCCCCGGGGTATCCTTCCACCGCAGAGAGTCGAAGGATTGGCAAACGTAAGAGAGAAAGAGACACAAAGCAAGAGGTCGAGAGAAAGAAGGGCCGTTGTTTCTTGTCTCGGGTACTCTGTGTATTCCTTTATGACTGGTTATGGTATTTATTCACTTGAATAGGAGGCTGGATTACTTTTTCCAATTACTTGAGCTGAGCAACGATGTTGCGAAATTGACAGAGAGTGGTTGCTTTCGGGTCTGGGTTATCGAAACTAGGAATGAAGCGCTAAAGGTAGGTCCAGAAATGTGCAAGAGTGAGCACGAACACGCGCAGCCAAACTGCAGAAGACTCTTGAGAGGGTCGATTTTAATGGGTCTACGCGCAAAGATGACCCGAATTATACGGGATTTTGACTGCGCGCACTCGTGCTCGCTGTTGCACATGTCTGGACCTGCCTTAATAGGGAACGAGTGATAGAACATTCCGTGGAATCGGAACAGAATATAACTATATAATGTTCCGCGTCCTGTGTGTTACATAATATTGCGTACAACTCGGATGAAATGTACAATTCTGGCGAAATTTAGTGTTTGCGAGAGAGACGAGATTACGAGAACACGCTATATACGCTATGTTGTTATTTAACTAACGTTCCTGGGGTATCGTGTATAGTACGCAAAACGCAGCAGAATTCATTGCCAGCAATATTAACGATAATATTAAATAACGACGGGAGGAGCGCGCTTCGAATAAAAACGCGGGCTTTACCGTTCTCTGCTCATCGGAGCGTTCCATCGTTGCCTCGACAGACTGTGTTTTTTTTATTTCTGGTACCGTGAATTTATCGCGTTTATTGCGTGCCGGAATGCCGCCTTATCGTTGGCTGGACGCGACGCTGACAAGAAACGCCCGATACCGCGAACGGCCTAATCTCTCTCGCGTTTATAACCAGACAATGACGTTATCGGACTAAAAAGAAAAAGCTTGGTTGGGCGTTTTATTATTTTCGAGGAATTTCTCATGAAATATAATAAAATCGCAGCGAAAGAAATCTCTGTGCGTATTTTCGCCCCCCCCCCTCCCTCCCAATCCAAACATCTTCACGCCCCCAGACCATCTTTCACCAACGCCGCCACCTACCCCCCGTGAACCACCCAGACCTATTCCACTTACTCGAAAACGAAACAGGAGCAATCGTCGTTAAGGGAATTTCCATCAATCTATTCCCGTTTCTGCGTTTTCGACGAACCATGGACAACGCTTTCTATCGTCGGTCATAGAACAATCCAGAGTTTCCACGCACGTACGGACTCACCACCCCCAACCCCTTTTCACCGAACACCACCCCCTCCCACACCTCGAAGCGAAATAGCACACGGTCGTAGTGGGAATCGGGGGGGGGGGCTGGTTATGGCGGTAGAGCCTGTTCGTGGTATCAATATTTTACGGGAGCACGTTCCTCCATCGATCGCAGCTTTTCTGCATAATTAATCGCGTTTCGTCTCTTTCTCTTTCTCTCTCTCTCTCTCTCTCTCTCTCTCTCTCTCCTCCCACCACCCCCTCCAGTTATTTTCTTCCCTCGCCACGCACCGTCTACGAATCTCACGAATCGAACCCGCGATGGCAAGTTAAATGGATTTCGATCGAATCCACCAGAGCCCCTAGCGAAAGTCTCTCCGGTGCATCCCGTAGGATAGCAGCTTAATTTACGTCGTGTCATTGTGAATGCATAAGTTATCGTATACGAGAGGCGTCGGGGAAAACTTCTACGAAGAAGCTTTCGTTGGTTTTTTTTTTTCCATGAAATCGAAACGCTGAAGAATGCGGTGAGACGTGATGGAGTATGACGAATGGGCGAATGGATAGAAGTTCACGTCGAATAACCGAGTGATCGCCTGAGAACCGGCTGAAATTAATACAGAGACGACCAACTGACAGCCCCCCACTCTCTTTTTCTCTCTGAGAAAAATGGATCTCTAAAGGTTCGTAACAGTTGAAAAACTTGACGATCCAATTGACACGAGCGTCAACAGGAAGGTGTACAAAATTAAGAGATATCGGGAGTCAAATGAGGTGGATAGAACTGATCGAGAAGGGGGTGAAGGGATCTAAGAAGGCGTTCCCCGGCAAAGCCGAAGTTCAATATTTAAAGGCGGATAACCCCAAAGAACCATGGGGGAGGGCGGGTGCACACAGACTGTAAAGGTCGTCCGTGAAGGAGTAATGCTTCCAACGAAATGCAATGAATAAATTGGATTTTCGGGCTGGATCAGAGAGGGAAGGAGCTCGATCGATCAAACTACACCAATCCCATTCTACACCGCGCGTCGATTTCTCTCGTTGAATGTCTCTCTACCATCCTTCTTGTGGATACATATATCGAAACATTCATCGAGAAAACGGACCCTCTCGCATCATTCCTCTATCCTATCCTTTCAATGTCTCCCGATGCATGAATCCTTCCAGGGGCCGAAACACTCGATGAGATCTTACCGTACCCCCAATGGTTTATCCACAGTTCCGACTGCAACCGGCCATTAACTAACTATCCAGAGGGGAGCTACACCCTCTCATTTCCACGGCCCCCGCGAAAACACAGTCCGTGAACGCAGAGTGAAAAATTCGACGTCCTGGCGGAGAAAGTAAGGGGCGGAACACCGTAAAACGGGGGGGGGGAGCTCCTGCGGTGAGTGACGTTCAATTGCCACCTTTCGGGGGGGGGGGGGCTAATTCCGGGTGTCGCGCGAGCAACGCTGAAGAGAGGACGTGGACTCTTTGGCAGGGCATGGTGCGCGACAACGCTGGAAAATCGTAATTACACGGCGGGAAAAACGTGGACGTAGCCAGCAGGTACCCGAGGACAGAGGGTACGAAGGGGTGGTTGGTTCAGAAACAAAGGGGAGAGACAGGACAGGGAAGAACGGACCAAAGGAGAGAGAGAGGGAAAGCGTAGAAACGGACAAAGAATGGCAAACTACTGTGGGACGACGCATCTGTCCAAGCATATTTGATATCCAGCAACCCACCCCCTTTCTCCTTCAACGTCGCCGCTTTCGTCCCCTCCCCAACCCACCCTTCTAACATCTCTCTCCCTCTCTAACCGCCACGCTCACCGTTTTCTCTCCCTGTATCCACGATAGACATATATCCACGGTCTTGAGTCCGCGTCACGCCGCCACGAAATCCTCCCCAGGACAGACCGGTTGAAAACGGTACCGAGTGTAATTTCAGCCGGCGCGAGGGGGGATGGTAATGCTAGTAGAGTATCGAGTAATTGGTATGTAAGGGAAAATGATTCCAGAAGGTGGAGAATACACGCTAGGTTCCACTCTTTTTTTTCCTCTGTCTTTTTTCACGCACGAAGTTTCGAAGGCGTCGCAATTGAAACCAGTTAAATACACAATTGCCCACCCCTCCTAACCCTTCTGGCTCTTTTCTACGGAAGGCTGTGGTCGTATGCAGCTAATACCTGCGTTCTTTTCATTGACCGCTCGAGAAGGGTATAGAATCGGAACAGGTTGACCAACGGTGAATTTTCAATAATACGACGATGACACGACCCGGTCGCGTCGTACGCGGCCGCCCGAACCCGCGGAACAAATGGCGAGGACGGATCCATTATCGATGACCAACCTCGTAATTAGGAAAGTGCAGAGCGAATAGTCGACATATATCGGGTTCGGGTTGAATCGTCGACGTTCAACGTTACCCGTTTCGCGACACTGGGGGGGGGGGGGGGGGGGGGGGGGGTGATGCCGCGTGTAATGAGGCCGGTTTACGCGTTTACGGAATAATATCGCGGCCACCGCGTACTCGCATCGCGATGGACTAATTACGGTAGTACCGTACGTGTAAAAAACCATTCCGTAATCGCGCCCCTATTCAATAATGCACGAGAAGAAAGCTCTTGCTCTGTCCCCGTGTAAAATCATGAAAGCAGAGGTGCGATAAGCTTTATTTTGTGTTTTCGGGCACAAGATAATTTCCTCGAGGTTCATTTACAAGGGATAGTTCGTGAAGTGATACATTGTTACGATTGTTTATGAGACCAATCTGCGAATTTTATTTTACTTGATTGATGATGGTATTTTTAGGCTTTAAGGGAGGATAATATTTTTTATTTGGTAATTTAGAATATGTAGCCATATGGCAACAGTGGGAACGGAACGGTTGACATTTCCGTGAAGCACCGCGTAAGCATACCACACAATCTCTGAACTTCCGTTCTCTTTCCTATCAAAGTTGAAGATCCCGTCGTCTCGTTAAACGGAGCACGACCCCCTTTTTTATCCTCCACGCGAAAGAATAACCGCGTCGCGAAGCGATTTCGAGCTTGAAACGCGTCGAAGTTTAACGAGAACCGTCGTTCCACGAAAACAAAAAAAAAAAAAAAAAGAAGAAGAAGTAGTGTAAGCAAAAAAGAGTGTCGAGACTCGCGTGGGAGGCTAGATGCAGCCGCGCAACGTGTCGCAGGAGGCGCGAGTACGCACGACCATAGGTGTGCAGCTCGGTGGCAGCGAAACGTTACGCAAAAGAGGAGAGAAATGAAAAAAAAATGAAAAAAAGCAAGAGAGAAAAAAAATCGCGTCAGGGACGCTTGGCATTCGAATCCGACGCGCGCATTAGGTAATGCGCGCTCCGCGATAAAAATGGCAACACGTTGTTGCAGGGGGAAAGAACGTTCCGGATGAGGTTGTCTTTCTGTGTTTCGCAATGGTAAGGAGTAAACCGCCAACAGCAGCATGGGGGGATTTGAGTTCATGAGTGGTAGCACACGCCGATCTCTATTGAGTAATCGTCGTCGCCCGATGACGTGATTTTGATTTCCAAGACGACGTTTATAAACCGCGGCTAATCATTTAATAGTCTTGTTGCGAGGTTCCCATAAACATAAATCGTGATACTCGACTGACACTTCCATTTGTTCCTGGCAGTAGCAGATGACAGTGGACCACGGGCTGTGCAGATTGACTGGGTTCTAGAGTCCAATGATTTATCAAAAATTTCTAACGAACCGAGGAGCCCCTGGATTCCTGAAAATTCTCGACCAAACTTCAACGAGAGTTCATCTTTCTATTTTATTCGTTATCTTCTCATGCGAAAACGTAGGTGAATATTGCTCGTGGAACAAAGGAGAAACCTGTACAAACAGGTGTAAAAGGCCAAAAAAAATGTGAACCTAGGAATACATCGTATTACATACACACGTGAGAGATTCGCACAGCCTCGTTACCATCGATTGGCATTTAAATGGTACACACGCGCCAGGTGTATCCATGAATCCTCTATCGCGATGTTTAGTAGTTCCGCTTGTACGCAATATGTCGAGAGTTCAGACGCACCGAATAAACCCACTAATGTTTTCTTCCGTGGATAGAACGTCGTGCTTTTCGAATTCCCTTTCGACCCCTCAAGGGTTCTAGAGTCTTATGCAGGAGTGAGCTGGAACCTAATTTTTAAATTCTCGAAACTCGAATCCGAAACATAGATGTAAGATTTCGAAACTCTCTAATCTTGAAGCGCTGACTTTGTTTAATAAATTAAACTCTTTATCGACCATAGTCAAACAAAACAAAACAAACAAAAACATAACAATATATGCAGTTATTCAGTTTTTCAGCATAACGCTCGAAAATCTAGCAGTTCCTACGTTTTACTGTCACTAAACAATACTATAATGTGTAATTGAAAAATTAAATTTGAAAAAACTGAGTCAAGCTCACACGAATTACCATGCTCTTGACCTGCACGTCTACGATCACGATCGATCGCCAATCTGCTTACATTTTATATCATTAATCTCGCACCAAATATTCGGCATTTATTCATAGATTTCAGATTTTTTCTTACCTGAGTTTCGAGTTGCGGAAAAAAAAAGTGTAAAGTCTCGAAAACTCGAAACTTTCTTTGGTTTCGACGTTTCGAAAAACCCACCCCTAGGTCTTACGCGTTGGACAATTTCTTGGAACGTCCACCGACGAACGTGCATCATATTCTCGATTCGTATTTCTCCAGGATATCGGGCCTTGCCCCGGACAGGACGGTGTCTCGCCGTGAAAGATAGAACCGTTCCTGAATTATTGAGGATGGCGTGCGACTCGTTCCTGTCCTCGCAGGTACAACCAGCTCTTCCGTCTGTCTGTCTTCTGTGCCCCCCTGCCAGCCAGCCCGCGCGCACGTTTCCAGTAATACCTTAATGTTACATCAAACGATCGGTTTCTCCTTCTGCGAATCGAACCCCGACGATACCACCCCATCGCGGCTCCTCCTTTCGTGAAATACGCTACGCCATCGGCTGCTGTGCTGTTCACCTTATGTCGTGGGGTCTGTTTTTTAAACACCTGTCGTGGGTTCCGACTCGCCGTTCCCGCCCTTCTCCTGCCATGCCAAGCAAGACGAAGGAGCTTTTGAAATGCAATAGGTCGTCGAAACAGCGCGATTAAACGATCAATCAACGACCACCGAGAGATGAACAAAGAGCTTTCTTTAACTTTCGAACGAAACATCCGACAGTGGAATATAAATCGGATCTAAAATGATATCACGATTTTAAGGGAAAGGAGTTAGGAATGTTTCGATGGTTATAATTTTATACGAATATCATATCGAAGTGACTGTCTTGACGTAGTAAGTTTTGGAAGCTCACTTACAGGATTCAACCGATAAAAAGTACAGACAATAACCGTGTTTCTCTATACTAATAATTCGAAAGCTGTAAATTTTTAGGGGCGAACTGTACATAAAAAACATCAGAGCTTCGTTCCCCGGCTGAAACGATAACTCCGTATCAACCGATAACAATAAAGAATGCACCAACGGGATAGGTTCAAGGGGTGCGTAGATACGACGGTAACGATAAATAACTGCGTGCTACAGAAGGTTCGAAACGAGACCGAACGAACGAGATTCGCGATATCGATGATAGAAACAAACACCGAGGAGGTACTTGAATCAGGCTTAGCCGCCGATTTATGAAACACCTTCGATTTAATCGATGACCGATTGGAAAGAAGCGTGGATCCAGTCGAGAACATCTTAACGATGCAGGGGGTGATGGTGTTTTCCAGGAAGAATACGCAACAAAGTGGCGAGATATATGTTGTTATCACGGTCGGATCGATAACGTGAAACAAGGGAGATGTGGTAAAATTATTGCGAAGTCAGGATACTTCTGACGGGATACGCGGGTGTTTCAAGTGAGATCGATGATCCGAAAAGTGGCACGGACGAGAGCTTGAAAGGCAGACTCTCGCGAAATGGCCGACCTGAATTCTGAGGGCGCGTAAGGGTAACTGTTGGCTTTTGCCTCGACCGATCGATCGAACTGTTAAAAAGACATTTTAACAGAATAATAATAATAATAATAATAATAATAATGTATCGATATTACGGTCAACGACATGAACAACAAAGGCACAGAAGCAGACGAAAGAAACAACTGAACACCGCTCATGATCCAAGTCCATCCGTCGACTCCACATTTTATGGGTCTTTCAACTTACTTCGAGTTGAGGACGGGAAAAAAGATAAGAGTGAAAAGGAAGTTCAAGATGAGAAAGAAATTAAGAATGAAAAAGAAGTTGAGGATTCGATTACGCGATGGTAGGCCGAAAAGATAGTAGAGCAAGAGTGAAAACTTGCAAATGCACTGGGAAACCTACACCAGCAAGGAAATTCCTTTAACGACATTAATCCCTTGTTTTTTAAGGGACAACGTCGGAGAACCCGAAAGGAAGTTTAAACAACCGTCGGGGAATTTTTGTTCAGGAGTCCCGGGCGAAGGGTACTCTCGGCCCCGGCCCGCGTTATTTACTCGCTTGAGACAACTAAAATACGAGAGTAAACCAACCCCCGGCGGGGCTTGTATACTTAACCAGTAAATTAACTGAAAAGCTGCTTCAATTAGGAACTTTCTTTCAGGCGTTGTAGTCTGACTTTAAAAAAAAAGAAAAATAAATAAAAAGACGAAGGATCCACTTATGGAACACAACCGTTACCCTTCTCTCCCCCGATCAAGAACAATTACGGAAAGATTGGTGTTTCCTCGACGACAATTTTATTTCCCGCCCCAAAAACCGAGACGATGCTCTATAACTTTTTCTCGGGGAAACAAACATCAAAGTGTTCCGCGGCAATTTTTATTTTTCCCGTTTTGTTCTCTTTTTTTTTTTTTACGACCGCCGAGTGTCGTCCGTGAGAATTCTGTTTTACGAGGAAAGAACGAGTCGCGGAGGAAACGGTTCCTGGTCCGTCGAGTATGAAAATGAGGGATCAGCGACAGTGGCGACAGTGGCGACAGTGGCGACGGCCGCATGGGGGTCCCCATTCATCGCGAAACCAAAGTGGTCAGTGTGCCAAGATCATACGTAATGACTAGAATTAACATTTCAAAGAGAGAGTCTGGCAACGGGCTCCGGAACCACGTCGGAGCACCTCACGCCAGAGAGCAGACCCCATTATGAATTGAACACTTTCATTCAGCCACGCTCGTTCGATAATGCCCCCACCGATGACGGTTTCGTCCGGGTACTCGCGACTCTGAATTCCCGGGTGGGTGGTGTGCTCCGCGGAAGCTGCTTTAAAACGTTAATTCTGAAAACGATTGTGTCGTCTACGAGGCTTCGGGAACCGTCGGTCCCTTCTACGGTTAATTCAACCGTAAATACCTCGCGGTTCCTTTCAGTGAAATAATACCGCGGAACAATCGAGGAGACGTGACGAGCGTGCCGATGAAGCAATACTGGTGTTCAGTTCCTGGTAATCTTACAAGGGACCTTTGGTAATTTAAAATTCCGATTTTTTTTACAACTCCGCAAGGTTTGTACGGGACCTCGATAGAAGCGTCGAGCAATTTTTCGTTTTCGCTGAAATTCTTTCAGGTTGAAATCACCCCTTAACGCGTTCACTGCCGCAGTGGAAAAAGCTGTACGTTAATTTTTCGATACCACTGTTTCTGACCGAGTTCATCGAGAAATTCTTCCCGTTTTCCTCCGTCTCGAACTCGCCTTGACTTCTCTCTCTCACTCTCTTTCCGAAGTAGTCTCTCGTGGTGGTTTCGTAACACACCGATCGAGGGAGGAACGTGGGCGATGAGGGTCGCGAATTCTCCCGCAGGTGTAGCACAGCGTAAGGTCCCGCGTACGGCGAGGGCAGCTGCGAGAAGAACGTGTCCCCGTTTTCGTGATCGTTTCTACGTCTTCGACGACCTTGAACCTGCCATTGTGCACGACCTTGTCAACCGGGCGAATTCTCCTCTCGGTTTTGCGGGCACACACGAAACTATCGCTTTCACTTTTCAAACGTGCTCCCGTGCCTGCCCACACACGATCCTTATCGCTCGGCCAAAGAGAACAAGAAGAAAGACCGTACTACATAGTCGTGTATACAGGGTGATCCACCTGAATATCTTGGCTATTACTGGTGATAGTAAATAAAATGTGTCGGACCAAACTTGCATGGTATCGGGGAGCACGTAATTAGATGTAGTTTTTTGATACGTGGACGCGTAGAGGTCATATGAAGGTCAACTTCTTTTTTCTTTTTTAATGGAAAGACATATTTTACGTGCCATCTAGTAGAGAGGTTTAAAACGCGTACAATGACCTGTTTACGAAGATACGTAAAAAAGAACATGTCTTTCTATTTAAAAAAAAAAACGCAGTTGACCTTCGCATGACGTCTACGCGTCCACCTATCCAAAACCTATTCACATCAAATTATGTGCTCCTCGAAACCATACAAGTTTGGTCTGACACATTTCATTGTATCACCAGCAACAGACGAGAGGTGGCCTGTTTTAGATACGTATGTTCCAGTCGCCACTGGGATTTGTATTTTGCTGAAACGACGTGGAAACCATGTCATATTATTCTAATACGCTTGTCTCCATTCAATTCCTCCCTGTGTTTCCCTTTCTGTTCGCAGAAGTACACAAGGCTCTACCATTTCTCTGAACAGACAAGCTACGGTTACACGAATATCGACCTGAGAATCTTTCGATCTTTCCATCGTGATACGGTTAAACACGAACGATTCTACTACTACGGTTGCATCCAACCGTGAAGTGCAAAGAAATATTCAAGTGTAAGAAGAACAAAGTATAGCTTTTCCAAGGCCGTTTAATGTAAAACATAACCCTGGTGACACGGTAGGTCAGACCAGTGCGTCTGAGAGCAGATGAGCAAGAAGGGGTTATTGTTAATTATCGAATGGCATTCGCTATCGTAACAGCCGCGCGGTATACATATACAGTATCGAAGCACATGCGGCGCGTCATCGAGAGAGTCTGAAAGCCGAAAGAGGATTGAGATCGTGCGGATCGAATGAAAACGCAAGCGAGCGAGTGCAGGGTCGAGAGACACGGTGCCCGCAGATCGAACGGGGACGCGCGTGCCGATTCTTCAAGGCTGTTCCTTTTTCAGCCCATTCATCGGTCCGATAAACACCGCCAGACAGTCATTACTGTCGGAAGCCTTTAATTGGAACGGGTCGACGAAAAGCGAGGAAAACGCGAGTGAACGCAAACGTGTGTATTTGCAGGCCCCGCACAATTTCCTGCGACTTGTTACGGCAAAAAGCTCGCGCCTCCGCTGCCTCCCACCCCCCTAATTAGCGTTAATTACTCGCGTAGGATGTATAGGACCCCGTGTCGCACTGAATATCGATCCAAATTGCTCGTCGGGACCTCGTTCGATTGTTTCTACTAATCTCTTTTTCATTCCTTACTCTCGATCTCTCTCTCTTTCTCTCTCGTACAATTGTTATATATCGTGATTATAATCATATCTGGTGAATTATACTTGTAATGGGTGTGTGTTTCAGGTTCTTTGTACGATTATTTTTTTCTCATTTGCGCGATGGTCCCTCTTGTTTCCGCGACGATTATCAGGATGCTCGCGGGGGAATTGCCAGTTTTTATCGTAACGAACAGATTCTCGTATCATTAAATTCTTGGTTAATTGTAAAAATACAACCACGAAATGAGAACCGCAAATCCACCATAGTATTTATTAAATACATTTCTAATTTCATTTAAATTGTTTCTGTTTTAATAAAAAAAAAAAAGTCACTGAACCGCGCTCGACCTCCTTTTTTCGCTCGTTTCTCGTGGAAACTGAATGCAGACCCGCGTGCTATGGATAAAGCAAGTAACATTCAGAATAGCTCCCCCCATTTGCTCCGATGCACAAACGGTGCAACTGCGGCTCATAGCTTCAGCATGGAGCACTGGTTACAAAATTACACGAGCTACGACCCAGTGAATGAATTAACGCTCGAAACAATTAGTCTTAATAATCTTAAAATAGTCAAAGTGGAACGAAACGGAAACTTGTTTATTCAATTTACAGTTTGCCCTCGTTTATTCCCTCTGACGTGGAAAAAATGTTTCAGATATTCGAAAATTCCAAGTGCAATAGTATAACTAATGCTTAGTTAATCGTATACACTGCGAATGCCACGAAGTCTGCAGTTTTTTTATTACTCGACCGAATGAACAGATAGCGAAGAGATAAAACTTGGTATTTTCAAACGATCAACGGATAAAATCATCGAAACGGGTGATGTTAATTAATAGGAGAGACAGATATCTATTCCCAGACAGCGAATCACCGTAACGTAGTTTCAGTCGGCCACGATCTAACCAGCCATGTGAAATTTTATTAATTACATTCGCGTTTATCTCCCCGGCAAAAGGATGAATGCGTTTTGTGCGCGCACGCGCGCGCTCGCTCGCTCGCGATTCGTGTGCTAATGACGAGGTGATTTAGGATGAAAAGAGAATCCGTCCGGCAATGAAACACGATTACACGCATGAAAAGGGGGAGGCCAGCCGCACGATGATGATTCGAAACAAATTACAAATATTACACACGCCGAATGGGGAAACATTCAATGATTTCAGGTTGAAGAGCGATCTTGAAACGAGAGACAGAGACCGCCGTTTCGCTGGAAAATGCTTAAATGCCGGACAAATTGCGGCAATTAGCACCCCATAAAATGTTAATAACCCATGGTAAAAGAGAAGATGGTGACTGTGTATGTGTCTGTGTGTGTGCAGAAACCACCACGTTTCAAACGTAGGGAGAGTCTCGTGAATGTCGTTTTTTACAGAATCGCAACGAATGAAATTCCTTCTCTACCTCATTAATCTTCAAACAAACAATTATTTGATCTAATTAACTGTTTAAATCTCAGGATGACGGCCTTAGATACTGCTGCTTTTCACTATGTATGAGTCGAATAAACCTATGCGTTCTACTCTGATCACAGTGAGCAAATTCGCGCAAGACAAAAAAAAAATCGCGGTCGTGAATAAAGTTAAATAAACGACCGTGATCGTGATTCGGCGATCACCGTGATAAATCGCTGTTAGTGGATTTTGCACACCACCTCTGCTAGGTGCCCGTGAATATTCATTCGGCGGAATCGCTTGCGGAGTTGCTCAAGAAAATTGCGACAGCGCATTCCTCGCTCGCTCGAGCTCTCGCGGTCCCTCTGCCCGATTGGAGTTTCCCTTTTTGAATCCAGCCGCCTCTTCCCCTCGCGGACACCCAGTAGTCCTTGGGAACCGCGGCCGTCGTCGTCTTGTACTTTTACAACGATGGAATGCAGCGATTGCCCGCCGCTGCAGCAGTGGGTTTCTTGATCTAGGTCTACCCCGCTGACCGGGGAATGCGATGCAACTGACGAATCCACCAGCGTAAACATGTCGCTCCGCGTAAACGGCGGTTAATATGCTCTTTCTCTGTCTCTCTCTTGCAAATTGCTCTGTACGTGCTCATGGTGGCCTCTGGTTTCCAACGATTCCCAGGATTCCTCTATCTCCTGGGAATCGGTGTTACGCGATAGACTGGAGATATTTTAAAAAGGATCTGTCTCCTTATGTAAGTACTAACTTTTAAAATTTTTTACACTTTCTTTGGAAAGTTCGATTGAACAATAAATGAATGATAGGTAAGCTTCGACTGAAATAATAATAATAATCGGAGGGGGGGGGCAACGGAATAGGTCGCGAAAACCGGCCACTCGTTCAACCACGCGGGCGCGATTTCATTGCGCTCCCGGGAGGAAAATTAATTAACAGCCGTATAATCTGCCAACCAGAGGAGAACGGAGTCTCATAAACACGTTGCGAAAACGCGTGCCGCGAGTGTTTACGACACGACGCGCGATCGGGGGGGGGGTCTCTCTCTCTCTCTCTCTCTCTCTCTCTCGGAAAACTTCAAATAATTGGATACCTTTCAGATGCGTCCGGATAATATACTCGCGCGTGGAAACAGCCGGTTTGCTAAGGTAAATGTTCCAATTAGCGACCCTATAAGAGTTGAGTGCATATTGTAACATATTTAGGTATTCGACTTATTTATCGCGGCTACTCATTAATAGCCTATCTCAATTTTTACGAATATTAACTAATCGAATTCAATACTTCAATACGCTCGGTTCTGACATAAGAATTTAATATGTAAATAAAAAGGATAAAGTTTCGATAATTAAGACAGGGTCGCTAATCGGGACATTTACCTTAATTATTCGACGGAAAAATGCTTGGATAGGGTTGACGTATAACACAACGAAAATAACCTGTGAACGAAGTTTTTCCTCTTATTCAAACCTCCGATCTTTCGAGGACAATTGAACATGAGGAGTCATTAAGAGGCGTGCATCAGAACAGAGAATGACTAATGGTATCTGTCAATTAGTCATCGTTTTTGCTTGTAATGAACACAGACGTTCATACGATATGATCTATCCTTTCATCGATCCTCTGCGTATCACCTTTACTATTGTTAGTAATCAACGGTATAAACATAAATCCGACTAATCAGTAATGAATGGGTGTATAAATTAAATGATAGTCAAGTACAGATACACATTAAACCTCGGACAGTGGACGACTCTGATAAGCGTGGGTCCGTTTAGACCATCGTGCATAATTCTCTTTAAATGCATTTTTATTAACAAACTTCTTCGTGAATTCGCTTCCCATTTATTTGATTTCATAAAAACAATTATTAACTGGAATGTTTTTCTCTTGAGCTGAAGTGCTTGGAAACTCGGGTCAAAATGGGCCCGGTCATCGTCACCATACAACTGGAAGTTCAGAAAAATACTCCGACGAGAAACACGCTCGACTCGAGTTGCTGCCGCGAGTGAAACGTTTAAAATTCATCCCTTAATCTCTTGTACGACGAAACCGGAGTCTTTACGAGCCGAGATATTAATCATCCAAGTCGACTGAGAGACCACTCGAGCCGTGCTTACGTGAGTGCGATAGCCAGACGATAGCCTAGCTAGAAAGCTTTTTTTCGAGGAAAATACAATCCATGTAACATCCCATGTTCCCATGGAACGATACCCCCGCTCCCTTCCTCAGGGGATAGTGACCGATTATTGCAAAATTTGCGTTACCTAAACTCCACCTAAATTTCATTTCATCGCGTCCGTTAGACCGATACCCTAACCCAGAGATCCGCTACGAACGTCAGGGATTACATAAGGCCCGCGTGCCATTTCGTCGATCACACGTTGTGATATTGAAAAAGCACCTGTTACTTGATTGTGCAATCAGGTATCCAGGGCTCGCGTCTTTTTCTCGATTACCTACACACCTCTACCTAGTTGTAACAAAACACGGTTTCGTTAAACGGAATGGAAAAAAAATGATAATCGGAGGATAACTGACGGTGAATTATTGCCGGAAATTAGTCCGACAGGAATCGATATAATTGCGATGAAACGAATTAGCCTGCACGGAGTTCTCTCTCGAGTGTTGCTATTTTACCATTTGGCCCGTTCGAACCCGCAGGAAATGGCCGTATTTTTGTGCGGAGAAAAGTATCGACGAGGCCGTTTCACGAACGAAGAAAACTACGGCAGGTAACTTTCATCGGTTTATAGTCGATCGCGCGAAGAACGTGATATTTCTTGCCTTTCTCTCGATTAAATATAAATATAAAATGATAGAATTTTCCGTTTAGGACTGTCAGATCAGAATGGCGGTGCGAGGTATGCGCCGCGTGAGGGCGAAAATGTGTCATCGATTCGCGGTAAACTTTCGTAGCGTTCCAGTTAACCACGTGGGATTCGTTCGAGGAAAACACTCTCCTAGGTAAAGTGAAACTCGTCTGACGGAACACACACCGCGGCCGATGTGTAAACGACACAGATCCGAAACCGCCTGTGACCGAAACGGGAAACGGCTGTGGCTAGTTTTCCTATAATAAGGCATCGTGGCGATTTTCCTTTACGTTCCGTACTTGTGAATGTTCGTACAATTGCAATTCTTACGCCAGTTTTACTCGCGGGTATTTTCTACTAGTCTCGGATAGAACACGAACTGTCTTTCAATATACGTAACAGGGGATGGAATTTTTTCCGATTTTTTTATAGGCAAAAGTATGATTTTGTAGTCGAAACGCAAAAGAAAATATCTGAAAACGAAAGAAACAACGCATAACGCATAAACATCCGTGGTCCACCCGTGACAATGAGGATTCACGGGGCAAGAAAGTATCCAGCAATCGCTCCATCGCATCGCGAAAAACTGTTATAACTGTTTAATTGGCTCGTGAACAGGATCAAACTAATATCGATATAATCGTATGAATACGGAGAACGATTCCCGTGGTCACTCGCGAATTAATTATTTTGCTTTGGATTTACATAAAATGCGGGTTACTTTGGCCTCGATATCGTTCTCCGGTTTTTTGTTGCATCCGAGAGCAGTCGCAATGCCAGATAGGTGCGCACACGGCGTGTGTCGCAACGGCCGTCCTTTTTTTTTCCACCTTGTCCCGTGCAGAAGGAATCACCTGTGTGTCCCGAAAGAGAGAGGAAGAGATAGAGAGAGTAGGGGGGGGCATCCAGCTCGAGCATGAATCGCATCCGTGATAAGAACACGAAAGTTCTACGCAAAAATCAATTAACTCCTATATTAATAATGTTATTTACGAGTGTTCGCAACGTCCGTGTATAATACGGTGGACCGATCATTCGCATAATTAAAGCATAAATTTCATCCAGGCCGAATACACGCCGCATATAATTCAACCGGCAATTATTCGAAACTAAGATTTATTCGCGACCGCGAATACCATCGCTCCCAGACAAGGTGAAAAAAAAATTATATATTGTATACAACCTTTTTTCTCTCCTACCGAACCGAGTAATTTATTTTATTCTTTTTTCCCGTCCAAAAACGTCCGAATGTAGTATACATGCATTTTATATCCGCAGGTATAATTTACACGCGTTGATCTGATTCGATAAATGCCTTTTCGGCGTTATTGTTGTATTTTTTGAACTTGTTACGTATTATTGAGAATCTATTGATTTCCCGTATACCACTCACGAAGTTTTCCATCGAGTCTCGAAGTTACCCTTCCACATTTCCGAACCTCTCTAGCTCCAGACGCGAAAAGGAACGTTCTCTCCGTTCTCCGCATCTCGGTCTCACGTTGCATTCTGTTTTCCGCAAAACCGCTCTCGTTACTGACCTTGGACAATGCTCACCCATTACGCCATCCGACGCGCCGATGTAATTACAGACACTCCACGGGGGGGGGGGGTTGCTTTTTGTGGATTGTGCGCTGAATCGAACCGCGTCGGTACGCACCCGTATCTTTTTTTATTGTTGGGCTCCATGCGTATAATTCTCGAGGATCGATCGTACTAATTTACGGATACAAGAAACAACTACGATATAACACACAGGCTAATAATTATTTGGCTGAAAGCAAAAGTTCCGATGAATTTTCATTGGTCCGCGTACATATACCTGCCAAATGTAAAGAACCAGGGGGTTAAGCATTGACCTTCTCGTAAAACACCTCTAGTTTCATTAACGCCGCAAGAGGAAAGCATAGACGCACAACCCCTTTTCCTGTACCTCTAGCGAAAGTCAACCCCCCTGAATGAAAACTGTGACAAAGAAGAAACCAGTGGCATCGAGCCAAGACGAGCAATAGATAGGGCCATGGCCTAAAATCTAAATGATGAGACATTAAGACCTGAACCGGGTTTGAAAATAATCAGACCAGGAATAAGGGACCACGCATCCTTCCCCTTTTCCATTGTTTTCCGCACGGGGACATGGTGGTGCGTGTCAAAAGCACGCGTGCTCGCGTGACGCTGGCCGTGCGTGTGAACTCACGCACCGACCCACCCCCTTAACCTCCCCTCAACAACGGCTCACTCCTCTCGATAGCGCGTGTGCCGCCAGTGGGTAATGTTTGCAGTCACAAGTTGGAAAGTTTTGTGATGGCAACCCTGAACGACCAGTTACCCTGGTAACGCTTTGTTGTGCCATTGTGTCAAGCCAGAGGTAGGGAGAGATCCACCCTCTCCCACCAGCACCACCGCCATCTCCTACTCCTCCTCCACCTCCTTTCGGTGTCGACGGTCTTCCTTCCTGAACTCGACCTAACCCGGCTTGACCTAGCCTAAACTGCCGACCATCCCCCTCCCCCGACCACCGTCTAGAGAACTGACATCGGGGTTGCATTTCTCTTGAAACTATCCGATCCGATCTTCCGGAGGATGTTCGATTGCTCCGGTTCCGAATTATGAATAATCAGGATCAACGCGGAGGAGGATACAATCAGGGTCCGCTGGCCGCATAAGAAAAGAATCAAGGGGAGGATCGGGGGAGGATCGAGTGGACCAGCTTGAAGCTACACAGAAACAGAGGAAGGGGACGATAGGGAATGTCTAAATTGTGAAGTATTTGAAAAAGTTCAAGTGTTTACCACCGAACAGGAATTCGATGCAATGGAGAACCGTGGGAGGTAAAAATATATGCGGAGGTAGTCGGTCAAACGATTCTGTGAACTGAGATGAGCAGAGATCTATGACTGTATTAAATGCAAAATCATGTCGTTAGTCAACAGATTTCTAGCTAGCTTCTCTAATTACCTAGTTGACAGGCTTGGCATCTGTTTCTCATTCGCATGAATTTCCAAAGTAGGTAAGAATGAACAAGACCTAAACGGTTAATTGTCTCTGAACCGCGCACACGCGCACACGAATCGAATTGAACGATGGAGTGGGTCGGGGGCCAACGACGCAATCAGTGATTTAATTGTAACACGCAGACCGGAATACTGTCGAGAACGGTTACCCGTTTAGGAGCAAAATAATGTACAGCGTTCGAGCCGGAAAATTCACGGTGGGGTAATCAGAGGATACGGACAACAACACCACACCGACGGGACGAAGGACAAGGAAAATCGCGAACACGCGTGGGATAACCCCGATAATGATCCGACAGAACTATAGAAATTAGCGATCTCGTCGGGTGGACTTGCTAATGGCTACTACATAATCAGGGTTATTGCACGCCGAAGCCTGAATCAATTAGCAGATGGAAATCATATTGCTCGGATATAGGCAATCATAAGTCATCGTGATCACACGCCATGGTTAACATATACTTTGTGATTTATTAAAAACATCATTCGTCTTTAACCGATATCGCGGAATCAATGATCTTTATTAATGTATTAAATCAATTTTTTACAATGGCGTGAACACTCAGAAAGCGGACGATGTTTTAATGGCGTGGGTCCGTTTGAAACCCCGTGCATCATTTCTTCGAAATTTTCTACGTGAGTTAGTTTTCTTTTTATTTTAATTAATATAGACAATTACTAACGGAAATTAGTTATCTCTAGAAATAGAGTAGAAAACTCGAGTCCGAATGACCCAGTATTTCCCAGGGTTAAGGTCATTCCCTCGATGTTTTCTTACCTTCCGAAAATATTAACAACCACGAAATAATATTGTCATCGCGGTAAGTATGTACCTATGTATCGCAGTAAGCATTATGAACTGTGTACCGGGAAAAGCATTTCGAGTAAAATTCACGTAGGTATGACTCATCGCTGTGGCGTCGGGAATAATCACTCAAGGTAATTCTGAAATAACGTCGCAATCTAGATCGATAAGGAAGAGCCTCGTTGTTATGGATGGCTACGTCTACATCGATTCTCGAAATGGGACGCGTCTACCTTGTGGCACGAACCGTTCGATCTTCTGGATTGGCGTATACCTACTTACCAGTGCCTCTCGACGATAAACTGGCGGCGAAACTTTCAGTCGAATCACGTACAACGGAGGGACAATAGCCTTCGCACGTTTCGTATATTATACGTAGACCTCGGTGCTGTAATTAACTTTTGTTCCCTGTACATTTGTTGTCGTTGTAGTACTAACCATCTATCCTACAAGCATACAGGATACACGAATACTTGATACGTATTTCCAACAATATTCTCGGACCACGAAAAATCATCCGAATTTATCGTATATTTTCGCTACGACGTAATTTACGACGTAATTGCCAACCTTTTCAGTCCTACGGATTTCTTCGTTCGTATCATAACATAAATCGAGTCTCCATAACTCAAGGTCACGCTCGTTTAATAGGGACCATATTCCATCGCGAAAGCTATTCACATTGCGTAATCATAGTCTCCCGCGACAAATCGATCGGTCCGAGTGTCGAATTCAAATCTTCGTAAAGTTTCCGCAACTCGGTATTGAAACGTTGATTCTCTATCCAACGACGACGCGAGATACTGGATCGCGAGTAACACGATGAAGAAACATTATCCAAGCAGACGATAAACGCGACCAATTTGTCGCTTATTACGGAACCATTTTTCCCCGCATTTATACGTCATATTACATAATGGAAAACGATTGGGAAAAATCGTTGTAAACCTAGTCGAGGATAAAATATAAGAGTATTTAATTAACTCTTCTTCGTCGGTTACCAGATTAAAAAAGATGCAAGTAGCAAATCAAATATTAAACTGAAAGAAAATTAAACGAATTCTGAATGAAATATTCCATATTTCGTACACAAGGAAATTTGATCAAGTAACGTACATTAAATTGCGTCCTTTTTTTGAATAAATTAACAGTGTTATTAAATTTCATTACTAGCCCATGAATGTTTATGCAAATTCACAGAAATTAATTTCACGTTCTTACTACATAGATGGTTTATTATACCGATAATAACGCGTAAATATTAACAATCTCCCCTACTCCTCAATTTATTGTATATTCCAGGTAAAGAAATTATACAAACGCATAAAGATTCGGGGTCTAAAGAATCATTCACGAATATTAATTCACGTTTGATCAATCGCGTCCACCTCGGCCCTGGCAACGAAACGAGCGACTAAGTGGCGTTGTATATACGAAATAGCGCAAAGCAGCCGGCAACGAGGCATGTAAACTCCAGTTCTTATCTGGGCAAGATAACGCATATAAAAATATCGGTGATTTTATCCCGTCCGTGCAGTCCGTTTTATTGTTTGCACAATGCCCAACGGAATAAGAAAATTAAATTGTCCAAATGCCGGTACACGGATGCGGTGTGTGCACGACGCGACGAATGAAACACGCAAATTTGTACGGGACACGTTCCGAGTGGTCGCATGGCCGAAATTATTGACTTAGCTGCCGGGTTCAGACGAAAAATTCACGGCGTAGAACCGCCACTGGAGAACTAACGATTTTGTGTATCGTGTTACGAGTATAACCTCAACGATGCTCGCGGAAACTTTCGAACTAATTACGTTCACAAAAACAAATTACGAGGAGAGTACACGTAGTGGAGAATTTGATGAAAAAAGGTCTCGACGATTCGCGCACGGCTTGACCACGCGCACGGAAGAGGGCTGACTCGACGCGCGGGGGTCGGAAACTAACCCCCAAAAAATGTACACGTCCTTCCACCGGGACGAAACAATTTACAAGCCTAATTCCACGTCGCATTCGACATTCACGGTTCGTATACGAGGTGAGTTAATATGTAATGTGATTTTGCGACTTACCCAATGCGTGGAAGAATTCCAGAACTCGGTAAACCGGATCAATTCCCACTCATAAACACGAAACTTTACAGCAATCACGGTACAATGGCGAACAGCGAGTGCGTAGCAGGGACTAAGCTAACGCTCTTGCCATCTAGCGACCGTTACGCCGAATTACCGGCAAAAAGAGCTTATCCGATTGGCTCGACTCGACCAGTAAGAAAGCAGCATCCGTTTAGGCGGGAAAGGTTTCGCGCGATATCAGCCATCTTGGATGGTCGTTCGAATTCGATGAAAGCTACAACAAAAAATGGACTACGATATCGAAAATGGTAATGAATTGTGAATTGGTAATATAAACTGAAAATTCTTTTCATTTTCAACTTTGTACCGTTCATAGCACTTATTTTTTCAAGTCTACTATACTGAATGTGTGTTTAAACAATGCAGTACGAGACATCTTAAATTCTTGCAATTTCCATCAAGTAGATGAGGAAATAAGAGACTTCAAATCGAAATTGCTAGAATCTCGTAAAGAATGTGAGAACGTGGAAATAGAAATTTGCGATGTGAGTCAGCTGAAAGACAAAGGATTGTTCGTATTAAAGGACATCGAAAGAAAATATAAACAACTTGAAAGAGAGTTGAACGATGTCCATTGTCAATATACAGAACACGTTCGCGAGGTAAATTCTTATGAGAAAACTGTTTATCGAAAAATTGAATGTTTGACACTGCAAAGAGATAAGTTGAAGAAAGAATTGGAGCAGTTACAGAAAAGTGCAAACAAAAATGACAAAAAGTTGGTAGAGATCAGAACACTTATCACATGTCAAGAAGTACGTCTACATATGTCGCAGCTGATACTTGACGGTTTCATTAAATTTTCATAGAATATATTTTACAGCAAAAGAACATGGCGTTGCTCAGAAAATTGAAAAAAATGAAGAACAGGACAAATGTTTCACAGGACTTGAAGGGAAGAATAAATACAGTTCTGTGTGATTCTAGAATCACTAAAATTAACGTTCCTAATCAAAATATCATCTAAGATACAGTAACAACAATAACACTTATTTATGTTGTATTAATTCGAAAATATAATCTATCATAACTATTTAATAAAATGTTAATTAAATGTACGAGTCACTCCTACACCAACATATCCCACTCTATGTACATATTTACAGACGTTTTTCTCTAGCAATCATAATTGCACTACCTTATTGCTTATTCGTGGTCTAGTACCTTTAAACATTTTTCTAACTGCTCTAGTCTTTTGACTAACAACTCTACAGCATTTGGTGTTTTACTTAATGATCGTGTTATAGTGTCATGTAGGACTAATATATTTGACCTTTTGTCCGAAATTTTTGTCATTAATATTGTATTTTCTTCTTCTAGTTCATTCACTTGTTTCTCTAACTTTTCGCTTTCTTCCTTAATCCTTTGTGCGTCCACTGAACGTAAATGCAGAGCTACATTCCCGGGAGGCCTCCTGAAATGAGATGTAATGAGTATAAAAAATACAAAATATCGAATTATTAATCACTATTACAACTCACCAAGCATCTTCTTGTACGGAAGAATCTGCATCCGCCAATTTTGAAACCTTCTCCAACGATTCTTGTAAACTACCTTCGTTCAATAGATCCTCCAAGTCGTCATTCATACCATCTTGAAGTTCCTTGATCATAGCTGCGTGTAATTTATGCGCAACATTTGGTTTGGATTTCAGTATTGTAAGAATGTTGGAGAAGTCATCTTTACTGCAACGAAAATATACACAACTATTCAAATGTCCATAAAATTACAAGTAGTGTCAATTAGGTAAAACGAGTGAGTAAGTACTATTATTTAGAGTATATTAACCTCTCTTACGACATAATGGCCCGTGACGCAAGCAGAGTTTCCGTTACTAATATATTAAGTTACCATCTTCTCACACGATAGAACCGGTAATACAGGACAAAAAGACCTTCATGATACTACTGTTTACGATGTGTATCGTTGAAGAAATTCTTCGAAACATACTAGCTAAATACGTAAGCTAAAATAATCGTAAAATACGAGCTCTTTGAAGAAAAACCGTGTACGTAACACAATTCAAATCGAAAAAGAGCACTGAAAGTGTAATTTTCCAACGGAAGTCGGAAAGGTAGTGGACAATCCAATAAATAGAACAATATGTGGATCAAATTATTTGTTTCTTTAGTTTTCTGAAGAAGTTTATTTGCGTGAATACACAGGCAAGTGTAGGGAGCACAGTACTTCCACCGAAAAACCTACCTTTTATACCAATAACTGATCAGATAAACGAGTATTTCCGTGAATGATATAGACATGTGATGATTTGTATGCACGCGTAGCTTTGCTATTGCCGGAATCGAATTTTTCTTTGTTTGCCGCTCACAAAGGACCACGCGGCGTCGCTGAATGGGGAGAACCAGTATCCTGGGCAACCCAATCCAGTTTTGTAGTATTATAATAGGTACGCATACAATAACAAGACGTAATCGCGTTGCACAATTTCCGGAATTTTTTTACGCGCGTCAGCAGTGATTAATAAACGCAGACAGTTTTCTTTTCGTAATCGTGAAAGTTGCAGAATCTAATCAATTTTACTTTATTAACGATACAATACGGTCTCTTATTATAATAGCATATTACACATTGTTGCGAGTATTATACACACATTAGGCTTTCATGTACGGCGCAAGCTTACTTATATGTATCATGAATCTCATGAGAAGCACATGGAATTACGGGGATAAATGCCACACCTTTGTTTTTTCTTCCGCTGTTTCACGCGCACTCAATCAGGCCGGGACGGGTGCAATTTGAGATTAATGCTACATATTTGCATTAGTCCAGACCTAATCGAGCGTGCCAGTGTTTCTGTTCAATTCCTTTTTCGATGCGTCTTGATCCAGTTGAGAGTTTCTGTACAAGCGGAAGCCAGCCATGCGACAATTGACACTTAACGTTAATATCGGTTACATGAAATTATCACGGAGGGCTGCTACTAAAACTCAACGATATTGATAACAAAACGAAAACCAGAGGGAAATGTTTATGTTGACAAAAGCAGGACCAGCTGTACGAGCTGCTTCGAGTGGCGTTCAAGTATGGATCTCCGTTCGTCACCGAATTATTCTAACGTTCGAATAACGGAGAGCAGAAGCACGCGCGATCCCTGCGACACGCACTGCACGAATGATGGAGCCAACCGAACGATGGTGACCGCACCAGGGGCCCTTTGTTTCCTCGAACACTTCGTGGAATTCCTTGAAGGTCAACTGGTGTGTTGGGTTTCAAAGACCGGCAGTTTCTGGGAAGTAGAAACTGAAGGAAACCGATTTTGAGGATCGACCTGAAACGTTTTGTCCCTCAACTACGGGCCCCAACAATTCTTCAACAATTGCCCCGGCCATGTGAACGTCGACAATTTAACATTCGAGTCACAGAGGCCAATGACATCGAGTAACACCATCGGCCGTTTGGGTCATTGGTGACCTGCTGAGCTCATCTCCCTCTCTTGCCGCTTCGCGACTGAGATAAACGAACCACCAGGGCTCTCTAAAAAAACCGTACTACAAACACAACGTTCGAATCGGCTCCCGCTGGTTGCTTTGTGTCCATGCTCCCTTGGGCTTTCATTCTTAATTAAAACGGCATTCTTGACCGCGGCCCGTACTTGACACACTTTACGTTGGCAGTACTGTTATCATGCGATCATGTACGCGAAAACATAACCTGAATCGTGACTGCAACCTGACCTAATCGCAGGAATTGTTGTTTTATAGTTTGAAGCTTATGTATTGGAACTCTGTGTTATGAAACTATCTCCATAGTGTCTTATGTCCACGCTTTTGTCTAAGTTATTTGATATTCAAATGTAACCTCATTCTAGATACAGAGAATATCCTGACTTATTACAGCAAATATACATTCAGCAATTATATTTTCTAACGGCATACAGGTACATCACAAGTTAAAAAGTTTCGGTTTCAAAATTTCAATTTATTAGATTAATTAGTGCGCATGCGTTTGTCACGTCTAAAAGAACCGCGAGCTTTAGGACAACACATCATAACCTTCAAAAATTGTTACTTTACAGAGTATTGACCTCGTGTAACATCAATCATAATGCATTTCACATGAATCGTCGTCAATACTACTAAATCCAATCAAGTGTTAAGACTCGACAAAATTATACTCGATATGTTTAATACAACATTACTCACCTAATCGATTCCGCGATATGTTTGAAACTATTGGAAATGGCAAGGCGAAATAGAAGAACATTGTTTGGCGGTCTGTGCTCCTGATCCTCCTCCATTCCCGACTGCGCTGCGTGTAATTACTGAATCCTCAAATTTCGGTAACCGAATACTTCAACGAAAGCTGGCCGTAACGGTTCTTTACATTCTATAGAACTCGACTTCCACTTTTGCGTCTCGGAACTGTCCGGAACAATTCGAATCGTTTGAAAATGCGTCGGTAGTCGGTAGTTTCGAGTGGGTTAGGAACGCCGTCTCCAGATGGCAGCGCGGCAGCGAAATTTGTTGAAATGGCGCCAATCTGTTCCCGCATGAAACAACACGGTACACATTTGACAGCCTGATATTTTTAAATTCGAAACAGCAACGGTAGTTTATAAAGTTCTAACGTAAAAATATCAAATAAATATGAAAGAATGAAAATTGTAAACAAAAGAATGGATATCATTAACTCCTTCGACAGATTTTTTGGATTTTTTAGGGACCGTAGTACTTTTCTTGAGTAATTTCATATATGTACCATTTTTGTTTAAGGATGAGATTTGTCATTTAAAGAAGCATCGACTTTTCAAATACTTAATCGTACCGTTAACGAGAAACGAACAATAAATTACTAGACTAATAATGAAACTGATTTCGCACGTAGACGGTAATTACCCGACAATAAAAAAAACAGTGTTCAAGATGTTGCGACTCGTAGCAAAAAAAGGCAGCAGAATCGTGCAATACCTTGATTCTGTCTAATTAACATTCTTCCCAAATTATATATGAACTCCTCTGTACCCTAATCATCCGCGTCCCCATTAATTAGAGGCATTCACTTGTCGATGCTAATTAGAATGTCTCTTCGAGTGAAATCTGTCAAGTGTGCGAAACATCGAAAACCTGAAATTGATATCCATAGATTGTGTCAAACGTAAAAGCACCCTGCGTCGCTCTCGCGAATCGGGCTAAATACGTTCTACACGGGACTCGATCTCTCAGCGCCCGTAATTAATTCCTCATGTCACGGTGTCGAGCCTGTCTCGCATTTGTTTGCACATATCAAGTGAAGACTCCATCCTTTCCGGTGAACGTATCGTTCAACGAATCCATTCAAACTAACGAGATATCGGACGTCTCTATGCCCGGTGATTCTCGGATGCTTTGCCCTTATATCCCCTCGGCTAGGCTGGCGTCCAAGGCGAACAGGTCGAGTCCGGATGCCGGGTGTACAATCTAGACTAACATATAGAAATTGTATCATCGATCCACCTCCATAGGGCTAGGGCCCCTAAGTGTACCGGTTACACTCACGGCACACCCCCTACCCCGTAGACAACCGCCTCTAGCTCCAAAGGTCACCGTTGACTCGACGGCGAAAAGAGACTGTTCTCTGTGTAGATTCTCTCGAAGTGGCTCGCGTCTCGACGCGATGATGCGCCTCCGTTTCCATGTTATGCAATCGGTTCTGAACTATATTTTCTTTCCTCGGAGTCAGCCGGGCTCGCGAGAAGGCATCGACGCTACCGTCGAGGGGCACCCATTCACTCGATCGTTCCACCACGGCGGGACGATCTTCTTGAACCGCGGAACGTTGCGCACGAGTCCCTGATCGTATCGATCCATCGAATCCTGGACAGAAGTATCGCGATACATTTTCCAAAACAGCAGCTAGTTAATGTTCGAGGACCTTTCACGCAGGCTCCTTTGTCTCATGACACGACTCTCGTCTCGCCATTTCTCGCCGATCTCATCCAACGATGACTCGATTAAACTCCCCATTGACAGTCGTACCCTGCGGGAATCGGAACGGAATGTTTAAATTTTACACCGTTTACCGTGAACACCGCCGCGAGACGATTATCCCCGCGAGAATGGCATGTGCGCGGGTCGGTATCCGGGATGAAAGTACCGTGTCGTGTATTTAGGAATTCCGATGCATGAACGAAACGTCTTAGCCTGGATGTTGCGTCAGTTCTGTTGCATAGAACTGCTCCGCGAAGATATGGTTCTTCGTATTCTTTTTCTTCTTCGATGACGAATATGCTATATCCCCTCGTCCACACGGTCGCGGTCCTCTTCTGTTATCATCGGCGAACGTCGTCCATCCCCAGATTGGCGTCGTTGCGTCAGGACGTCGCAAGAACAACCGAGACCGCAAATTCTTTTCTTTTTTTCTTCTTCTCTCACTCTCCTATTCACGCTTTATGTCGACCTCCAAAGAGCCTGGACTCGCTCTTTTGAAACGTCGTAGGATCATCCATAGCGGCATCGAGGCCGTAAAACAAAGAAAGCAAAGAGACAGATATACGTCGATCGCTGATGATTACGGAATCGGGTGCTTGGTACCGCCCGTGTAGTTGGTGCATCGTTATTCAATAATAACGTGTGAAGTCCGCCTCCGTGTGTGTTCTCGCCTCGCTAACACGCTTGTCTTATTCCCGAAGAATCCGTACCACGGAGAAAGTTGATTGGAATTGTCCTCTGATTATTCTGATTACGGGAATGCGTCGAAGAGGCAACAGAAAAAGGGGAAGGAGGGGGGGCACGAAATCATTTCTCTTTACAAGTACACACGTAACGCGCGACGTGCCCGCATAACAGCAATTAGCCAGGCCATCAGCTGTATTTAAACTCGCAGCATTTCTTAATCCATTAACGCTGAACCTTCTCTGGATGAGTCCGGTGTAGAAATAGATTCCCCGTCATAGCTCTTCGGACAGTGAGGTCACTTATAGCCCTAAATTACGCGAACGATTACATATTGCTTTCTCGAGCTATGGCGACTTCAGGTGTGACCCTCTCAGGTGGTGTGCTATACGATACCCTTAGGACTATACGTATGTATACAAACCGTTGAATGTGTCCTTTGCTACTTCTTCAAGGCTGTACTTATTTGGTTCCATTTACTTTTTTTCACTACACGTCTGAAATACTTTTTATGCTCTTCTTCAAATTTGAAATACTTTTTCTTTTTCCTTTATAGGATGATAAGACTATTTAAGATAAAACTATTTTAGATTCATAACTATTCACTACCCGCAAGAACGTTTGGCCATCCCTGAACTTGCCACCAAAAAACTTAAAGGCGTGAAAAACCCGAACTCATAGAGTGATACACCTTATATGTATATGTATACTTATACTAATTATACATATACATATTTGTAACCCCCTAAACCCTGCTGTTTTTATGAAGTCACTATAGCTAGGAGTACTTCTGACGTACAAATAAAAACATAGAATGCTAGAGCGTGAGCGCAATGGATCACCAGATCCTGCTCGAGCTGCCAGCGAAACAATGAAACGAGGTTAAAAAAAAACACTGACCCGCGATACTATAAACGAGTCCACACGAACGGAGACCGCCGACTTAATTCCGCAAAATATCGCGACTACCATATTCGGCCTTTACCGCGGGGCTCGGGTGTCTCGGTTGTAGGAACGGTGCAAACGGAACACGGGATCACTTATTACCTGGCTAGGATTCTTCTCGTCTTCCACGATCCTTTTTTGGCGACAGCGCCCAACCGTGAGCTCTCGACTGTGCTTCGAAATCGTGTATCCCCACCCCCTCCCCTCCCCTTGCCTAGAGTACACTTCATGAAAAAGCATTTCTTGCGATGAACCTCACCTCTGGCATAACACGAGCAACAAGATAGATGAACAGCCCGGATAGCACGGGCAAAGGGCTGGGTCTTCTCAAAGCGTATCTATCGGCGGCGCGTTCCGGTGACTCGCGATCCGTTTAGAAAGCATTGCATCTCTCAGCTCAGCGCGATGATCGCTTGGGGGGGGGGGGTACCTACATTGTGTATCGGTACCGGTCGTGGTATCCTATTATCGAGGCTCTGGCCTCACGATCGCCCTGTTTTTTGTGAGGGGGGGAGGGAGCCGCACCCCTTTGGCGTCGGGGCTAATTCGAATAGCTCGCGGGCGAACCCGATCCTATCGATCATCGGGATCACGCCGCTTTCTGTATTTACCTGTCCGTCGGTTCCCTGTCTCTTTTGCGCCCGCGATTCCATGATTTCCCGCTGCTTATACGATCGCCCGGAGAAATCCAACAGAATCTATTACCCAGCGATCGTTCGGATAAGGGTGTCAGATCCCTTTCAAGTGTCAGCAGGTGACGGCGATCTACCAGATCTGTTGAAAATGTGAAGAAGAAATTTAGTACTTGATTAAAACGAGAACAACAAGTCAGGGAAGTTTCGACGAGAAAGTTACTGTGCCACGCTGCTAGAGTTTCGAAAGAGTGAAAATAAAAAAGTTTGGTGTCACCGGGCGGGGGTGAAGGGGGTGCGACTCTATTTGGTCTTTTTTAGAGAACGGTAGTTTCGCCTGGTCTTTGTCACAATGAGAAATCCTTCGACGGGCTCGCGTGAATTGATTTTAGAGATTAACGGGGTTTTACATAACCCCGTGAAGAGCACATCATCGCACCGGGATCACCCGTTGGGGGAGTAGCGCGCGATGGAAGATTACCTCATCGGTTCAGGAACTTTCTTTCACGGAACGCTTATTATGAATTCTCACCGAAAGAAAGCATATGACCGATTACGTAACGACATTTCACTCGCCCTTAAGGCGATGCCATGGGAATCACCAGACGTGTCTCGTTGTGTCGTCTATTATCCATGCTTTAATAGTGGACGTAAGAAATTTCGATCGTTCCATTCTTCATATCATATAGCTTATATGTCCAAAGAACATACAGCAAGGCTGGCTTAACCATTGAGTAAAATAAGCACGTGCTTAGGGCATCACAGGAACGCGGGAGGCACCACAGAAACTTTCCATTGCTAGATTCCCCATGGACCAATTTCAATGTATCTTTTTAAAAATATATAATACGAATAAACCCTTGATATATCCACATCGAGAATGCATTGCTTTTTCAAATATTGGTGCTATTAAAAATTCTCTTGCATACAAAATAATCTGTTCTCTTGTTTCTAACAAATACGAACATGACAAAAGTTATGTCAAAGGTATGAGATGAAATTAGTAGTATTTGATCGGAAACTTATGACAGCTACTATATGTATGTATATGGGAGGGGGCACCAAAATTGTTTAAGTGCTTGGGGCCTTTAAAGGTCTTAATGCCGGGCTTGAAATAGAGAGTGTTCGTAAAAGCTTGTAATAAATCTCCGTGTAGAGATTTAGGAAACTCAAAATCAACGGTCCGAAATGAAATCGTTCAACGGACAGGACAATGGGTAACGGAGGGGTTAGTCGGTGCAACCATGGTCGAAGTCGACGAGAGTATAACCGACTGACCGACCGAATCGAGTGGATCCTCGGTAAAAGTAAACAAGCGGTCTGAATAAGGAACCGAGATTTGCCCTGGGGGGACAGAATCAATGCTTCGAACGCGTATAGGAGAGGCCGGGTAGAGAGCCAGACGGGTATTGGGAAGCTCCGATCACCGTCCGAAGCGATCTGACGCGTCTGCCTAGGAGCGTGAGTACGGTAACCCGAGGGGGAACGTTGAGCGACGAGTTACGTGCCGATCGGTAACATCGAGAAGACGATTTAAAGTGGCCCTTGTCTACTGTGTACGTACACACGATTCGCGATTCGCACACGAGCGCCTATGTACCTGAAGCTGAATTCACAACTAGTAGGCAATGATACGGTCAGATCTCGCGATCAGTCGCGATCTAGGATCTTACCAAGGTATTCACACTGAAACGATTCGAGACAATCAAGTTCCGTCGTAGTCTGTTTCATTTTTGACCGACTTCGAAAAGGAAGAGACACAATTCGATGTGTATGTTTCTCGTTTGTACGTATGTATGTCCACGGATTACTCTGCAACGAATAGAGCAATCGAGATGAAACCTTTTGCATCTTGTAGAGGATGTTCCCACGGTGGTCCCGTATGCACAAAAATTTCCGATTTTTTTTTGTTCATTATAAACTATTGTTTTCAGTCACGAAGCATGTCATTGCAAATAGTCCAAACTAGTTCCTTTGGATTTTTTCATTACAGTTACTGCCTAACCGAAGATAATGAAAACAATCGTACGTTGGCCCACTAAAAAGTACGAAATAAAACAATTTGTATCAAAACATCTAGACCGACTTCGAAACGCGCTGAAAAGTAGAAGTTCTCTTAAACGTTGTTGCATTCCTGTCTAAATAATAAAAAGAATGGAAATGATTTTCTACTTCTTGGCGCATTTCAATGTTGGCCCATGTTTTTTTTTAAATTTTGTTATACTATATAGACACGAAAAACTGTCGGGACTGGTACGATCTTGACTGCTGGCGAACCGACTCCACGTGTCAACAGATTTTCAATTTACTCGACCGTACCGCGTACTGTGTGAATCCTCTCATTGGATTAATTGATTAATGGTCTCTGATTGGACTCATTAGTCCAGTAGTTTGGCTCGACTTGATCTGACCGTACGGTGACCGTTAGTGTGAATCAGGCTTGAAAAGATGTACGTACGTACACATATACACACGATCGATCCGCGGCAACGCACCTGGTTGCGCAATGATCGCAAGCGGTTGCGGAGCGTCCGTTGCTCTCTATAAGCCATCATCCCATCCACTGTGGATGATGATGACCCCGGCGATGTCGGACACCGAGCGACCGATATAATTACAAGGAGGAACGCAGCGGCTTCTTCTTCGCTATTATGTGTATGCGTGTATGTACGATCCTACGCAATCGACGGGATATCACAGAGAGACGCGCCGCCGCGCTCGAAACCCGTCGAACTCTACTACTCTCGTTCGTTCTATCTCTCTCTACCTCTTTTTGCATCCCTACCGCATGAATCTATCCGTCCTTTCCCGGTGTTTCTACGCTCTGCCCCGGCGTGCCGATCCGCGGTTCACTTTCATGTCGACCCGTATTCGGTCGACCTTCAGGATCCGCCGCGACGAGCACAGAGATGCCCGCCGATCTGTATCAACCGCGGGGGGCTTGCGCAATCATCCCCCCCGTTCGTGCCCCTACGGTCACCGCATCGCGCTGGAGAACGCGCGCTCATCTTCGGGGCCAGCCGCCCTCTCCTTCCTCTTCTTTGGTTTCCTCTACTCCAGTGTTTTCCAACCGTTTTTTGATTCATGCTCCGCCTCAACGATCCTGAAGCCCATCTATCAGGACGGTAGGCCAAGTTCTGAAAAATGTTAACATTAATAGTTGCTTCAAATAAAAAATGGCATATAGGTAAAACTGTTAGAAATATTAATGATTTGCTAATTACCCCCGAAAATATTGAAATTTCCCCTCGGTGGGGCGTACGCCCCACGTTGAGAAACACTGCTCTACTCGATCACTTTCCTCTGCTCTCCCACCACGGGGAGTTCGCGAACTTCGCCGCAGGGACACACGGCAACACCACCGGGGTGGTGGTGATGTTCACCAGGGCAATGACGAGAGGAGGACTCTTCTTTCGTTTTTTCGCCAGGGTGGGAGGAAGACGATCACCGCACAAGCACCACGGGATCGCGGTATATAAGCACGGTTGCTTAGACCTGAATCTGCACAGACCAATTATTGCCATCGTTTCGCCTGTTCGAGACGGTACACCGGCTGTGCGACGTGTGTAGCATCGAGGAGGCACGTTCTCAGGAAAATCGAATCCCATCGGCGAGATGAGATCGGTACGGTGTCACGTCGAGCCGTTCGACGACCAGTCCATTACTTCCGATTACGTTGGTACCCAGGGTCGCGAGAGTCAGTGTGACGTCCGAGTCCGCGAATCATTCGAGCAACGCGTTCGATTCCAGTCCCTTTTGATTCCGGTAATCCGAATGTTATCGAAACATTCGCCACATTCTAGAGTATCCTCCATTTCGGTTGTCAGAGTCACAGTGAATTAGAAGACGGTGTGCGCGCGGGAAATTTGTCAGTGGGGAAATCCTCTAGTAAAATCGTGTTAACCCTCAGAAAGCATAGATGGTTACGGTAACCCAGTCCGTCCGAAAAACACTATGTCTGTACAATAGAGGGTGGGAAGTTAGGGCTGTGTTGTTTTATCAAATGATTTGTGACTAACATTATTTATGTATTTGCGCTCTAAGTAAAGGCGGATATAGGTTACGTCTATCGGAGAAGTCTGACTAGATACGTGATTTTGACAGCTCGCTGTGGCGTTATTGGCCGTGGTTGCCACGTGTTATGCGGCTCGGCTGGACAACACCTACCTTCCACCTGGTAATGCGGGTACTGCGGGCGGTGCTGGCTTAATACAAGCACCGAACCGAGGTCACGGAGGTCCTGGTGGTCCTGGTGGTCCTGGAGGACGTGGAGGAGCAGGTGGACGCGGTGGATCAGGCGGTTCGAGTGGTTATAATGGAGGAGGAGGAAGAGGAGGAGGAGGAGGAGGAGGAGGAGGAGGGGGAGGAGGAGAAGGAAGGGGAGGAGGAGGTGGTAGCGGATATGGAGGCAGTGGAGGCAGTGGCGGTAGTGGATTTGGAGGAGGCGGTAGTGGATTCGGAGGAGGTGGTGGAGGAGGTGGATTCGGTGGACGTGAGTATTGGCATATTATTTGTATTGGTGCGCTCGGTACAAACAGTTGACATTTCGTGTGCTTGTTCGAAACAAAGTTGCATTAATATTTCGAAAAATTCTCCACTGTTTCTCAAGCTTCTCAGACGTTATATAATCTTCGTTATGCAACGTTCTCTAACATCCCCGACTGACAGTACTGTAATATTGATTCTTCACACAACAAATCACTGTACAAGACAATAGGAAAGTCAGACCCTAATTATCTCAGTCATAAACTCTATGATATTTAGAATCAAACGGGAATTCTGTTACTATATTATAGATTTCTTCGGGTTCCAAAATCGAAGTTTTAATATAGCTTCGGAACAAAAAAATTGCAGAACAAAGTTGTGAATGTAGAGGGAGCGATCTCGCAACGAGAGACACTCCGTTACCAGAGTTACATCAATTATGTAAAGTATGTCGTGGAATTAGGGCCTCGACGGCAGAAAGAAAAGTGAAAACCGCCAACGCGAAATGCCTAATCACTTGATCCTCCCTCCTGCCCCCTCGAGGCGACCGTCTAATGAAGACGCATCCGAGGACGGTTGTATCTTAAGTTACGATTCGAAGTCGGTGAGAATGCGCGCTCGTTGTTGCGAAAATAAGAACGCATCGAGAACATCTCGTGTCGTTCCCTTTGTACCGAGTAATTAGCCTCTATTCAATTACGAATTAATCTCGGGTACGCAGTATATACATCATCCGTGGATTTCACCGTGCCGTGGCGCAACCCTGGATTACACAGATACACAAATCGATAACGAGTAAAAAAAAAAAAAGTCTCCATCGATCGGATCGAACGAAAAATGCCGTCTGACATTTGTATCTTTAAACATTTTCGCGTCGAATGAATATCTTTTTTACCTGATAATTCCGTCGATTGTTTGAAATCTGTTCGAATTCGACGTTTCAGCTGGCGGTGGTGGTGGTGGAGGTGGACCAAGAGGAGAACAGCAAGGTAGCGGCCAACAGATTCCCATCGTCTCGTACAACAACGACAACGGCGGGGACGGCAACTACCAATTCAACTACGAAACAGGAAATGGTATCAGCGCGCAGGAAACGGGCCATCTGCAAGGTGAGATCAGGGCCACTCGCGTTTCCCAACAACGATATATATCCCCGGGTTTTCTTCGCGGTCCGTCGCTCTGCCATGTCTCGGTGTTATGAATTCCTATCCATCATCGCGTTCAACCTCGAATCCTTCTCACAATGGGACCGGTGAACGGAATACGTCTGCAACTACCATTTTCTTCAAAAATTCGTACACGAGTTATCCCGTGCTCTGGATCGCTGAAACTTACGAACGTATCGATGTATTACTCTCTTGTATCTTGACCCGTCAAACATTTCGGAAAATCATTGTCGAAGGTTCTTACCTGTGAGCTCTGTTCTTTTGCGAGAGTTATTGCAACGTTCCATTAGCATTGCAGCCAGCTTAATCGTGGGTCGAATAATCCAGTGCTGTGGTATATTGGTCATGGATCATCATTTTTCCAAAGGAGACACGATTTGCACTAGCCTACAAAGGCCTAAACAGCAATAACTGTATGACGTCGACCAGTGAAAGCCTCGAATCTCTGATTCCGGTAGTCACGCGCAGTTAGCCAACACAAGTTGTTCGGAACTCATTTAAGTTCCATCAAACGTTCCTCACTTGTCGTTCGCAGATTAACATTGATTCGTGTCAGTGGCGATTACGAACGGTGGTATCTAACCCAAAGCATTACCATCTTCCCGCTTTCGACAGACCCCTCGGGCATAACTTTCCAACGTATTCCCATATTCAGTTCGTGATGAGTGATCACCGAAACAATGATTGCCCCGTAACAAGCAACTGGGAAGCCGCAAAAATGCCCGATACCGGTGACGCAATCGGTTGCTTCTCGCGCCGCCTGTGTTGCGTCAAAGGTCCACGTGTTGTTCTGGTTTGCAGGTAATGGGGAGGCGGTGAGTGGATCGTACTCCTATACTGGGCCGGATGGCGTACAGTACAGCGTCACTTATACAGCGGACGAGGAAGGTTTCCATCCCCAGGGCGCTCATCTGCCGACACCGCCTCCGATCCCACCAGAAATTCAACGAGGTGTCGAGTTGGCGCTCGCTGCCGAGGCCAGAGGCGAGAATCAAGATACATCTGGTGGTGGAGGAGGAGGAGGAGGAGGTGGTCGCGGTGGTGGTAGCGGCGGCGGATACTCTCCAGGCGGTGGTTACGGTGTGTTTCATCGATCAGATCTTTAGAGGATCGGTTTTTTGGCTTGGGTGTTATCATAATTGGCCGGTAATTGAAACGTTTATCAACGCGTTTGAACAATGTCTTTCTGTTTTGTGAAAACAGGAAACGGTGGCGGTAACAGTGGCGGCGGCGGTGGTAGCCGAGGAGGTGGTCAAGGAGGTGGCGGCAGTGGTGGCTCTTACCAAGGTCCAAATTCATACCAAACAAGCTCGGGCGGGTACCATTATTAGACGACGACAACCGTGAAAGTCATTGCGTAATACACGAATCAATTCTGTTCTCATTACAATAATCATATTTAAAGACGGACTTATGTACATAAGAATATATCGTTCATGTAATTTTTTTTTATTTATACAAAACACAAGTGTTTTATTCTGAATCGTTGCCCTACCAACAGGCCCCCATCCAATCATCTAGACGGAATCGTAATAGACGAATTCGTTTCATTTTCACGAACAATGATTGTAAACCAAGTTACAAGTTGTTTCGCGGTATATTATTTCACAATAAATACTTTTGTATAATACGCACATTTTACACAGTCGGGAATGTACATCGTTCTCGGTAGAATTCTCGAACGTAATACAGTATGGCGTAAATGCGCTTTACGCTGAAATGTGCACATCGATGCTTATATGTATATGTATGACAGAACATTTTTTTGAAGCTTTTACGTGAACATAGAATTTGGAACACACCGATAAAGTTATAACGTAATACCTTGAAAGGAAAGTCCATTGCCAAAATATTTATACAACTACTGACTGAGGAGTAGTAGCTACAAGTTCCTCGTGATTCGATGATTCGGAACCTCTGGCGAATTGAATGAAAAGCTGTTCCAACGTGGCCGATAAGACAGCGTAATCCTCGATACAACTGAATCGAGTTCTCAGATTATTCATTGTGTTGTACATTTTTTCCCACGTCGTCCCAGAATCACTTACATGATAAGCGATAAAACCCTATAAAATAGCAAAATCATGTATATCAACGTTTGTATTTCACAGATGCAAGAGTACCATATAGCTGTCCAAACTTATTACCAAATTCTCGTCCCTGATTTCACATGCCAAAGAAGACTCTATAGTATTCTTTATAGTGCAAAGATCGTCGTCCGATCTGCTTGGGTTTAATTTAATATCAATATCGTAACCAGCGCCGAAACGTTGCTTCAATTCCTGGCTAGCACCGATGCAAACCAATTGACCTTTCACCATAATGACTAGTCTATTGCATAGAGCCTCGCATTCTTCCATGCTATGTAATTTTTATTTTATGTAAATCGAGATGCAATGGCTTTCTAATAATACGTATTACCGAATCAACTGGAATACCTGTGAGAAGTAAGTATAATAGCTTGTCCCATTGCCTGGCAGGACTGAAGTATATTCCACAAAGACCGCCTGGCAGCAGGATCAACGCCTGTCGTTGGTTCATCCAACAAAACGAGAGTTGGATTTCCTATTAGTGCCATCGCGATGTTCAAACGTCTCTTGTTACCTCCACTGTAAGTACTGCTCGGTTGGGACATGCATGCGTTCAGGTCTGAAAAGATGAATATACGGATTCCTGGTGTCTGTACGGCGATTCTTCGACATAAAAACAGCCATATCAAGCTTACTAAGTCGATTGATCCATTTATTCACTTCTAAGTCCACTTTTGACTTGGGTATACCACGGAGCAGCGCAAATAGGCGAAGGTGATCGAACGAGTTTAAAGACCCGAGCAAAGCGTCGGTTTGCGGGCAGTATCCCATTTGAGCAAGATACTACAGAGAAAATCATTCGTGAATAGACAGAGAGAGGATATGCGATTAGTATTAAAAGATTGTATTTACATTTTTTCTGTCCGTATTAATATCTGACTTTCCTAAGTACATGGTACCGCTGTTAGGTACTTCTTCACCAGTCAACATTCTGAACGTGGTACTCTTTCCGGCGCCATTGACGCCAAGCAATCCGAAGCATTCGCGTTGCCTCACTCGAAAATTGATTTCTCTCACCGCCATTAACTTTCCATAATATTTGCTCAGTTCATAAACCAAAAATAGACTATCGTTGTGCGTCTCTGAACTTTCTAAGTAACTCATATCGATCGTGGGAATTGGCTCGATATTTCCTTCCCCAGTGGCTATACCTGCACAGACTTTTATTATTATATTATTTTTATTTCACCTGTAATTGAAAATCTAAATTTCAATGACATCGTACCACAATTTCTCCGTTTCCTAATCTCCGATGCAACAGCGTGCTTCTCTTTCTCCACTTGTCCGTCATTTACGTCAAGGGGGTTTCTTAAATGCTTACCGAATATCTTAACACGTAATTTGTCGAAGACCCCCTCCTCTATTATAATAAGCAGGGAAAAGTATATTAAAGGCGTGATTGCTAAATACACTACGCATTCTGTCAAACTCATGTCAGTGTCACCATTGGAAAAATATGAGAGTTGATTTTTGCAATTTCCATTATCACATTCCAAACCTATGAAAAGTGTGTTATTAAAACAACATGTATTATTAGAATATATATCGTTAATGTATTCGTACCGCAACAAATGTCCTTCACGCCAAGGCATACAACGTCCAGCAATCGACTTGGTAATCGACGACATCTCGCATTTTGTATGGACACATTGTAGAAAGACAAATGGCCATGGAATAAACTCACATGAGGTATCAAACGGAATAGTCTCTTCTGAATTATGTGTAATACTTTCAAACTGTCAAAGCTGTGAATCACTTCGTGAAAAAGGTACTGCAACAGAACTGAAATGCAACAAAACACACCGGTTACTAAGAAGTCTTAGCAGGCTACGTAAATTAAAACATATTGAAACTGCGATAAACATCGACAAATTCTAGACCCTTCAAGGGTTTGGAATCAACGAGTGTAGTAGGTCCTTTATACAACTCACCAAGTCCAATAGGTGCAAGACTCAACATAGTTACTATACCATTCCTTGATTTATTCGAGAAGCTGAAGATATAGGTTATTAACAAAGAGTTGACACCAAAGAGCAGCAGCGTCAGTATCATGACCACTGAAAACAAAAGCAGAGAATGTCTCAAATGTCCAATACATATTATAAACTCTGCTGTATGTGACATTTTATGCTCTTACATATCTCTGTTTTGTAATACAAACGGATATCTAGAATAACATCCATGACATAGAATCCCAACGTGATTATAAGTACGGATGCTGTAAGAACTATAAAGTCAAACGTGAACATGGTAATCCAATACGACGTGGATGTAACTCCTGTCATTCTTTGTAACTGTTTCATTTTGGTTTCTGTTTCTTGGAAGGGATGAACAACGAAAAGTGCCACGGTGGGAAAGAAAATGCAACAAAACACCATGACACGGCTTAACGATTCCGTTTCTGGCATGTATAATTGCGTCGAGGAAAGACTACTCGGTAATTGCTGGCTTGATACGTGGATAGAGTACTCCTCGCCGGCAAAGCTTTTGATCAATACATTTGATAGCAGATTCATGGTTATTGGGATACTATGAATCGCAATACCAGAATAAAAACCATTTGCATACAATACTTCATCGGAAATATTGAATTCTGCCGAGACAATATACCTATTACGATACTCGGCAATATTTTCTACGGCGTGATCCAATAAAGCTAGAAGTAGAATTCGTTTTAATATATTATTTCTGATAACTATACAAGAATTCGTAATAGAAATCGTAATATTTACCTTGTGTAACACTTTGATTTCTTGTCACTTCCGTCGAAGATCCTCCAAAATGTTCTACCACGTTTTTGTAATGTATACCTAATGTATTACTCTGATATGAATACAGAGCTTTAGGACTTCTGTACATATCAAGTTCTATTGGAAATACATTTGTTGTTTCTCTTGGTGAATCGTAACTTAGCCCCATTAACACAACTGACAGAATCGGGAAAAACAACTGGAAAAATTACAATTGTTGTATAATCCAAAAAGTTTTCAACCTAAAAACATTATAAGAGTACACCTTACTGTAAATAGTGTATTGCTTAAATTTTTCACAGTGTATGTCAGTTTCTTGTGATAAAGTGCTAAAATTGTCTGTGTATATAGAGTCCAACCATCTACCCGTTGTGATGGAGGACAGAATACTTCATTCAGATGTTTTCCATTGTCCTCCTTCTTAATAACTCTAAAAAATAAAATAATTAAATGATTTTATTGGTTACAGTAAATAATGACAATGTATTTTATGAGGGGCATACTTTAAGTATACTTCTTCTAAGGTGATAAGCGATACACTGATTCCCGTAACGCCTAGATCCTGCTTCTGATTTTCCACACTGTCTAAAGATTCTGGCAAATTCGTTGTATTCGGAACACTAAGAACAATCTTCTCGCTGTCCACACTTACTTGTTGCGTTCGTCGATCAAATTTACCTATAACTTTATCGGGATTACACCATGATTTAGTCGACAAGGTAACTGCTATGTGGCCGTACCCTAAAACCAATCAATATTTCAATTAATATTCTAACATAAAATAACTCATAAAGCAGGTATATCTTGCGTAAAAAAATTCCACTAACCATACTGTTTCTTTAAAAATAGTGACGTCCCGTAACATTTCAATTTTCCCCCATGTACAATTGCAATTCTGTCCCCCAGGATATCAGCCTCCTCCATATTATGTGTACTAATCAAAATTGTTTTCTTTCCTCTTATTTTCTGCATAAAGTGAACCACAATATTAAACATCGCATAGATATTGATTACTAACTATTCCTAGTATAGCCTGATTCTTATGTACCAATATAATGTCCCATATATCTCTCCTGGTTTCAGGATCCATTCCAGAAGTTGGTTCATCCAAGATTATAATCTAAAGAAATACATTGAAATAAAACACTCCCAACCTCTTTTTCTTAATAAAAAAATGGTCAATTTCTATTAATATTAATAAATCCATACATTAGCATCACCAACAAGAGCCATTCCAAGACACAGCCGTCTCTTCTGTCCACCTGATAATGTGTTTGGCAGGGCATTTCTTTTTTCAATCAAATTCAACTTATCAAGTAACATCATAACATCCTCTTTGATTTCTTTACGCGTTTTATGTGAACCTTTCAACTAAAACAATTAAGTTTTTATTGTCACAAAGTTATTTAGTCATTTGTAGCTTTGTTGTTTCAACATTATTCATGTATTTATTACGAAACTACTTACTAAACCAAAGAATTCTAATTGTTCGATTACATTCAGATCAGGGAAAACCATGTTTTCCTGAGGACACAATCCCAGATTGCTTCTAATAAATTCCAAGTGGGTCTTAATATTTTTACCGTTTACAAAAACATCTCCTTCTGTTGAACTTATTACGCCTAATGAAAAGTTAGAAATAAGACATTCGAACGCATATACATACTGTCTAAGTAGTATAATAGCTAAATTTCTACCTGTTATGATAGACATGAGTGTAGTCTTTCCAGCACCATTATGACCTAACAATGCTGTTATTTGCCCTTTATATAAATCCATTGAAATTCCTTTCACAGCTTGGACTGTCTATTATAATACAATCATTAGCAAATAAGAATAATGCATCTGAAAAAATATATAGTGCAACTGAAACATACCGTTTTACGTAGAAAACCGGTTCTATAGGTTTTCTTTAGATTACGGATCTGTACCCCAGGGATGAGTACACCCCTTTTAACTGGTTCAAAATTTTCGTTATCTATCTTATCATAATCGAAATCGTCGATAACCGTATCGAGATTTACTTTGTTCTTCTTAAAATACTGCAAAATTGGTTGTTTGTTGTTACAGCGTTTTTATCAAATATTTATGAGAATACACAATGATAACAAATTTACCTTAAAAAAATAGAGTGGTTCTTTGCGTATTCCATACTTTCCTGGAAGTAGTGCATTAACATATACTGCAAGTGTGAAATGTAATAAGAGACCCAATAGTGAAAATATTAATATAAATCCAATGCATCCAACAGTATTATATTGTGCATCTCCAACAAAAAACATGTTTGACCATTGAATGCCAGTTACTAAAAATTTGATACATTTAATGTTCAGTTTGTCTACGCATAACAATGGAAGAATATCAACAAAACTATTACAAAAAATTTTGCATACACTGTGCTTCATATGCGTTCACCTCCTCCAGAAATCTGTACAGTAGAATATTTGGAAACACTATTCCCAAATACGGTATTACAGAAAACACTTGGTTTCTCACTAAGTTTCCATGAAGCGAAAACGAAGCAGTGTAAACGATTGATAGCGTTATTATTACGAAACGTGCTGTAAAAAATCGCATTATGAATCATAGATGACCATTACTTTTCGTATTTTACACGAATATAGAACTTACGTTTTGAAAAATATGCGGAGACGTGCATACCAAATGATATTAAATGAGCTACATGGACTGTAAGTATTAACCAAAATATAAAAGTATTACTGTAATACAAATACGGATCTACATTTCCCGAAAATGTATTTTTAAATAATACTATGATTGGTACAATATAAAAAATACTGAATAGTATGCCTGTGGTTAACCAACTAAGTAAATTCATATACTGTTTCACTCCGTTCATTGACATTAAAACATTCACACCAATATATTTTTCCTTCGTTGCATGATTTGTTTCTATACAAAGTGGGATTAGAAAAGCAATAACTGCAAACATACATATCACCAGTCTTAATATTATATCAGATTCATCTATTTTAACATATGGTGGATATGGCATTCTTTGTATTGACACCTGAAACACACAGTAATAATTACATAAATTGAATAAATTCTGTTATACATTAATATTATACGCGATTTATATTTTTCAATACCTTTACACCTGGCGTTGAATGTAATGCTGTAAGATTTATTAGAGATTCATCAACACATGTTTGTAACTGTACAAACGGTATAGCATTAAAATATAAACTGTGTGTATTATATGATGATTGATCCAAAACATTTTGGAATAATATATTTGGTATTTTGAAGGCATGTCTAACTTTATACCTTATACTGCTTGTATTATATTGTTCAAAGACAAGAGCTACTAAATTCGTAGTTGGAAATGTAGCTTCTAAGACTGTATAAGTTTCTATCATTTCGTCTTCAGACAAAAATCCAGCCACCTCTGTAAGACACATCCATAACATTAATAGCATGATTTATCTTGAAAAATAACATTTAAACAATATATGTTAAATACAATACTTACTTTCAGATGGCAAGCTTAAACACATTCTGATATCCTCCACAATGTGGGCTATATATTCATTTCGTGGTACATAATATAGGAATGTAAAATCTGTGTTTACCTTTGTCAATTCTTCTTTAGTTTCCAGTGAATAATAGGTACTGTTATTAATTACACGAGGCGGTTGAACACTAAAATCTCTTACAGCTTGTATCAATACAAACAAGGCAATAGGTACTAAACATTGCAAGAACAAAGCTGTCTTCCAATGCCTGACGCGTACCAACAAATTTTTATACAACAACAGGTTGAAAATTCTGATTCTTTCTCTCATTTTTATTTTGTTTAGTTGCAGTTGACTAGTTTCTTTTTAAAAAATCTGTAGCCTCAGACAATCAATGCCACAATACATGCTTTGTACATGCATAGCAGACTATGACTTGCTGCCATTGAAAGTTCATAAAAGTACTATGAATAAATAATAAGAATTGACATATGAATCAGTGCTACTGTTGTAGAATATGAAACACATCAATGATGGAACCTTGATGAACAAATTATCACTGTGTTTATTAAATCCATTTTTGTTGAGAAGAGCATCGTTTTACTTGTATGTTTTTAATGATTGTCACAATGAGTTTATCTAAAAACAGAATGATTACCAAAAAATTGATGTATGCTCAATGAGAAAATTAAAATTTGTGCAATAAAAATTATTAAAATGTACACATACTTGATAGATGAGTCGATGATATACCTTAATCGTTCGCAGCGACTATTTTATAAAATACATATCGCCTTGTCACTCTCATTATATTTCTTCAAATTTCGATAAAAATGTGTTATTGATATCAAACACAATGGAACACAGTTATCAGTCCCAAAGTTTTACCACGAAACACGCAATAAGTATGCCATCAATCATTTTCTTACGAAGTGTTACAAATTACAAACACCAAACAAAAGAGACGCACCCAGCCTGGACGCACCTGACGTACATACCAGTGCAAACCTAACAGTACCTGACAGTATCCAATAATTTGACATATACATGATATACATATAATCAATATATAATAGACTACAGACTAATGCGCGGTCTTATGAGAAAGCGACTGGAGTACATTCTGCGGTACATTAATCGCATTAATCTCATGATTAATCTAGGAATAGCTTGAATATACTGTCATAGATGTCGACACCATGAAACATTAAAACTTGTGCTATTGCCATCTAGCCACAAAAGAAAAAAACTAATTGACTAGCAGAATTATAGGCGCTGAAAGCTAAATTGTACATAGAGTGAGGTCAAGTGAGGTAGTGATGTGGACAGTGGACATCTGTTTTGTCCGTTGCTTTTGCCAACTTTTGCAGAGGTAGTTTCAGGTAGTTTACATAGTTTACATTCAGGTGGCAGAATTAATTTTGTGTGATTTTGTGAGCATTTATGAGAAAATGAACGCACAAGGATCACCGGCTAAAATGAAAGAATTACGTCTACCTATGTCAAGGGTGAAAACAATTATGAAGAGTTCACCCTACGTTGATACTATCGGACAGGATGGATTGTATTTGGTCACAAAAGCTACGGTAAGTTGATACTAGAAAAATTAGGTTAAGTTTATATTATTACCTGTGAAATAAAAGTGAACGGTTTTCTAAAAATATGTTATGTAGGAACTATTTATACATTATCTAACAGAAGAAGCACATCTACAAAATAATAAAGGCAATTCCCTGGATTACAAACATTTAGCAGAGGTGGTGCAAACCAATGATATATTGGAATTTCTCAGAGAAATAATGCCCAGAAAAATAACAGTGAGACAATTTAAAGAAATGATGGCTGCCAAGAACTCACATAGCAGTTCAGAAAGCAGCTCAGATTCAGATAGTGACAGTGAGTCAGACACAGATTCTTGTACTGATAGCGACGACAAAAAAGCAGGTGACAACCTATCAAACAGTGATCAAAGTGAAACAAAAGAGAATGGTAAATGTGACTCAATCAGTGACAAAAGTGAAGCCAGTGGAAAAAGTGACAGTGAAGATGAAACTAAGAGATAGGGAAACATTTGTTTTTACCGATATTCTCATAAGACAGGCTCTCTGATCACTTAGAGAATAACTTGAAGTTCATACAAAATATTATAACATGCGATAATGTAAACATTTGGTCATAGATAAATATCCAAAGTCTTAACATTTGATATTTTAGGACAATAATGTTAGAAACCAATTATTATTTTTATGTACCATCAGAAGAACTAAACCATACAATGAATTTTCTTTCATATTGAAATATTTGTGTCCCACGATTCCATACTTAGTCAGTTTATTATAAATCAATTTGAAGGATTTGTATAAAGGAAACAATTTATTTATCTTTCATATTGTATTAACATAGGAAGCTCCTTGTTACTTTACTCAAACATTAAAATGAAATAAATGCATTAACTCTTGTGATAGCTGCTTCTCTTTAACTGTACCACAATACATTTTACCAACATAATATACATTGGCAATTAACAAATTATTTTGTTGCACTTCAATACTGTACATAAAAAATTTCAAAAATTTTAGAAAAGACTTATAACAAAAATCTGTAAAATTTTATTCTTGGTGCAACTTTTTAGACGCTGACACTGATACAGAATCATATCCATCTTCATTCAATTTCACAGCTAAGAAGTAAATTTCTGCCAGAGCTATGATTAATGCACAAATTACTCCCAATAACAGCCTAAATCCAAAATCTAAATTCCCAACTATTAACTCCACACCTATAAATCCAAATGCAAAGCCTGCCAATACAGAAAATATAAATTGGGCAACAGCTATAAGTTGCTTATTTATTTGTTTCACTGAAAATAAAACGTAAGTATATAAATATGAAGTTGATTAGAAAACACATCTATGTTATAATTTAAAAATCTTACTTTGATAAGCAATAGTATCTTCTGGTAATTCTCGTCTAATAGAGTCAACACTTTTGGTCATAGCTCGATATTCTCTGGCATCTTGTTGCGCTTTCAATTTCTGTACTCTAGCTTCCAATTCAGGGTTCCTTGGTGTAACCTTCGGTGTTGGTAATTCTATATCTGCTGCCTCCAGAAGGTCATGCAAATAAACATTCTCTTGTTTTGCTTTCCTGTGTTCTTCCAAATACTGATTTAGCCATCGTATATCATCCAATTCCAATTTCAAATCTTTTTGTTTGTCTTTACTTGTTTTCTTTAAAGCAACAATACCACAAGGAGCATCACTTGTTTTCTTAACATTTTTTATAACGAATTCTGTTAATTTCTTATTTGGCTTTATTTTTATAGAAGGGTCTTCAATCGATTCAATAGGCATTTTTATATTTTTCAATTACACACGTTCTATTGTTAGTAAAATAACATTATCAGTAAGTTTTTATGTATAACACATTGATATGATATGTCTGCTATAATGGTGCAGCAAGAACACAATTTATAATGCAATATGTAGCTTTTTTTCCAGATCGGTATAAAACTCCTTTATTTCATTTTCCTTTTCATCAAATGTTTGATTTACTTTCTCACACTTTTCACTAATGTCATTGACAAACTTCTCCCATTCTAATTTTCTTATTTTTCTATTTTCTTCTAATGTTTTGTCCTAAAAAGATTATTATATGAATGTGTTAATGACAAATATATAACTTTTCCTAATGCTTTTAACATAATACTATTAAGAAAAATCAGTACAATATCAAAGTTTTGTTCCCTTTGGAGGACTCTTTCGCACATGCTCAGTGCTACATCCACATTTGCTTTTAAGCTAGGTAAATGGCAATCTCCTAGTTGTTCTGCGCGATCCAATTGACTTTCCTTCAAATCAGTTGAATATTCAAGTATTTTGAAAAGATGTTCCACTTCCTTGTCGCCTCTCTTTTCCTATGGATATGCAATATATAATTCTTGAGAAACAAAAAAAATGTGTTTTAATTTTGAACTATTTTTATTTTACACTCTTTTCGCAATAATACTATTTATGTGTTAAGTTATACATGATAAAAGAGTGTATTGTCTGTTGTATATAAGTACATGTACATAATCATCAATTGATACTGCGATGCAATGCTAATTGTTATATACCACACCTTTGTTTTTATCAACTTTTACAGAAGATTATTATCTCAGATTCAATAATTCGTTACCTGAAACTCTCGTAGGAAGAACGTGATTTCACCCTGGACGAACGGTCGATGATCGAAAAGTCGACTCCAAATTTCACCAGTGTCTATGAAAACGTGACATCGCGAATGTCATAATAGTTAATCGTGATAATAAAGAGTTATAGTTCAAAGCTATGGATTTATAATCATACGGTCACATGCCGTACCTTTGATAATGGACGCCATTATTTTTCATGAAATCGGTGTCGTATAGAACGTCTCGACCAAGTCGGACTCATACTATATTTTACAATGTATTGACATTGCTTTGGTATATACCGTATATACCTATATCACGGTCATACACAATTGTTCGGTTACAAATGGATTGAAAGCTGTTGTCTTTTATTTTTTACGAATAGGAATATTTAAACATATCTTATTGGTCTTATGGTAGGGCCAGTTAAGTACGACACCGTACCGTATGTATCACGTGATGAGAGAACGTGTGAACGAGGGGCGTTCCTAGTGTCTAATTAACGAACCGATAATTATCGAGCGTCTACTGTACCGCTCTCTGTTGCACGATCCACGAAATAGGTACATAAAGAAAATTTTATATTTTGCAAATGGCCGCCTTCTCGGAAAACAATATCCTGATCGCGGCAAAAAGAATATCGTGTTCCCTATTCGGTTGTGTAAATTCAACGGTTCGGTACAAAGAGGCGCGGAAAATGAGTGGTATGCTGTCACTAGACAGTAATGAAACTCATCAGGATGAGGTATGCGAAACACATTAGCAATTTCAAACTATCGTATACACTGTACCCTCAGAGTTTTAGGTTATATTATGCACGTATCTTTTGTATTTTCGAAGAAATACGCTTTAACAATTCTACATATCATAGTTTTTTACAAACAGTAATGTATCAATTTCTTCATTTTTTTTTATAGTCTTTGTAACAAGAATATTGTGTTACGTTTCAATTACATTACCAAGATGCTAGTTTCCCTTTGTTTTAGCTTCAGTTTGAAATGTAAAATTTATTATACTTACTAGTTTGGTGTAGTTAAATTAAAAACGTTAAAACTACAGTATTATTCTATAGGAAACCACTAGTGAAAATGAATCGGATGATTATCCAAGAATACCTATTCACATGGATGAACCAAAGGAATGGACTTACACAATGAGGAGGCATATGCAGGTACCTTGCATGTATTTGACAAATGAGATGTATTTGAAACAAAAATATATTTAAAAGATACATGTTTTAAATTAATTATTATTTTATATTAGGAGGTGATACCTGGATTATATCTTGGCCCATACAGTGCTGCTAGTCGATCAAAATTACAATCTTTATTAGAACATGGCATAACTCATATAGTGTGTGTTAGGCAGGATATAGAAGCAAATTTTATAAAGCCCAACTTTCCTGATAAATTCAAGTATAAAATACACAACATTTTTATATGCGCACATCGTATTCCACATTGATATTGATGTGTTACAGGTATCTTGTTCTGAATATTGCTGATACAGCAACAGAGAATATTATTCAACATTTTCAAAAAGTTAAAACATTTATAGACGATGGTTTAAATTCTGGGGGTCAAGTCTTAGTACACGGCAATGCAGGAATATCAAGATCTGCTGCATTAGTTTTAGCATATGTTATGGAGACATATGGACTCTCACAAACGTAAAGGCCTGCTGTATATGAAACTATATTTTGTTCTTCAGTGTGAAGGTACTAAGACAGAATATTCTTTTAGACGGGCATATGCAATGGTGCAACAAAGAAGGTTTTGCATAAACCCTAATGAAGGTTTTATGGTACAATTAAAAGAATATGAACCTATATACCAAGCACAAAAAACGTTAAGAAATGGACAACAAAGTTCAGTGAAGCAACGAAGTAAAAGAACAATACATCAAATGGATACGGAACGAACCGAAGAAAGATGCGACGAAATGGATAGTTGATATTATTTGTGAAAACGTTAAAATTACGAAAAGACTTATCTTAGATTATATAAAAAATGATAGACTTGACGACAAGTAGCACGCTATATATCGTCATGTTCTACGAGTACCTAAACTTCCAGGTGTATTGTAAAACCAGATTTAATTGCTAATATAATACGTAAGAATTTAAAATTTATTACATTATGAATTTATATGGATTAGGCAAACCAATTATTTATTTACATAACCAAGATATTATTAACTTTGAACGTTCTGCTTAAATTTTAGACTACAGCACACATTTATCATGACCACTAAACAGTGAATAATATTTAAAACGTATAATATTATAAATAATAGTTCTATATTTTATTTATTCAGCATTCAAGTTGTGCTCAACTTGTTATTCGTTTGCAAAAGATATACAAATAATACTTATAAGCTGTTCATTATTTATTTCATAATCTACAGTAAAAATTGTACAAAATTTTTGTATATCCTGTACAGTAAAACGATGCAGCTTAAGAAACATGGTAAACAACATATTTTAATGCCGTGTTTTATATTCATTTCACACAACTTTTGTAAAATACCCAATTCCTTTAAACATGACACTGTAATAAATTGAATCAATATTACCTACTTAAGTCTTGCAGGAATCAGCATGCAAACAATATCCTCATTGTTCTCATCTTTGAGTTCCCATTTTACAATAAGACTGAGCTACAATTGAACAATCGAAACTGTTAATTAAAAATTAAAAATCCCATAGAAACTACTAAACTACCTTAGGATAAGAATGCAACACTGGTAATGTGTTTCTGTAGTGAGATGTTGTATCCTTAGCTAGAGGACATGAGACTCCGGAATCAAAAGTCTCACAAGCATTTGCATTTGTTAGTGGAAAAGGTATAGGAACATCCATTATAATTCCATGTACAACTGCATTTACACTTTTTATTTCTTTTTCTGTAAAGAAAAAACATATTTGATGTTTCAAATGTTTTCCACTTAAAAAAAATATGTATGTACATCACAACAGAATACTAACCAACTGTAAAGTCTATTTCAATTGTTGCATTTGTACCCCGTATTAGGTTACAAACCTCTTTATCCATATCACATCCAGCCAAACTTACAGTTGAAAACTTTCCAACTTTCGAGCCTGTATAAAAATAAAACAGCTCAGTGCTCAATTTACTATTCAGTCATGATACTTAAGGATTGTCCAATTAATATTATCAGCCGGCTGAGTTATCAACTTTTATATGCTCAAATAATGTTTACTTAATATATGTATATTATTGCGCCATGATGAAATTGCCAAATATTAAAACACGATATTTATTTGATCTTTACATTACGATCGAGTAATAGTTCGAACGTGACGTAGACAATGTAGCGCAGGAGTTATTCGGATTTGAATCCCTTACGTAAAAGGATTTTCATATTAACACAAAATGGAATGACTAGCAAACTGTCCTGACTTTGAGTTTTTTTCCAGACATGGGATCTGTATCTATTATTACTGAAACCATATACCATTACTTCGCGTAGTTCTGACGCATTGTTCAACCGATACTTAACCGGCTATCATTTTATTCAGTAACATACATATTTCACGTTCGTAGAATGAACTGTAACAAGATTAAGGCAATAAGCAGAGAAATTTTTAATATTAAACAACGATAAAATGGAAGGACGAAACAAAACAAGTTCGGTAATGTTTTAACTCAGTTTCTATATATCCTATGTTTTTCAAGCAGTAACTTTTAATTTTCGAAAACACAAGAAATTTTTAAAAATGTACACAACAATTTTATTTTATAATGGTTGCGAACATTGAACCGACGATTTTCAATGATTAACGCATCTGTGTAACGTATGTGTTTGTTACTTATCGTCAATGTGTAACGTATGTGGTTTGTTACTTATCGGTTAGCTATTATTCTAATATACTGAATGGTATTCGCATCTGAAAGAAAACTTTTTCCGAACAAAGAAGGCACAGATACCTTCATTGTTTTATTTTTTATATTCGCGTGCTTTATTATTTTCAGTTATATAGTTATATGAGAACAGAAGAACACGAGGAAAAGCATTGAATTTAACAAATTAATTTTCACGTGACTGAGTCTTACGGCATTATTAACTTCACCCTTTAAGCAGATTGTTCACCTGACAAAATATTTTACAAAAAACTAAATGAAACATTGTACTCGAGTGAAAAATAGCTTACAGCTTGAACTTACCGCAATCGCTTACTTGGAAGGCTCCGCATATCGGTGACAGTAATAAGACGTTCAATGAACACAAAAGAAAAAACAGAGCGATTGTCCGATACATGTTGTCCAATCGGTTTCTACGCTGCTAATAAACCTTTGCGAAGCTCTCTGCCGAAATGAACATGAGTGTTCAACCACTTTTAGTGTATATTCCGCACGGCAGCCTCTGTGTTTAAGTTACGTATACATATATTTAAGTATGGGTCATTTCCGTGGAGTGTGATGTGTAATGAGGGATAATTTTATGCGCTTGAGTATAAGATGATTCATAACATCATTCTAGATGGGACATACAAGTACAATATGCAAAGATACACATTTATGAGAAACGGATATAAGGGTACGTTTATGTTGGAGCTGTGATAACATGTAAGCGTTGCTCTGCTCGCTGCTCCAATATAAACACTTCCATTATGAAACAATAGATTTTATTTTTAAGCTTTGCTCTTATCACCGCTCTGATCGTTCATCGCATCTCCAACATAAACGTACCCTAATGCCTCTATACTCGGTATTTAATACCAAATACAATTTTGTCGAATAAAAGAAAAAACGGAAGCAAAAGAAAACTCGAACGCGACGTACGTTATTCACTACGCAGACAATGTCACTTATAAAAAGGCAGTAAGGTAAATGTAAATAGCGCACGTTTACTTTCTTTTTGTGAATCTAACATTTGCGACCGATATTGTTAAATTCAGAGTGTAATTATACATGGATATGATACATTTATTTACAAATTGGTACGTCTAAAAAAAAGACAAAGGAAAATAAGAAAAGGGCAGAGTTCATTATCATTAGTGTTTCATGTTCAATATCATTAAGTGAAAGTAGAAAGTTTCGTTCTAACAGGGGATTATATTTTGAATAAATGATGTGTGATTTTTGGTCAATAATCGGAAATATAGCGTATGTTGTTAGATTCCACGGATATTTATATTACTCTGTACAAATTAAATGACATTATATTATTATTTCGGTAGTTCTGTAGGTATCTTTCTATGCAAGAGTTGAAAAAGTTCTTTGATACAGGCAAGATTAGCGCGTGGCAAATTGCTAAATACGCATGCGCGACCACGTACAATATTTGGTGGACAACACAACTGCCAACAAACACTTCAGTGCCTTTTTACTATATAGTATTGTTAAGTGTCCGTTTGTTTACTGCATTTATTTCGTTATGTCGTCCAGCGGTTGGGAATTAGTTGGAAGAAACAAAAAGGATAAAAACAACGGGAAGAACAATAAACTTACAAAGGCCGAAAAGAAGAAATTTATCGAAAATGCTCCAAAAGTGGAAGACTTTCGTAAGTTACAGGTTTTAACCTCGACTATGCCACATTATTACTATTAGATATTATTAATTAAAAAATTTTACAAATATGTTTCTAAAACAGTTGACTTGTTTCAGTACCCTTGAGTCAAGTGAAGACTTTATATGATACTTTGGATAATAATAAAGAAAACAAGAAACCACCAAAGGAAAAAGAGAACAAAACAAAAGAGTATGATGAAAAAAAGAAACAACAAAAGCAGCAGCAAGCAGACAAAAAGAAACAAGAACCTAAAGAAAAAGTTCCAAAAACAATAAATGATGCATTAAATATGGTACAATATTATATGATTTTAATTTGTTATTTGCAATAATGTGCATGAAATTTTAGTCACTAACAATAACTTTTTCACAGATAGATCCAAATGAGCTCTCAACTGTTTTGACCAATGATCAAATCAGGTTTCCAGAGGCTCCGCTGATTTGGTTGAAAGATCTTGCTGCATATCTCAATTTAAAAATACCCCTTGACAAAGAAGATACAATCTTCTCAGGGAAACCTAAAGATTATCCACTGAGTATAGTACCTAAACCAATTTCCTCTATTCTAGAAAAAGCCATTCAAATGGCTGGAGAACAAACATCACAACTGTTTTATGAAAATACTCTTACTGCAATGGCTACAGACATGGTGAAAGGATCACCTGTTGTGGGTCACAAAGTACTTTTGCAACTGTTAGCACGTATTAATCCTGAAATGACTATTGCTAATATTGGTAAACTGATTACCGTGAGAAATTCATACCAAAATAGGAAAACAATTGGCTTGTCTTTACTGTGGGCTTTATCTCAAGCTGGTAGAAAAAATTTAAGTGTAGGACTAAAAATGTGGCACGAAGTAATGTCTCCCATGTTGGAGGCAAAGAATTACTCCAGTTATGTATCACAAATTTTCAGTGATCTTGTTTTTGAGCATGAAAACGTTAGTGATCTTAAACCAGAACTTTATCTTGATATTATTGATGATACATGTTCTGGAAAGCTTAACATTCCTGCCATTGTAGGCAGAGAAGTCAATAATAGCATTGAAAGATTGAGAGTAAGCATCATCTAACATATATGCACGGTATTACAACTATTCTACAATTGTAAATTATCATTGCATAAATTTTTCAGTTAATATTGTTCCAAAACAAAAATATAAATTATGCAAAGCTATTTGAATTGTTAATAGGACAAATTACACAGAAAGTACATGCAAATTACAGAGACGAACTAATTAAAGCTCTTGTAGCCTGCTTGGTTACAGATCCCCTTTGTTTTTCTGTTTGGAGATCACTTTACATAAAAAATTTATACCAGTCTCAGCTTCTATTGACATGCATTGGTAAGATTTATTATTAAAAACAACAAAGACCTGTTAATCAAGCTACAAATGTAACTTTATTTTATGTTCAGATATCAAATGGAACATTTTACATAAAACTATGAAAACAAAGTGCTTGAAAGAAATATGCACAGTATTTCAAACAACAGATGAGAGATGGAGAAAGAGTAAAGATGAAGGTCTTGCTAATAGTTGCAGTAAAATATGCAAGGTCAGTATATATTTGTAGTAAGTAAATATCATACGTAATATATATAACTTCACTGTATATAACTTTCATAAAGAACTCTTTACATACATGTAAAATCTTTTGAAATAACCCGCGTTATACGTACTTGGAAACTGCTACACGTTACGTTGGCGCACAAACACTAAATATATGTATAGACTTCATATATACTGTTTGAACGATGTGCGGAACATGAATTGCCGTTTGGCTGGATTGGCTGATTGCCCAAATTCACACGTGAAAAAGATAATTTAATAACAAACACTTGACACACGGTTTGATAACTCTTGCCGAAACATTTGTTCGAGTCTTGATCGCGTCTTGCGACAAGCTGTGTTTAATTGTTCTTGATAAATTCAAATCTTACGATTAGGTGCAGATTAGGTTAGGTAAGCTTGTTTTTTCGGAAGTGAACTATCGATCGCGTATTGTCCCCTCAACGCCACGAGTGACGATATTCATTGCTCACCCTTCGTCGTCGTCAAACCTTGTTTTCTTATAAATAAATACACATTCAAAACAGTTCAAATACAATAGTTTAGAAGACATTTTCTTATTGCGGCAGTTTCAGAGGTGAGAAATCTGTATATACGAATTGTAGTAATTGTAATTCGTTTGTACTTGCAGAAAACGCCATAATGCTTGACCTTTAGCCTTAAACTTCTTAGTGAAATGGAATTATTGGTATTTTAGACGAGTAATCGCTATAGTCATCAGTATCGTACTGATTCTCTAACTTTTATTATAGGTTTTGTTGCTAAAAATGACAGCTTCATCCAATAAGAAATTTCCCTGGAGGAAGGGAATTATTTTATTATTACTTCTGACTGGTGCTTTTATAGGTTACGATGTTTATGATCATGGTCATTTTAAAGGTAGTCGAAAAAGAAAAAAAGATATATTTCTTTTATCAAACTGTAACTTAATAGTAAATTATTAATATAATATGTATTTAGGTTCTAATACAAATAAGCTTTTGCACAGAAGTGGATTATGCGAGTATGGACAAAAGGCATGGACCATAGTGCAAGATTATTCTTCTAAAGCACTTGAGTTTATTGAAGCTAATTCTCCAGAATACTATAAAGCAACTGTTGAAACGTGTAAACCTTATATTAAATTGTCCAGAGATATTTATATTGTAATGAGAAATATCTCTATTAAAATGTATGATAATGCTGTAGCATATGCTGGAAAGAATGGCCCTGTGGTATTACAAACAGTAAGTGTCAGAAGTTTGATAACTGAGATGTTTCTACATAATGCGAACATTTTACATATTTTGTAGATTGAGCATTATGTTCCTGGGATGTTGGATGAAATCCGTTTAAGAAGTAATCAGGGATTGGAACTAGTGAAAGTTTATTCTAGCATTTGTGCAGAGAAATTTATCGAACACTTTAGTACAATGCTAAAGTGGCTAGAACACAATGTGTTTGTGTAAGTATTTAATATTTCATATACATATATGTAAATCAGTATGTTTGTGACTGTACTATTTTTCTAGTGGGAAGCTAAGTCCAGAAAATTTACAAAATTATGCTTCAAAGGCTATTGATACCACACAAACATTAGCGAGTCAAACTTATGATTGGGTGTACGAAAAGGTGCAAACATTATCAAAAGTACCATGAATGAAATTCATTGGACGTTTTAACCGATTTCTTCGGCGATAAAAATCTCCTCCTGCTCTCAGCATTTACTTTTATGATTCCAATGTCGAAACACAGTATATTTCCATATGTATTGCGGCGGCCATCTTACCTGTGATATTTGAAGAATGTATCATATGATTCCAATGAATTAAGACAGTTTGAAAAGTTGGAAATTCTATCAAAGTGTCAGTCCTTTCTTTATGTTGATATTTATATCAAGCAAAATAACTATCAAAGTAATATATAAACTATCTGATTTAGGATCAAATTTAAACCTGTTAACTTGATACATCTAATATATTTTTGTTTCATGTTTCTGTTATGTGGATAATGTAACAAGCTAGTATATGAATTGAACGTATATTAAATAAAGTTACTTTTTTTTTGGTATTTTCCTTAGAAAAGTAATGAAGGAGTGGACTGTATGATTAAGTTCTTAATACATATAGAATGTTAAGATAAAACAATAAGAGTAACAATAGCGGTCTTCACAGGAATAACTAAAGAATATTGATAAATATAGGAATAGTAATAATTATTATTATAATTATAAATATAGCAGTGCTAATAATGCAACTAATGAAGATGATTATGGTGGTAATGGTAATTTTAACAAGAATATATTAAAGTTTTATATGGAAAGAGATCGATGGAACGTGACTCCAGCCACATCCATAGAGCTATGTATGTAAAAATGAGTATCTTCATTTCCTTCCTTCTAAGAACTGAATTTGGTAAAAATTCGTTATTTTTCATTATATAATTTCACAGCATTCCTCCCTGATTATATGTATGAGCGTGCAATACAAAACGCACAGTGCTTGTGAGTTTCGGTTACAGTTACAATTCGTGAGGGAAAAAGACCTTCATTGTGTTTTTATATATTTGATTACACAGATACTCTTCTTCTTCATCTCTAATTCGTGCAAGTACTTCCAAAATTTGACTGCAAAAAAACAAGTAGATTAGGAATTAATAATTTTTCTTTACTTAACAATAGATTAATATTTACACTATAGTGCATGGTTCATTCCGTCCTTTAACCATACGATCTGGTTGCCACTTTTCTTTTTTAACAGATGGAAAATTTGTAATAATATCTTTTGCGGAAGCATGAGTTGGTCTTATTTCACACCATGGGCAATCTGTTTCTATCATCAGTCTGTCCGAAGGAATTGTTGTAACGGCAAAAAGATTTTCCTCTGTTTTAAGAGAGCTGTAAGTGGAACAAAAATCAGCTCTGTTAGCATCAAGTATTATGTTTCTATACCTCGCTCGACATATAGCTGTTAATGTATCTTTGTGTTTTCTTAAAATTTTTATGAAATCTTCACTGGCATTACGGCAGTGTAAAAACATTGGTAACTTCAAAGTAGAACATAAAGATAGCTGCATTTCAAAATACTTTTTTTGCACATCTTTAGAACAAAATTGTAGTCTATCATAATCCAGCCCCATTTCACCAATAGCAACAATCTTATCTTTGTTATTTACAGCTAAATCCGATAATAACTCTAGGTATGCTTCTGGATCGCCACTTTCTTGAAATTCATTGCAACGCGTTGGATGACAACCAACTGTTGAAAATAATCGTTCTGCAATAAGTGCAGGAATAAATACAGAATCAAATGTCATGAAATTAAAAGAATATGATACAATATATACCTAGATATTTCCATTGACATGCAGTTTGTTGTTGTCGTTATACAACAGAATCACAGCAACCATTGCATCTCTCTTTCATCGGTTTCTTCATATGCAATGATAATACAAGATAAACGAACAATAGTTGTACATAATACAATTAATTCTTTAGCCTCACAGTTGAAAGCCTGCAAGGTGTATAAAACATTAATTGCAACACATTTACAATACACTAATAGTTCTATACAAAAAAGAATTTGTAAATGAGACACTACAACTGCCCGTGATAGAGAGACGCGACAGTGACAATGGTTCGTTTCTTCGACTAATTTATATACAATCAAACGACGATTTATAAAATATTTGTATAGCAATATCTTACCATCTGTCCGTGATAATTCAAGGGCTTTCTTACTCTCTTCTATATTACCGGCAGTGATGATAATTTTTGAAAGATCATTATTCCAACTTCGTTCCAAAACTTTATCCAAGTCCGGTTGATGTTTTTGAGAACCATGATAAATTCCTTGAAACATAGGGTCCGTCAAATTTGCTCCGATATCTACATTAAAACGAACAACGATGGTACATATAAATCATAAATGAATAACCTCCTGCCAAATATTTAAAATTAACAAAAAAACAGGGGATGCAGCATCTATTACAGAAGAATCGAGCGATAAACATATAAAACTATTATTAAAGAAAGAATACGATTACCTATAAATTTCCGTAAACTACTCATTTTAGTTCTAATCATTCAACGTGCGGACAGAGTGACAGTTTTCCGAGCACTGTCTTAAAAGGTTAGCAGGTGTCTTATTTAACCGGTGTCGTACACTGACACATGGACTCACTAAGTATTTGACGTTGCACGATAACCAAACTACGCTTTCGCATTGCATGTAACATTTTATAAGTAATTTATATTCATAGCTGTTTATATCATTTATGCTAAATATGTTTCTTAATCCATAGTAATTTAACTGATAATTCGTAATATTCACAGTGACTTAAAAGAATTTCTTGATGTCTCTAAATAAATCAAAGACGTCAGTGTATAATTTATCTCTTTATTATAAATCTTAACTTATTGTACAGAAAAGGTTTTGTTTTAACTTATTGTGGAAAAGTCTTTAGTTAATGGCTTAAACTATTTTCATAAAGTTACCAGACTTCACAAAGATTGTATTACTGTAAAGTTTTCACAATAGAATTTATTTTCTCGATGCATTCCTCTTTCTTCTTTGCAATAATTGCTTCTGCTTCTACAAATTGTTGACGTCCTATTTTCCCTGGTACTAATTTATCGACATAAAGTGCCTGCTGTTGATTGTACAGTTCTTTTAATGTTCTGTCATGTTTCTGTAATTCTTGAACACGATCATAAACATCTCCAGATTCTCCTTTTAATCGTTGCGCGATTTCTGTAATAGCGTTTGTCGCGCTCTTGTATTCTTGATTAATACCTTTAACAACAACCAAAAATGCATTAGCATCCTTGTTCGTTTTGAGATATGCCAACTGATCGTCTAAGTCATTGTAAGATGTTACTCGTCGATCTTGGGCAGATAAAATCTTTTCACATTGCCCAGCAATTCTTAACTTACTCTCTGAAATCTCATCTTTGTCTATTGAGAAGTCAAGTCTTACATAAGTAATTACTAATAAGAAGAGTAAGTACAATGCTGCAGCCACCAACAATGGCTCTTGTAACATTCGTATACGTGGAAATGTATATTTTAATTTGAAATTTTGAATGTGATTCTCAACTAAATTTTTCTTAGTAACAGGAATTACTGGACGACCAGTAGTATCCAAATATGTGTAATGACGAGACTGTGGTAAAGGTGTCGCTGGATATGGAAGACTCAATTCAATAATCTTTGAACCCTCTGGCAGTATGATTTTCAAAACTAATTCATCTACTACCATATCATCAAAAACATGATCCAAGAGTCTCATCTCCAAAGTATAATGATCTCCAGAATGAAACAAATACTCATAACTAGGTACATTATAACCAATTATGTACCGGGTTTTCCAACCACCAAAGAGTGGAAATCGTGGGCGAAGATTCAACTCCACAGAATCTTTCTTAATACGAGTATGCGACGTTGAAATATTTCCAATTTCATCTCTATAATAAATGTCGGATGCAGCTGCAGGTAATATAGTATCAAAGCTCTGAATACTGGCCTGCCCTGACTTTGACTCTCTAGCATATTCATAACGGGAAAATGAACCTTTCAATAGTGCTCCAGTATGCAGTAAATCAATGTGTTCTTCCACTGCAATATTTCCCCAATGAGAAATTTCAATGCTCCTCTCAAGTCTGGTAACAGTGAGAAATTTATTATTGTTTTCGAAGTGTATATTCAATTCCTCATATGAGAAAGAAGACAGTTTTTCATATGGCCCATATGTGATTATTGAATCACTTTGTGAAACTGGTTTGAATTTAGTATAACTTTCAACATTACGTGATGGTAGAGATACTGTTGTTGTTTGCTTTATTATGTTGTATGGTGTATAAAGATATATATTTCCTGTATATTTTACCAACTGTTTTTCTTTTTGTGTGATCTCTTTAGGATGAGGTAGAAGCTCATGACTCAATATCATTTCAATTTCAACAGACATAGTTCTACGAGGATTAAGTGGTTCCTTTAATTCTATTCTGTAAAAGGTTTTATCTGAATGCGCATTTACCTCAGTTTCTGCCAGTTTCAATTCAACCCGCACGGGTTCTCTGTATGCGGTTATATAGCTGAGACTATTTTTTTGTTCAGGTTCCAGTGCAAAGAGGAAATTATGTATACTTTGAGATTTACTTCCATTTTCCAATACGAGCCTAGTTGTAACTTTTGTTAGTTGAGATTGCAAATCGATATGTTTCTCCACATTCAGAAGGATCAACTCCGAGTTGATGACATCGGTAGCAGCGAGAAATTGGATATGCGAATCGAGAAACAATCCAATAATCCATACTAATGTAATCAGATTACGCCGAATCATAATTTCTACTACAAAAGTTTCTTTCAACTTATGATTCTGTATTATTGTTCAAACCGGTGAGTGGTATGCAGTCGGCACATAATACAGACGTGGCGTTTATCGAAATTCACCTACTATAAAGACAGGAAACTCACATGATACGAAGCGAATCACGTTGCCTTTTTACGAACCGTATTGGACAACCATTAACAGAGAGGAAATGAGTGTGCTCACGCCCGGGAATTCCTTATCCCCGAGTATTTGTGCTGCACCAAGCGACCAATTCTAGCATAATAGTAGGAATCTATCCCTTTTTCAATCACGTTTAGAGATGGCGTGAACTGCTACTTGTGAATCACTCGTGATTCGATCACGTTCGTTCCCAATCACGATGATTTTTCACAGTGATTCGTGATTTCCCGTGATCGTTTCTTATTCGTGGAGAAACCTAACAGTTCTTTACACGCGATACATAATTTGTATATTTCACATTAACGACATCAAAACAAAAATTAGGGTTATATCGTATAAAGTGAAGGAATAAGTAGAAACAATGAAAAATAATGAATAAATTAATGATTATAAATTATAATCTACATGTTACCTAGCAAATCATTTTTTTAGAATTTCTTGTTTTTTCTACTGATGTTTACAAACACGAATAGTAATGTAATTATCGTAAAATCATATTGAATACGTTTTTCTGTTTAAAGATCAAGGACTTACGATCGCAGTGAGCAAATTCATCCAAGATAGAAAAATCGCAATCACGGTCGTGAATGAAGTAAATCACGACCGTGATCGTGATTCGGCGATCACTATGATAAATCACCGTTAGTGATTTTACACGCCATCTCTAGTATACATACACAAGGCAGACCAATGAGAAGTGAGAAGTTGATCACGTGATAAACCTGGATAAACTAGCCACCGTTGAATCGGTTGAATCGTGTTAGGATTTATAGTTAATGTTAAACGTGGTTGAACGTTAACAAATTGTCCTTATAAAATGTAACGTCAATGATCGCAGTAATTGTATTTTCAATTTAAAGTTTAGAAGGTCGGACGACAGAATACTTGAACAATGAATTTAGATAAAAGTAAAATCAGTGCGAAACACGTATCTGATATAAATGACAGCGTTAAGCGTCGTCGTAGTTCCTTGGCTGTCAATTTAAGTTGTTTCTCGAATTTGACAGATTCTGGCAATGGATCACTCAAGCAAACAAATGTCGAATATAATGATAATATACCGCCGACTGCGGTTACTTCCGATAGAATTTTGAGAAGCAAACGGACGTTCATCGACAATAGAAGTACATCTTATCGTGACATCTCTTTGAAACATGTGACTGTAGTTCTGAAGAAAATAGAAAACGATACAGAGGTTTTGAATAAAAGTTGCGAAAAGTTGAAACAAGTTATTCTGACCAGGACGAAACAAATATTTGATGTACAAAATGAGTTGCCCGTTAAAACACAAGCAATTTTAACTACTAAACACAACCAATCTCGTACACTCCTAAACAGTAATTCTAATGGAAATGTGAACCCTGGTATTGATAGTACTGTAAGGAATAAACGAAAAAATAAAAACTATGGGGAAGAAAGAAAGCAGTATAACTTAAATACAATCAACAAATCGATTCTTCCTATTGAAGCAGAAAATAGCAGAATTAATTGTTCCGTTGCATCAAAAGATGAATGCTTTCCATTATTGAATGTGTCTGATGATGGAAGTATTTTTACAGCAGAGCCTATTGGCTGCTCCACAATGATAAATAATGAAACATCAGATCAAAATCTTGACATAAACTCTGAAATTATACAAGATCCATCTTTAGGTTTGGTTACAAAGAAAGCTGATACTTCTATGGAAATGACGGATATTAGAGGAGGATTTATATTAAGTGGAAGGCAGAACTCTTCGGAGTATCTGATAAGTGATAATGTATGTAAAAATCATATGGAAGAGATGCAGAACAAGAAAATATTGAGAAGTAAATGCTCTTCTATTACCAGCCTATTACACAAAAGTTCTAATACCTTAGGAAAGTTTAATTTGTTTAATAATATCACTAAACAAAATACAAATGTACAATCTGATAGTGAAAATGAACAGCCATACGAAAAACAAAGTCCAGAAGCATTACAAACTTCTTTGAATGTAAACACATCCGTGGATGAGTTAAGCAGAGACAATAGAAATGAAAATGACTTCAAAGATACAGATTTTATAGAGAAAGATTATAACAGAGATATTGGTAATAGACAGAAAAGAGGTATGCATTCAGCAATTTCGGAAGGGACGCGAGAAAGCACAAATACAGTTTGTACTTCCTTACAAATGAATACATCTTTAGATAGCTCAAACAGATTGTGTTCACTAAAAAATAATAACAGGCAAATGTCGGTATCAAATAACATAGGAGACCGGATTGTCAATAGAACTAACAGGACTGAAACAGACGGTACTGATTTAACCGAAAATTTAAAACAAAATATTAGTATGGTACATACAGATCGATCTAATTCGATTGCCATGAAAAATAAACTGAACATAGATAAAATTGATGACGGTCAAAGCTACGTCGAAGCTACTCCCTATCCAACATGTCGTTCTGTTTTGTTGAAAACAAAATTAAGATCGAACACTGTAGTACGTTCACGCCCTAGTAACAACACTAACAGAAGTTTGATCGAAATAAACTCTTCGCAAAGTAAATCACGTTTTTCGTAAGTATAGTTTCTTTGATTGTGGAAACATTAAACTAAAATTAATTTGTACTTCGATTAAATTTATCTTGTCTATACTTTTCTGTTTTACAGAAAAAGCGTATTCAATGAATTTCAAAATTCGCCCTATGAACAAGAGAAATCAGGAATTAATACAATAGTTTCAGATAGTTCGTTCTCGCAGAGTGCGTCTTATATTAAATCGCAGAATTTATTTAATGAAAACGAATTAATAAACAGTCAAGGTGCAGCAAAATCTATATCTCCTGTTAGAAAAAAATGTAAAAAGAAGTTATTGCCATTACTTGAATCTTCGCAATTATTATCATTCTCCCCGGTGGAAAATGAAAACGAACCGCCTGGACGATCGATGCCAGCAAACAGACATAGGAAGAAAAAGAAGAAGAAACAACATGTGAATAATAAAATGAATGCAATAGATAATACATGTGTTACGACGAAACACGTAGATGGAAAAAACAACGATCAGTTAGCATTAGAAAACGATTGCTCTATCTTCGACGGTAAAATGAATCGAGTAAAGAGACCCAAAAAAGTTGTCAGCAAAAAAATTATTGTTAAAAAAATTGTTCATGAAGATATTTTAAGAAGACTAGAGCAGAATGGTGAAAACATTCAAACGAAAGCTTGTACTTCAAATAGAAATTCTTCGAGTGATTTCCAAACGTTAAAGAAGCTATGCACTATGCGTTCATCGAGGAGAAAAGCACAAAGAATAAATATTGTAATGACAGGCCTGTCTAACGAGTACGAAATACTTTTATTCCATACTCTTTCTTGGAACCGTTTTTTGGTTTCTTTTTCTGCATCAGTTTCATAAATACGTTATTCTCATTTTGTAGCGATAAACATACGGTCAAAAGTATCGTGAAAGCTCTAGGACATGCAAAAATAGAATCAAACGTTACGAAACGAACAACACACGTTATAACTACCGGTGTGCGTACAATAAATTTGTTGCATGGAATCATACGTGGCTGTTGGCTTCTCAGTACTGAATGGATTTTGAAGTCATTAGAGAACAATGCATGGTTGAATCCAGAAGAATACGAAATTACACATTTTTCAAAAGCGGCGCTGGTAAGCAAAGTATGTACACCATATAGGAAGGGCATTATAATTTCATTTACAATTTTCAGGAAAACCGTAAAGACAGACAGTTGTTTGGAATGTCGTACGTTCCTGAATTGTTTGCTGCTTGTGGAAACATATACATTGGAAAGAACACAACGCCTCCGTATAATGTGCTGAAGGATCTCGTAAAAACTGCAGGTGGTCGCATTACCGACCATCGAGAAATTGCAAAAATTATAATTGATACAAAAAGTTTAAAAGAATCTTGGATATTAGATTGCATTACAACGGGGGAATTACAACCATTTGATCATTATCAACAATCTTAAACGTAGATAAAAATACTTTCAATTAACGACAATCGACAGTGTATAAAATATTCACTTGGAAACTTGAACATATTCTACTTCCTTTCTAGATATAATTCAATTGTATCTAATAGAAGTAAACTCTAAATTAGTATTTGTAATTATACGTAATTATATTTATATTGAATATTTATATTGAATTGAATATTGTACATTATTGAAAGTTACCGTTGTTACTTTGTGCAGACAAAAGCAACTAACACTTAAACTTCCCTTGAAACACTGAACTGAATCATGTTTCAAATACTGTAATAAATATTTTTTAACAAATAAAATATAGAATGATTGTTCAAACAAGATGATTAATTGGTTGCTTGTATTTAGAAATATGTTTCGTTTGTATAGATATAGAGTATAGAATATTGTGCATGCGCGTGCGCATGCACACACACTCCTGGACAAATACACACACTGATTAAATAATTCATTTATATGTTTATAAATGTTTTTTTTCTGTGAAATTATGATTTATGCATTTACCCACGGAATTTAATCGATAATTAATCGTGACAGATACGAGTAATCTAAGTGAAAAGAAAACTCGCGTTAGTGAAACCTGGTTGATTTCAGATCGTATTATCTTTTATTATAATCAAGTATTCAGGTTAGGCTATGTTGACGCGTACTTTACAGCTGCTAGTCACCAACAGCATTCGTATACGATGTGTCAGATAGACACGTCTGCTAACATGCGCTTTTGTATTTATCTAGCAGTAAAGTAATATAAACATCTTACAAGTATGGGTTACGTTCTCCTCGAGTAAGTAACCAACTAATTATGCATCTTTGCTTAAAATTTAGAGTCGGTACTTTATTATTGCGTGCGAATAGACTTTTAAAAGTTAACAAACTCGTTTCTTTGTCGGAACGCATCGAATGCCATTGCTACTCAACTGTCTTATCGCACCCTTTATTTGTTTTGCCAGAAAAAACGTATATTCGTGAGCACATATAAATATACTCGATAGATATCCATAATATGCGTCTTCTGACTTTGTCAAATTGTTTTGTTACTTATATGTTCTACATTGACGCAAAGTTTAAACGTTTAAAGTTTCATGAATCAAATTTAATGTACTCTTAATGTACTGTTTGTAGAGTATCATGCTCAATTTTATTTTAGTGTACTGATTTATTTTAAAAAAAAGGTGTCAGAATACAATGTTCAATGCTGGGTTTTCTCCAAAACTAATTACTTAGTAAGCAATTTTTCCTATGTTGTTCTTTTCTAAATTTCAGCTCAAATTTGCGTGAAACTCCATCTGCAGACACATGCATTCCAATACCAAGGCATAATACAACAATAATAACCGATGTTTATGCAGGCATTCCTGAGAACTTGTTGCTAAATTTTTTGGGATTCTTGGTATGAATATGCCTACAAGCATAGTATATTTGCTCTTGTGTTCAACTAAAAGTCCGACAACATACATAGTTGAACAATTCAAGTCCTACATAATGTGTAAAATAATCTGTTCAGATAAAGAATATATGGGAGATGTTTCTAACATTGCTATTTCTTTCACAGTTACTTGTTATCTTGTTCGGTTTATTACGGAAAAAGGCATGGAATTACGGACGTCTCGCATTACTCAGCAAAACGGATGAGAGATGGATGGAATTATTTTACGGGGACAACGAGAGTAGAGACACAGATGCGATATGGATAGAAACATCCGTTAATTCGCAACTTTCGCAGGTCGATAGAGGCTTCCTAACGTGGATCGTTACTGCGTTTAGAGTAACGTAAGAGTAACAAAGAATTATTGGGATACAAATCATAGAGTATTACGCTAAAATTCAAAACAATATATTGTAATTATGATTTTAGGGACGACGAACTGTTAAAGCGGGCTGGACCTGATGGTTTACTGTACATATCGTTTGAGCGTCATTTAATCGTCTTAACTTCCTTAATGGTTGTCGTATCGTTATGCATAGCTTTACCGATTAATTTCCATGGAAATATGCAAGGGGACGATGCAACGTTCGGCCACACAACATTATCAAACCTGGATCCAACGTCTAAATGGATTTGGGTGCACTCGATACTCATTTTATCCTATTTGCCTGTGGGTAGTTACATTATGAAACATTTTTTGAGAAAGGTACAGTACAATATTGTACGCACTAATAACATAATGCAAGCTTGACATTCGAGAATGTGAACGGTGAAATAACAGTTCTACATTATATAGGTGCGAGACGCTAAACACGGGGGTGAGCTTGCAGCTAGAACATTATTAGTCGCGGAAATACCAAAGCACCAGTGCAAAAGTGAGACTCTTACTAATTACTTCAAGTATGTAAATTCATATTTTCATGCAAATCGACAATTTGTATTACCAATTCGACTCTTCACTATGTGATTTTCATTTAGTTCATTTTGTTTCTCTCACGGTAATTATTCTTTGTAGAGAAGCATTCCCTACTTTAACGGTTGAAGATGTTACACTGGCTTACGATATTAGACGGCTTTCAGCTTTGGATGCAGAAAAAGATTGCGCCGAGCAAGCACGTTTATACTGTGAAAACTATGCAAAGAGAAGAGAACCTTTAACAATGTATCCGTACCCATGTGGCCAAGTGTTAGGTTGTTGCTGCAAACATGTATGTGATTCACAGACGAAAGTATCCTAACAGAATTTCGAAAATAAATATCTCATGTATTTCACAGCAAATTGATGCCCATGAATTTTACGCGAACGAAGAAGTCCGATTAACCGCGTTAGTCGAAGAAGAGAAAAGAGTGGCATTGAGCAGACCTCTAGGAGTAGCTTTCGTGACTTTGGGTTTGTTATAACTTATGATTATTTATATTAATATATTGTACACTGTTTAAAAAGTAGCACAACAAAAGTTAACATTAGTAATTACGATGAATAGGTACACCTGGCGCGGCTAAAACTATGCGAAGAAATTTACGTTCTTCGCCTAGTTTAAAGTGGGTTGTAGATTACGCGCCAACGCCGTCTGACATCTTCTGGGAAAATTTGAGTGTAACGAGACCATGCTGGTATTTGAACGCTGTTTTAATCAATTTTGCTCTAGGTATCATACTGTTTTTTCTTACGACCCCAGCTGTAAGTAATCTTTCACTTCTGGTATAGTATAACATGTGAAGAGCACACATTATCCTTTGTTACCACGTATAAACGTTTCGCGCATTCGTAACGTTTCATTTCAGGTAATAGTAACTGCTTTGAATAAATTACCGATCACAGGAGATATTATGAATCTTAGTCCGATAGTTTCATCTTTCCTTCCAACCTTATTACTAGTCAGCGTCGCTGCTTTAATGCCTGTATTAGTGGCAAGAAGTGAATCACTGGTTAGACATTGGACTAGAAGTAGTCTAAATCGGGCAGTAATGACGAAAACGTTACTCCTTTTGTTACTGATGGTACTCATATTGCCTAGTTTAGGGTTAACCAGTGCCCAGGCATTCTTAGAATGGACTGTGAATCCGACGAATGGCACGGAAAGATGGGATTGTGTATTTTTGCCGGATCAGGTAAGATTATGTTGCTCTAGTTGTCACATGCTAAAATTGTTCTGAAATCTATCTGCATGCAAATACACAACTACAGCGCGATTTTACAGGGCGCTCTATTTGTAAATTATGTCATTACTGCGGCTTTACTGGGAAGTGCATTGGAATTGGTCAGATTCCCTGAACTAGCAATGTACACCTTCAGACTATGCGTAGCTCGTAGTAGAGCAGAACGAGTACACGTTAGAAAGGCAGTGTTATGGGAATTTCCTCTGGGTGCTCATTATGCCTGGTTAGCCCTAGTTTTTACTATGACAACGGTCTACAGTTTAGCCTGTCCATTAATTACACCTTTTGGATTGCTATATCTTTTAGTGAAACATTTGGTATGTTTGAATGTTTCGCATTGAAATTGTGTGAATTCCCGATACAAAAATACAACATTAATAAATATATTATTGCATTTGATGTTGGATAGGTGGACAGGCATAATCTATGCTTTGCGTACGGACCGAGTGTTGGCGGAGGTCAGTTAGCAGGAGCAGCGGCAAACGCTATTGGAGCTGCCCCGATTTTAGCTCAGGCTGCATTACTGGCTTTGGGCTTAGTAAGAAGAGGCTTATCGCCGTTAGCCGCTGTGCAACTTAGTGGTCTTGCGGCAAGTATTTTAGGTCTTGTTACTGGTGCTACCTTGCCGTCATCAAAATCTAAGGTACAGTCATAATCTACGTTTTCATTCGTCACACTGAATGTCGCTCCAAAAGATATCGCTAGTCGTGAATATTTTCCAGACACAGGCAGTGAAAAGAGATTTATCAGGTGGTCAAAATTTTATCGCACCTGCCTTGCGTAAGAAACAAGTTTCTTTGGAAGAGACTGTATCTAACGACACGAATTCAGATTTAAATATGCCTAGCTTAAGCAGCACCAACACCTCTTCGGTAAAAGAGAGTCCAAAACTTTATCAAGACTATGGTAAAGAATCGACAGCATGATTGTTCTTTTGTTTGAACACGTCGTCATGCAGTGTGCAATTGGTGTATCAAGATCATTCGATAATATCATATGGTGAACTATTTTACATACTGCGATCAATTATTGAAATTCCATGTATTCTGATATATCGTGTATAATGTAAAGCGTGTACGCGAATGAAATCGAATTCACGTATAATGTGTCGATATCTCACATAACATTGAAGTTATACATACCTATTATGTACATACAACCGAAACAAGTAATGTCACGTTACGCCTATAAATGTATGAAAATGTTGAGATTAATTACAAATTGTCGAGAAGGTAATTTGATAATATTTCATTTGTACTTACTTATTAGTAAAAAGTAACTTATTATCAGATTAGTCATAATAATAATAACAGCAACAACAATAACAACAGCAGTTGACGTTATTATTTACCTGGGCTTCCCATTTCTTTACTGCACATGCCTCCATCGAATGTTATTTTCAAATATATTAATTTTTTACACACTTCATTTTACGTATAAACGTTTCGAATAAACGAATAATCAACAATGTTTTTTTTTGCATAGCCATTAGTATTACGCCACGATATACGAGGTACGTGAGAAAAAAAATATTCACATTTGTATAAATAACAAGAAATACAAACCGTATGAAAACATTACTTGCATTTGTGTCTATCTCTCGGAATGAATTTTTTACTGTGTTTCAAATTGATAAATAAAATCATACTAAACGTATACTGACTGTAAAGTAATATAAATAGTAATTTTCGGTTATATTACAGAAAATTTGCTTAATTATATTGAATTTTTTATCTCACATTTCCATCAACGACACATTTTGTTCGTATATACAATTTCAAATACATAGACAGAAACGCTATTAACAGATTTATATTATTTTCTTGGCTCTATGGTATTCACATTTAAATAATATTCCTTGGAGACAGTTCTTGTATCTATTATACACCAGTATCAAGTTTTAATTCATTAAAAAAAAAACGGGTATCATTGAATGCATCTATGAACGTGGTTTAATCATTCACGTAGAAAAGAGATAATAGTGCTCGTCATCACTATGAAATATCAGATAATGATTTCGCTTACTCGGCACCTTAAGACTAAGTACTCTTAAAAGTAACATATTTCGCGTAATACAAATGTTTCAAATGTACAAGGCAGTGTAAAGATATATAAGTATTTGCTTTAACGGCGGAGAATACGTTACTCGCGACCGATGCAATTGTTCACGTATGAAATGAATATCTCAAATAGAAACCGAATGATTTAAAAATGTCTGTCGAACTGTCGTCCGAATAACTGTAAAATTAAACATTGGGCCCTTGAAAGTATATCAGTGTTAGAGTTCCAATTAAACCTGACTGAGACAAGGCACTGAATTAGTATGCCACACTTTAAAAATCAAATATTCTACTACACATTTAGAAAACCGAAATGTATGATATTTGCAAGCCAGTAAGCGTGTGTCACGTTTTACTTGCAGATAAACAGGAGCATTCCATGTCAATCAGATGAAGCAAATAACGTTTACGGAAACAGATGCTTCCTTTACATTCAAAAGAATTTTGTGCAAACACAAACAAATGTGTGCACGGTGGCAAACATTTGTCAACACTAGAAATTGTCAATCATTTTAAAAGTAAATATATTGTTTCCGACAAGAAGAGAGTACACAAATAAAAGAAAAAAAACGAATATATTCAGCGAACAGATTGTCGAGTTGTTCACCACAAAACTGTTCTAAAAGTATTATTTGAAAATTGGAGTTTATTTTATCAAAAGCATAATCGTGGGTTTATTAAAATGTGTTATTTAACCGATCTATTTGACATGGAATGAATAACATTGAATATTCTATTTAAATTGCAATGTTTTACATTGTGATTTTTCATGGAAGTGATACACGAACTGCAATATATTTGGCTATTCGAACCTATTTGACGAGAACTAAAGGTTCACTCGTACAAACTGCCACCGATTATGGCCTCCAGTTGACTAGACGTAAGGTTATTTAACTCTGCTACCTGATCTTCCTCTTCCCTCAGTCTCAGAGACAATCGGTGCAATGTTTTTCTCTTCGTGTTTTTTGAGCTGTACTCGCACGGCATAAACTCAGCAGACTGTATTGCTTCCTCGTCATCCTCTTTTTGAGATTCTTCACTTTCTTCGCTGCTTGGATGAACCTACGAGTCACATTGCCGTTTAGAAAAATTATCACATTACTATTTACATTATGTATGCACATGAATGCTCGTTTAGCTATACTGCAGCAGAACAATACTTTATCGAAATACTTAATCCGGATGCAGAATAATCTATGTGAATGTAAAGGTAAACTCCGTTTTACAGCCAAATTGCGTGCATTAAAGTGCTATAAATTACGCGAATCCCCATAACACATATGTATATACAATGGTACGATTTTAATATTTATTCTGTATAAAAATTATTTACTCACAAATACATTCGTAAAACTGCACAAATGAATAAATTATAAATAAATTATTTATTAACTGCAAATTAGGAGTTGTTCTATTACTAAGATTACGTTACGGTTTCAAAAAAATCCAAATAGATAATAGCAAAAGTGTACACTCACTTGAACGTATAAAGTTAAACAGAACATGTTTGTTTGTTTGTTACTACTTCTCACTACTGCCAATGTCAGGGAGGGGATGCTGGGAACAATGAAAAATAATTAAAAAAAAAAAAAAAAAAAAAAAAGAAATAAGTTAATTTTTCATTAATCTCTCTTTTGTTTTTCTTTTGGAAACATTCACTGTCAACGAATATTACATCAGCAGCCGGCTATTATTCGTATAAAACTGCATCTACAATCGTATATATTCTTTGTAACAAAGTGTTGTAACTTACAAATCAGTATCAATACATAAGGCAAACGTAGCGTAGCGTAACATAAAATTCAGAGCTACAAAAATATAGAATAGAGTGAACTCGATTGCATATGAGAGTGAACAGAGTAGTGAATGTATTTTTTAAATGTACATGGATCGTTACTTCTAATCGACGTTTAAAAAAAAAAACTCTGTAAATCATAATATGAAGAATACGTGTATCTTTTGAAACGAAAGTATCGAAAAATAAATGCAAACGCATATTCGAAGAGTATTTAAAAATTAAATTACTTCTCGATACGCGTTTAAAATGTTGAGATTGGAAGAAAGCCGCCAAACATTCTACGATTTTCCAATACATAATATTCTATGTAAAATATTTTCATGCTTTACCACCACCAACGCAATTTATCCGCTAACGTGCTTTAAGTTAAAACGGTATAAACAAAATAAAATAATTTCAGATGAAAGCTTAGGATGAGCATTCAAATGATTGCCGTGCATTGCTTGTCCTTCCTTATAATTTGCAATGACGACACTCTTATTGCAGAGTTTCATCTCACCTCCACTATGGAAACTCTCGGTGACGGTTCGCGTGGTACAGCTTTTTCCATTACTACGAGCGGGCTATTGGACCCCGTGGAAGAATATTCTCTGTCTGTTTCGGTATCGTTATCCGAATAATCTTTTTCGTCTTCGACAGATGATTTCTGTATTTCCATATTTTCGTGTAGCTTACACACGAAACCACCCTTTTCGCCATATTCAAACAGGTTTCCCTCCAAATGCACTATCAACAAAGTACAGTACATCCGTTTACTTCCTTGACTCAAGCATACACGCGTATTGTCCCATTCCAATATTGTTACCTTGACAAAAGGCAGCACTGCAGAAAGAACAATGCGCAGATGTTCTACGTCCACATTCTGTACAATGATGCCACGGACAACTAAATCGAGAATCCTCGTCGTCGATGACTACGCAAGCTTTATGATATTTTTTATTGCATGTCTTCTGATCACAGACCACAAAGTCGTCTAACTTTTCGATTTCTTGTCCACAACTCCAACACGCCGAATGTTTCCTCGACCTACGAAGTCGTCCAGCGATTAGACATCAAGATTACCGTGACCTAACGTGTACGACTCGCTTACCTCTTTTGACGTTTCATTTTGTCAATCTTCTCAAATTTTTTTTGATGGATCGATGGAGTCGTTACTTGCGGTTTCTGTACCTTTAAACCTATAAATCCGCTACAATTTGACGCACCGCACAGACAGGGCTTTCGAGTTTCTCCATCGCAAGCTAAATTATAATTAAAAGTTAATTCTTCACCAGGCTCTATATCGCATAACGCAAACAGACCTATACGCGTATCTCCATTTACCGTCCATTTCTGAGTCTCGCAGTTTGGTGAACACGAATGATCTGCATTCCGAAAAGAATAGTTTAATAGTGTAAGTTCGTTCTTTATATTTCAGCATTTGATAAGGATGCATAGTACTCACTCATAAATCGACTTAGATTGCCCTTTGGTTCGGCGTCTATCATTCTATTATTATCTATGGTTAAAAAATAAAAATTCTCGTTTTTTAATTCCTTTTTCCTATGTAGTCTTCGTTTGTACTCAGCCTCGTCTATAACTTCACCTACGTATTCGATAACAAATTGTCCTGCATTAATGTGTTCTAAACTTCTGAGGCCCCAACCACGGGCAACAGTGTAAAACGGTTCCATAGCAGGATATTGTCTTCTCGCGAATGCTTGATTATTGCATTTTGAACCAGCCGGACAGATACCGGGGCTACATTCAACCAACAATATTCTATTGAGGCAATCCGTTCCTGGTGCACATGGATTTTCCCACTCTGCATCGCAATCGCAAGCGACGATACTTTCAACTTCCGTCGGCTTTACATTACCAACCGGTTTATTCATCTACGAACATTATTTTTTGTTACAGAATGTCAGTTCAAATATACGAAGTACTACTCTGACAACGCTACTAAGTACACGTAGAAAAACATTTTAAAAAATGACTTTTACTTTCAATTTAACATAAGGTGGAGGCTTCAATCCTCGGGGTCCATGGTCTTTAGCAGCAGCTCTTTCAATTTTTAAACGCTGGTGAATGTCATTGGCCTCTTCTAACGCTTTCCGGTAAGTATCGTCTCTGTTATTTTTTTTACCGATTGGTGGTTTTATATTTGCATCGCCGTCTTGATAAAGAAAAGCGCGACCCCTGAAAAAGAACAAGGAAACAATAATACGAAGAATTAACCAATACATTTGACAGGTAACACATTTTTCATTATCTCCGTGAAAAGTAGACTGTTTACCTGTGAATCCAATAATAATTATTCGATCCTAAAAACATTACGCAAAATTTACCAGAGCTATGGGGTATAGCTTCTATATTTTCAGGAATTTCGTGAGGATAACAGATCCGAGATGGCCACCAGCGATAGTTACCAAGTTTAACCCAAACAACTTCTCCGTATAAAGGCAGTCTGCCAGTTTCACAGTCTTCGCAAATAAACGCACCGTCCGGCGCGTCAATCCCTGAAATTATTGTTGTTTATAGTACCCGTTGTATTGCGAAACATTCAAATATCGTGAATGTTTCTACTACTAGCAACAGTAATACTACTGTTACTAGTATTACAACCACCATTTGTACCGTTACTATCACTATTATCGTCCGAATTACCACTGTTGTTATTTTTATCTAATTCAAAATATTCACCTAAACACTCAAGATGAAAAGATGTTGGACAGGTATCGCAACAGATAAGACTTCCTCCTCTTGTGCATAAAAAGCACCATGCCGCATTTACTGGGGGATGGGGGGCTTGATAATGCTTTGGACAAACTATTTGGCTGCCAGTCAGAATCACCGAACCAGCGGGCAAGCAAGAAGTAGATGTATGATAAGACGAAGGACAGCGAACGCATCGTGCCAACTTTTCGTTAGGAGTTCTCGAATGACTGTCCTGAGGATTATCCGAACTACACGTGTGACACACGTGATACGAGCAAGTCAATCGACCTCCTTGCCAATGAGACTAATATTGAAAATAATAATAAATTTTATAGTATCGAATCAGGAGAGACGAGTGATAGTCTTGTTATTACCTGTGGCCACGACTTCAAGCAAGACGAATGATAATGTTTTCCACAGGCTAATACAGAACACCTTATTCTGTCTCCTTCCCTTTCATTGCATATAAAGCATGCAGGTGCTACACCTGACAAACAATCGATGCATTTGAATAATTCGTCTTCTTGTTCATCAGTTTTACCTGAAATTAACGAAAAAATAATGAATCGTCTGATTAAAAGCGATTAATACTCTTATTGAGCGCAACAAATTTCAGCTTGATTTAAATACCGCTACTGTCATCCTCGTCGACATTATTTCGTTTAATCTCCTTAATATCATCGAGTATCTTATCGTCCATTGTGCTCTCGTCAATGGAATGTTCTGGACTGGATTCACCAGGTTTGACACAAGACAAATGGAAATACGAATAGCAAGGTCCTTTACATCTAGTCAATTTTCCAGTTTGTTCGCATATTTGACACACCTTCTCTTGCTTCATTCCTTTAAAGAGATTGTACGGTCTGCTTTTTTTCGTTTCTGAAACAGTCATCTCTTCCTTTTCCACTTTAATTCTCGACTTTTTAACGTCCTTTGTATTCGATTCCACATCTGTTGATAAATCTTCTTGATCCGACAAATTTTCTTTCATAGGAGTATTACAAGTATCCGATGTTACGCACGATCGATACTTCTTACGAAACGAAGAATTCATTGAATCCCAAGTTTTCTTCAAGTATTCTTTAATATCGTTTTCTGATATATCAGGATTTTCATCTTCCATCATATCTCTATTTCGTTCATAAAAAACGTCAAAAACACCATCTACATCTTCTTCTGCCTTAAATTCTACTTTCTGCATAACGGAACCATCATCGTTAGAATCCCGTTGACTCAGAGGGGACATCGGAGGAGTGTCAGAATTAAGTTTGGAATGACTTTTACCATTTTCCATGTATTTTTGCGTTTTAGACGATGTACCATCTGTTTCGCATACCTGCAACATTATTAAATTAGAATCAATGACAAAAAGATTTATGTAAGACCGTTTTATCTTACAAATATCGTTCGTACATTTACATTCTCCTGCTTAACACGCTTAACGTCAAGTCCACTCAAATCATGCAATTGCTTCCTTTTGTTAGTCTTATCTTTCTCATCTAATGCGACTACTGTTTTTGGTGACCTGTTCTTTATATTTTTTTCTTTTGGTTTAAAAATATTTGCTCTGTCCTCATTACTCATTGAGTGAACCTCCATAGCTTCTTCTATCGCGCTTTCCCACTTCGATTTTATTCCAGGTTTTACTACAAATGCAGCAGCATACTTTGGATCTCTCTTCTTGACTTCTGTAGTTACCGATTCTGACAATTTTTTAAAGTCATCGAGATTAGTAAATGGTATCATGGAATTTGAAGATACCCAACTGTGACGTCCTTTATCGCCGAAATACTGTACATGTATCATTAATATCTGTGACCTGGCAGTAGCTAGTCAAACAAATTATTTAATTTCATTAGAAGTGCATTACAATGTCTATCTTGAACTTAATACTAATTTATTCTTGAACTTATTATTTTTATTAAAATAGAAAGGTAGAAAACATGAAAGAAACAAAGAAATGGTTAGAATATCAAAATATTTTTAGACAAAAACAAACATTTACCTTTTAGCCTGTGGTACATCATTAAAATTGGATCAAGTGTTATCACACAAGGCCAGAAAGGAAAATTACCAACTCTTGCCCATGCCAATTCACCTAATACCCAACTGCATTGTATCGACGGACCAATTATTTTTGGAGCAGATTCCTCCATGGTACTTAAACTGGTGGAAGAATCGCTTGTATCATCCATATCATTTGTTGCATTATTCTCATCCATGCTTTCATTACTGCTGTCAGATGAATTTTGATATTTCCGTGCTTTCGACATTTTAGAATTCTATAATAGGGGAAATAAATTATGAAAGATTCCTATCAACAAAAAATAACACAATCAAACAAAACTAATGCAATGGTCTTCCTCGAAACACAAATAATATGAGAAAGCATTATAAAGCAATTTTACTGTATTTAGTACGATAGTTTATTAAAAATTATATTAATTAATAATCAGAAGAATCGCAATTCATTTTAAGAAACGAAACATGCCTTTGGTGAACTGACAACCTCATTTTTAGGAGACTTGGGTTTTATTGTTCTACCATAACGACTTCTACTTGGTGAAGTTCTATTATATTCTGCACTAAAGTTCTTTTTCTCATACTCGAAATTGCTTCTCGTTGCATCCAAATTACTGCCGCAATCGTCGAATCTTGATTCAGTGCTTATGCCCACCTTACTGTATACTCTGTTGATAGAGCTCATAGCTTGCTGTACTAATTCAACATTTTCGTTCTCCAGAACTAACAATGGTTCAGTATTATGAAACGTTGTGCACTTCTTTGTTGGTTAGTGCGATATAAACCTCAGAACTTACGTATAAAGGGTTCACTCGTCGAAAACAATTTTCATTATCGCTGAAAATAGCTGCGATGGCCGATTTTCCAGGGTTACTTTATGTCTTAGAAAAACTACGGGTATCGCTATCTAGCATACAGTAATGGTATACTAGGATATACTAGTTTCTATAAGCTTTTTATGAAAATATATACTTTCTCGCATTAGTCATTTTTCCGTATTAATATTATAAAATCGTAACCGAACCTCACGAACCTCTGAGCAAGAACAGGACGCGTTTCCCGCGATTTTGGGTAATTCTCGTAACCACGCTGCGTTTGATTTTTCACTATGTACATACAGTAGTGTTTGGTAACTTTTATTCTATAAATTCTGTCAATACTCAACTGTACGTACAGTGTTATTCTATATTTCATTTAATTATTAAATTTTTTGTCATTTTGTTATAACATTATCCCATTGTGCATGCATGCTGTGTGTGCGTATATATAAATATATATATATATCTATTTAAATACACATTAATCAAATGGTCAAACTGAATATTTATAATGCATATTGGTTTTAATACAAAATACCTATCTATCCGACTAAAAACTTATAAAATGGTATGTTACATTGTCTATTTCATTGAGGATTTCGCATGGCTTTATTAAATATATACATGTTCCACGGTGTTACAAACATATATATGTATATATATATCGTTAACGTGGATTTGTAATATCTCCCTATGTTGAATAATATATACATTAATGCGACAAAAGAAACTGAATATGCCTCTATATACATACATATTCTCACGCTTGCGTATTAATTTATGTCTTAACAATTGCATTTTGATAATCTTTTATATCTTGTTATTATTGAGTTACGAATTATGATAAAAATTGAAAGAAGGGAGGGAGAGAGGGAGAAAGGTTGGGTAACGCTTAGTTATTTATTTATGATATTTCAGGTTTTACAAAATTTGGCAATACAATGCTTTTTGACATTTATATCACCGATTTCACGCAAGCCGTTTTTCTGTGCACAACTTTTCAATTCCTTCACAAAATTGAATAAATCTTCCTCGCGTAATTCCACTAGGTTCTTCTTAAGCTCAATTAATACAATTGCTCCTTTCTTTAATAGTGGTATAAAATTAGGTAAATGTTCCGTCATATTGTGCGCTATCCAGATATAATCAAATCTGTTCATGTAACCGACTTTGTATTTTAGTGTCTGTATAGATTTTATAGGATGAAAAATGACCTAAAAATACTTTAATTAAAAATACTTTTCTTATTTTTAGAAAACAACCTGCGTGCTACATTTGTTAAATGTATGGTGTTACATAGTACCTTATGATTTTCAATATTTATCCAAGACACACTGTCGTTTTTACTTTTATTTGTTTCTCTTTTCCAAATTTCTTGTTCTATTTGATTATTTGGCATTTCAGTTACTAAAGTGCCATTTAGGATAGAAGAATCTCTATGTGACCCAATAACATCATCACACAGTGGTTCTCTTGTTTTGATTTCGTGGATGGACCGCATAACTTCTTGTTCAGCTGCGTCGGTTGCTCTATACCTACTAAATTGTGATTACTTTATTACAATGTAAAAGGTAATGCTTGGCATTAAATAAGAGATTGCATCTTACTCATTATGCTTCCCTTCCTCCAAGGTCCATGCATAGAAGGGACCATTTGTAATATCTCCTAAGTAACCACAGTGTACAGATGCTGGACCATATTGTATTATATTACTTAATAATGTTGGGTTGCTTCTAACAGGTTCGCCTTCTAACCAAGTGAACGCGACACCGTTGCTTCTCCAAAATCTAGTTTTGGAATCAATAAATTATAATCGTTGGTACACGTATATGCGACAATATATTATAATAAATATACCTGTATTCTTGCAAAGTTAAATTCAAGATATTCCGAGACTTTAAAATCATATGATAATCCCAGTCAAAAACACCATCACGGTAATCGTATCTTGTTTTCAGTGATTTTCTAACTCTTTGATTCCAATGTTCCACAATGGGAATGTTTTCACACGCTGCACGCTCCCAAAATCTTATGAAAAATAATATAGACAAAAGCAAAGCCTGAAACTTACTTGAAAATTGCTTCTAATCGATCTTTATCCTTGTGCTTGAATGTTTCCAAACTTAACCAAGGACAATCAACTGTACAGGTTGGTATATTTGCCAAGTGATTTGAATGCTTTATCAAATACTTGGCTGTTGCTGGACGTACAAGAGTGTTTCCAAATATTTCCAGGTAGTATCGAGTTGCTTCTTGTAACCCTTGATTGAAATATATTAAACAAGAGCAATCACAAGTTATGTTTGAAATTCGTGTATACATACCTAGGTTTTTGTCTAAACAAGTGCTCAATAAAAGAATGGATCTTGCAACTTGTTCCAACGTTGATTCAATCACATTATACGTAATAATGCGATCATGGTGCAAATAAGATGATGCCAATGTCTTCACAATGTGTCTCGCATCACCAGCACCTACAATTAATACTTCGAGACGTTCATCTAGACCTAGACAATTACACTCGCTTTTATTAAGTTCAAGTTGTATGTCTAATGCAGGACTGTAACCCCACCACATATTGTTACACTAGTAATGATATATCAGTAAATTACTGGTACTGCGTTGTTACAAATACCGAATTGTAAAATATTAAATGACACTGTTGTCGTTGCTAACTAAATATTTCAGAACATGTTGTCACCATGGTAACAAACTTGTAACTACACCTTGCAAGTCTCTGTAAGTGAACATAAATATAATGCAATGTAAATTGAACATCTCGCGTTTCATAGTACAAATATTAATATTAATTTCGTTTATTTTATTCTTACGCTCTTAAAACTTCCTCGCGTCGAGTTTTATAATTTTTTTCTGAAGTATTTTAATTTAATTACATGTAGTACAGTTATATGTATATATGTATATACATAGGACATTAGCCGCACATACAGTTATGTAACACGACATATGTAAAAAATTTAAACAAATAGAAGTATTATATTAAAATAAAAATTAGATTTTTATAATAAAAGTATAAACTTGTTTAGCGACAGTCGTGTCATAGACTTATAAAATCATTTATTTTACTCCTATAATATAGATTCTGTAACACAGATAAAAATAATTTCCGTTCGAACCTTGCCTCTGTAAGATTTCCTTTAAAAACATTCATTTCAATTCGAGTTTAACGTAAACACCAGCTCATTTGTCTCGTTTCTTTTGAGCCCGTTTATTACCACATCGTTGTAAAATATCGGTAATAGGTCCTTTATGTTGAAATATTGCAATAAGCTGCGTTCGTGCTTCATTCATTCCTTCGCTAATTAAGCTGCTACGTTGCATATTTCCTTTAATTAGTTCATTTACTCGTTCAAGCCCATCGTCCTGTCTAGTCCTGATGTTCTGCTGCGATTCGAGCATCGTTAGTGTTGTTTTCAATTTCTCATGTACCTGTATAAATACAGTATATAATAATTCACAGTTTTATTGATATTAGCTGTAAGTACGATGTTTGAGCGTACTTGTTTCTCAAGATCAGCAATATCTTCCATTTGCGCCGTGAGATGATATACCTTCCAACCATTTAGCTTTTGTAATACATGTTTTTGTTGTGCTATTTCTGCAACTGTCGGTCGTCTTTCTTCACGGGGTCGAACTTCGCTGGGTCTTCTATAGTGATGAAGTCTGCTACCCCATCGGTTCTTCCAAGATGGCCCTGTAGAAAGGAAAATGATACTTTACCACGTATATGGACAACAATTCCAACTGCTTGTTTCTTACAAACCTAACAAACTAGGTATAGGTCGCGTTCGTATAGCAACAGTTGACTGTTGCGTAGGAGACTTAATAATGTCACGTTGCGCATTTGAAATTTGTCTCTTATCAGCCGATTTTTCTTTAGGTTCTTCTTTAAGTTCTTTCTTCATTCTGTCCTCCGTAATAAATTGCATTTCTTCCTCCGTGCATCTTGATTCTGTTAACTCTACACTGGTAAGTTGTTGTTTTCGAGGTTTCTTTCTCGGGGACATCTCCACCGTCGTATTCATAGTAATTCTAGACTGTTCTGGTTCTTCATCCAAACCTGGTGACGATGTAGCCGAAACTGTAGTGGATCCTGAACTTTGACAACCTCCGCCGTCTTGATCTCCTCTTGGTGAACAAGGAGGACTGGATGTCGTGACAGGAGGTAAAGACGCGAGTACAGGAACTAAATTTTTTGCTACACCTGAATATATAAAAATATTCGATCATATGAAACTATCGTATGCACAACGTGAATGTCATTCTGTTACTTTTCCTTATACCTTTCACGGGTGAAGTGTCGTGATCTCTTTTTCTAAGTATGCTTGGTCTTGGAGATGCGTTTGGTTTGGTATGTGGTTCATCGTACCCTGGTTCAACAAGTAATCTTACTGGTGTTTGTCGATATTGTGAATATGTTCCTATGTAACAGCATCAAGGTAAGTTTGTTTTAAAAGTATAGTCGGAAGTGACGATCATGAAATTACCTGTTGGTTCAAAGGAATAGTAGGTGGCGGTATGTGGTGGATGTAAATACTGCCCTTGACCAGACTGAGCAGGAATCGTATTCGAATTATTGTTTGCACTACTCGCCGAAGAAACTCGCAAACCAGATTGCTGAGAGGGTTTAATCTGAACAGTCGGTCCAATGTTTTGAGCTTGCACTGTTTTAACAGGTGCGGAGGTAGCCCTTGCGGGCGCTAAAGGTAAGGGATGTAAAGACATTCCAGTGATTCTAGCAACTGTAGTTGGTGCTGGTTGTGATATTCTTGTTGCATTTGACGTACTTGCTGTTGTATTAATTACTCGCGACACTGTATTGAGATTCGACAAAGATGTTACTGTTTGCACAACACGTGGGGTCGCCTGTTGTTGCGATTGCGACTGATGCGACTGTGGCTGTTGCTGCACCTAAAATCAGGTTTACTCAGTATCCAATAAATATTACACACTATATTAAATGTACATAGCAAAGTTGGTTTTCCAGTTCCTACTTGCTGAGATGGGATGACGATTCGACTAACAGTACCGGCCGATGGACCAGCCACTGTGTTAATCGACAATTGCCGCCCCACTGTTGGTTGAACAGTTACCGAAGCTGTACCACTTATCCTATTTACAGTTCCAACTACAGGTGTTGATACAGCTATGCGACTAACAGCACCCGTTGTACTTAGAGATCTGTTTGATTGATTGGGCTACAATTTTAATGTAGAATATATCCGATCATTACTGTAATATTGTTCCATAGTTTTCATAGACGCGTTAAGAAGTATAATAATTTACCTGAATAGTTTGAGCAGAGGTTCTACCAGATTGTGGAGTCTGCGATATATTTGTCACCTGAGGAGTAGGTAGTCTACTCTGTGAGACCGGTAATCTTGTAATACTATTATTTGTTTGTAGAACAGGTGCTATTAATCTGGATGGAGTGCCCGGAACTCCAGTGATCATCGTGGCTTGTACCGATCTTCCTTGACCTGTCGGCGTAATTAAACGAGGCTGTTGGCTGGTATACACGGTAGACGATGGTCTTGAAACTCGACCCACCGGAGGCGTAGGATGCCTCTGCGGTTGAGCATACACAACTGACGTCGTTTTAGGTTGCCACTGGGGATTTGAAATAGGTGTACTTATTCTGAAATATGTAAAATGTAAAAATATACATTCATAGTAGGCACAGTTTTTTTTTTATTAACCAGTTGCGGTATTTAGATGTGTCACGCACATCCACTACGCACGCAACCGTAGACCTATACGCTACTCCAGGTAGCGCAACTGGTTAAATCTTAAGAATAAATTTTGTGTTATAAAGTTCCCTTTACGTAGATAAATACATACATACCCGGACCTTGTTGTAGGAACAGTCTGCCCAGTATTTGCTCTAACAATAGGAGTAGCCACTGTCGATCTTGGAGCAGATATATTGGCAACAGCAGCTGGTCCTCTCGGTACATGATACGTTGCCGGCATACTAGTTACCTGTTGCGTTTGTTGTAACAGTTGTTGAGTTTGTGGTTGATTTTGACGTTCGACCGTACTCAACATACCTGGAGATATTATCCTTACTGTAGAACCTACGGAACAAAGCTACAAACAGAGAAATGTCAATTCCTTAAAATTAAATGATAATACAGATTTTTGTGTTACTGTTCCATTACCGTTGTTATTTTATTAGTTTCCGAAGTGGATGTGGTACCAGATGGAACTACAGGTTTCATTAGGGGTAATTTTGGGTTTGTATCCATCGATATTGATTTACCTACGTGATTAGTAGGTGTTCCAATTGAACCCACAATGGTTTGTGTTGACTGAATATTCTGTATATTACTCTGTACGACACTTTGTACACTTTGCACGGATTGTATTGTAGTTAAATTTTGCGCAACATTTTGCACAGTCGTTTCTGGTACACGTTTCTCACCGCCACTTTCTACAGAACTCATTGTTGTATTCATGTCTGTTATTCTGAAAATGAATTTTTTAACAAAACTCAGGATACTAAACCCTAACTATTTTGTATCTTTATTTTATCATGTTAAAATGCTGTATATAGTACAGGGTGTCCCAAAGATAACCACCTATTTTGAGAATAGGAATTTTAGAAAAATAACTACACAACACAAAAGAATATATATAAACTGACATAAAATGCATGTATATTTAAATAAATGCATGGAAACACATGACCCACAGTTTAATCAGTAGATTCTACTTATCGACCATCATTAAAAATTACAGACATCAATTTTAAACAAATAAAAAAACAGACTGCCATGTACAAATTCAGTCCTCATGAAGTCGCGTATAACCTGATATCTAGGACCTGTTTTATAACATTTCCTCTGAAATTTGTCTTTAATTTCATTGCACTTTGTGCCTTTTATTTTATATGCAACTATGGTAACTCCTATACAATCATCACTAATAAAACCTGAAAAGAAAATGGAAACATTTAGAAATTTAAAAACTCACCAAAATGGGTTTTAAGCAACTTAAATGTAAAAAAGACATATATTTTGTTTCAGTACACATACCTTTCCATGTTTTACAGTTGTTCTAAAATTCCTATTATTTCTCAAAATAGATGGTTACCTTTGGGACACCCAGTATTTGAAGGATGCTGTTAACAGTACAGCATTCCCATGTTTCCATAATACATGATATAAAAACGCTACAGAATATTTAGAGGTTAGACGATTTTATTATAATTTTATTAGAAATGTTACAAGGATAAAGCTGATGACAATGCCGAGTTTATGAGATATTACAAGTAAAGAAAATTTCTTAGGAGTAAGAGCACAGTAGTTCCATGTATTTTAAATTGACAGGAATCAGCACTATGAGTGTAGTGATGAAGTATGCGTACCTTTAAAAGAACGTAACACTGCAAGAAGACCATTAGCAATTCACTTAAACAAACTTATACGGTATTTCTAAAATATTTCTGTTTCATTGATGTTCCTTGTAAAAAACATTTTACAACCAGAAGAGCACCTTTCCCGTAAGTACAGAAATTTATGGCGGTCAGTATGAAAGTACATCACAGCACAGCACAGTACAGTACATATGTATATACTTATAAGAATCAGATAAATAAATGTCCTCACCGTTTTACGTACTTTCCGAATAATTCGTATTGTCACTAGAACCACGTTCCCCAAGGTTTGCGCGGCTGTGCGCAGCAAAGGCGCCAAAGGTAAGCGGTTAGGGATTTTACCCTAGTAGAATGTAACAGGAATAGACAGACGTATTTAATCGAAACAAATTTATATCACTTTTCTAAGGTCATGGCAAAACGCTAAGATATCCAATGAAAGAAAGGGATCCATTTATCTCGGATCAAAAAACATCTTTTAGAAATTTTCCTTGTTCATTAATCATCACTATGTAGTTAGCTACAGGCGCTTCAGGTAGCTTTATGCTCACATCTTTTAGAAACTCGCGATCATCTCGCGATACACTCACTCCACTTACTCTTGCCTAAAAGTATATAAGTATTCAGCAAGCAAACTCGGCTTCGGCTAGGGAAAAAAGTCGCGTAGCGAAAGGACCTGAAAGGGCCTACTATCACTTGGTTTCAAAAGTTTCTGAAATTTATGCCAAATTAACATTCATTTTAACATTTATTACAATACTTGAATTAAGTTTACCAAGTGGTAGGAGGCTCTTATTCTTACGCCACTTTTTCCCCTAGCGGAAGCTGAGTTTGCTCGCGAGCACTCGCGAGGATACCATGTACAAATTTATATGGGATTTTTTGTGTGTAAGGCGTTGAGAAAGTCATTACAAGAAGTAAGGTGAAGTAAGGGTAGGGAGTAGTATACAGACATATATCAATCCCAATCCCTTATCCCGATTCCCCTACCTGCAACTTTTGCGATCCGTTTTCAAACACATCATTCCGCTACATTTTGCCTTGTGAGACCGTTACCGATTAAGTTCGCGATCTTCTCCATCTTCTCATTGAACTTTTATTGGAACATTCTATTCTCGATGATTTACAATTTACGTTTCATCGAGTTCAACAAACATCGATCATAGGATAAGAAATCAATTTGGTCTGTGGCCCTGGATGGGTTTGAATTTAGTCCACGTTATTTTACTTTTACTCGTGACTAGATCCATACTCATCCAAGGAAACCGAACCTCAGAATCGATTTTCAGAAAAGAGAGGAGCAACGTTTTTTGGATATGAAGAAAACAGGCTCAAATCGTTCGCAAGAAGCCTCACTTTCACCATAAATATTTTACCGAGATTAATGAAGGTAACTAAAATTACAAGAAACAATTAGAAATCAGTTACAGTGTTCACCTTCAATAGTTAGGTAAGTGAGTGCGTGCAGGATAATGAAAGTTCGGTTTACGTTTTATTATACGTCGAAATTTTGACAGTGCTGGTTACATTACACTTATTTGCTATTATTATTATATAGCTTGTTCGTGATAATGTACACGTAAATTCAAATGATAACAGTAAGTTTATGGTATTTTATACTAACTCTTAAAAATAATCGTAAAATTCTGGAGACCTTGGGAAACCCAAGCGAATGGTCGTTGGATTCCTTTCAGTTTTTTTGTATCCGATGAAACACCTACCTTCTTTCCCCACCAACGATCTCCCATTTTTTCGTTGGTAGCAACAATCTAAATAGTTTTGACTTCTTCCAAATGCCTACTGTTCTTCCTCAAATGATGATTAAGTCTTGTTGATATCCTCTAAAGTTGCTTTTATTTTTACACGTAAAATTTAAAACTGAGATTAGTCTATTTTCAAGGTAGAAGCAGTCTACACATTTATGCTTTTTACGGGGAATGACGAGTTGCATCGACTAATGCATTAAAAAATATATGGTTCCATCTAAGAAAATAAATTTGACCTTCATATGCCCCTTATGAGTCCACCTACAAAAAATCACTCGCATCGAATTATTTCCCTCTCGAAATCATTCAACTTTTATGTGAATCATGTTTCGGTAACATTAACGGTTTCGACGATATTCGCGAGAATCGATTTAAATGACTCACCTTGAATATCTTTTAAGCGCACATACATACTAATAAGTAATCGACTATTTCTTTTGTTGCTAAATCAGTATTCAATTCTAATATATCCCATTGGTATCTCTAATTACTTTTAAACATGCTGTGCCAGATTTATCAAGGAAACTACATTAAACTATATTACGACGTAATTGAAGCAATATAAATAAATGAATGTTCACAGATTATATTCTCAAAGCTAAAACAATGGAATCTCACGTGTTGTGATAAATCCTACATCATGTACTACGAAGAATGCACAAATATGATGTATTGCACATAGAAGTAACTAGGATAACAATCATTACTTTGTTCTCTTTGTGTTATATTAATTGTGTATGTATTATGAGGTAAAACATGTATATATTTACATTTGTAGGTTCGTATTTACATATTATCATAATAATAATGATTTTTAGTGTACAGGATTTTAAAAAATGCAAAATATAATCACGATTATTTAAATTTGTAACAAATTGTTCGAAAACATGTACTTTGATATACTAATTTTGTATTGGAAATAAAGGCAGATTGACGATACAGTGTATAACACAGATGTATATTTTATCATGTACCACCTATATATCAGGTATTTTGAGATTCTAGACTTAACTGTGCTATGCAGTTGTGTTCATCTTGAGTTTCTGTTTCACAAGTTGTATCCGTGTCCGTCCGTATTTCTTCTATAGATCTCTTGAGTTGGACTCGCAATTGACTAGCAACTTTTCTTACTGCCATGTAATTCTGTTTTATTTGCTTTACGCATGACGATAAACCTTTCCATGGAGCAACGGTTGTGCGAGCGAGATAAAGATCTTTCCACAATTGAATACTAATTGGCGCGACACTGGGCCAAATAACACTTGGATTTGGTTCGTACAATGGGTTCAACCATTTCTCTAGCATTTCCGGTTGATTTATGTATGACCATAAGCTATATGTTCTTTCCGATAATCTAAGACTGACTCTCTCTGCTTCTGAGTTACCTAAAAACGCCAAGAACAAAGTTTTGTAGTTTGATATGAAAATAAAATCACGCAGATTCTAGTGTATGCGTACATACGTACGTACCTAAAAATGTTCCATAATTGGAATAGTACGCGTGATTATATAATTCAAATAATAATTCCACCGTATATTCGAAGCTAAATTGAAACTGATAATGCAGTTGGTAAAGGCAATCTAGAAAAAGAAGAAAAGTTGGAGCATGTGTTGAACTTTGTGAATTTGCCGGGTGGAAAGGTCCATGACGTGTTCGATTAAAAAACTGATGGCCTGCTTGTATCCATTCGCGTTCAATCAAAGCCTGAAGACCGCGCACTGTTCTACAGTCAGGATTTAATATTGCTTGGGCTAAACTAGTTACCACTAAAGTAGAATCTCTACCGGCGCTTCCTGTTAAAAATGTAATAAATACCATTACAGAAAACATTGCGATTCTTACTAGCGATTTAATTATATTTGTAATTTAATTCTTTTGTAGATTACATACCATGAACTAATACAGCTGCAATTTCTTGGTGAAGACATTGAGCAGTTACACAAGCAGCATTTAAAGCACTTTGTACAGCGGATAACCACCCACAGCTATCGAGTCTCGAGAGCCACTGAGAAGTAGAACACGTTACATCGTTACAAGCTTCTATCAATTTAAAAAAACTATCCGCTAAGTCGTGTGGACGTGGGACTGCCTTGTGTACTTTCCGCCATTGTGGATAAGCAGCATCCATTTCTGTACCACCTCCTTTGGCTCTAGAGCTATGAGCTTGACTAACGGATCTCGTATCTACTATATAACTATTGAAAAAGTATATATTAGTAGCGCAGTAACGGCTAAATATGCTTGTACTATTATGGATAGACACGATGGTTAACATTGTGTAGCTTTACTTTGGAATTTCTAAGCTTGAAGTATTGTATTTACCCGCGTCTGCCCGGACCTAACACCGCGTTTAATAATCTTTCATCCTCTTTGCATCTCTTGCCGGTAGTACTGCACATGGGTTGGCTACTTCTTAACAAGACACTCTGCAATATTTATTAATACGTTGATAAATGTCTACAATGTGCATTTACTTTTGCTTGTTGCTTCATTACTTTGTTTAATAATGTATATCATACCCCTCCATTGTGTCTGTAACATAAAACAGGAAATCTCCCACCATCTCTAAAATTAGCAGACGATATTATAACTTTATCTTCTACGTGACGAGGTACTATAACAGCGGAAGGATAAGAATTGCAAACTTTGTAGTCTTTATTTAAATAACTGATACGCCACTCATCTGCATGAGCAGTTAATAATCTCGACCACTCAGAAACAGGAGCAAACGCAGTCCATCCATCTTCTGCTTGTACAGAAATATTACCAATAGCCTGTGGTCTGTGAAAGAAAGGATATTGTAAAGTTTGCTCTGGAACAAACAGAATAAAAGCTTGTGGTAAAAAGAAATTATTATTGTTTCTTATGTAGAAGGCAAATATTATACCTTGGGATGTTAATTTTTCTATAGATAAAACAACACTAGCTAAGTCGTCCGTTGAATTGATATCTAATTGTAAAATTCGAAAATCTTTGCATTTTAATATTACACTACCACCTGGGCTTTGAGTATTTAATTTCTTCTCTATAAGATCAATGTTTCGATACAAGAGCTAAAAAATACATCGAGAGAAGCGTTACAAAAACGAATAAACGTTTTATTTAAAATTAGAGAACTTCCATGTTAGATAATTGTAATTAAAACTAAAATCATTGTCTTCGTAAATTATACCCAGAGCTCTTGCCGACTGTCTTGTCGCGATGACCAAAGAAGATGGTGACTACTAATACATAATCTTCCATCTATGCATTTATTATTGCCATCACTTTTATCTATTAACATAACATTGTCGAGATTTGGAATTAATATTAAATCACTAAGTTCCATTATGAGCTTTGTGGAAATTCTTCAGGTCTCAATCGTTAGTAATTTCGTTAGTAATGTTTTGACAGTTTTGCATAACCTAACGATGGTATTTTATTAAATCATTGTAGAACTCCTCCTTAATGAGTTGAGAGAAATAAACAAAGGGTATAATAACAGAAACTTCCATGTAAACCATACAGATGTGTAGTAGTTTTTTACAACATATCCATTCCGTTGAAATATTTCTGTGTAAACCAGTGTATATAAACTTAAGGAGTCGATTACAGCCACGTTCTTGTTTACTTGCATATATGTTGACATATGTAATACATAAATATACACAAACGGTTTGTGACAGAACTGCTATTGGGACCCTATTTACTGATAAGTGAGATGAATATGCCTTACAGTGTCATCTACGGTAAAACGCTCAACTTATTAATCAATTAATGCCACATGCTTGCAGTAAGATGACGCCGCAGTGTTATTACACGCCTGTTTCATTAAAAAGATTAAATTGTAATTAAAAACGGAACATATAGCAGTTATAATCATGTAATATCAATACAAGACATTTAAGTGTATAATTCGATATTATCGGGGCACAGGTTTAGTGAGTACTTCGCATTCTTTAAATTAATATTAAAAGGCCTAGAGGTCACCACATTATCAAACGTTCGCATAACCTTTTAAACCTAACATATTACATACATACGAAAATAATACTCTCTGTTGTGGTTTTCTCTATTTATTCCGTGTTGTTATTAAACATCTATGCGCTACTTGTTGTCATACAAGCATAAGATACTAATCCATATTTCTATTGTGTTTATATTGAAAAGACACATGAGAGTAGTGGAAATTGGTGGAAATATTTAAAACGGTTTAAATCTACATACATAGACCAAAAAGGAGTGAACGTCATGGTGAGAGGTATTGTTTTGTGATACTTTTTGTTTATAAAATTATTCTTAAACAGAATTGCTATAAAGGTTTTTTCATAGGATATGTGAAGTAAAAATATCTTTATCTTTTGTTTGAAAGTTAACCTTTTTAAATGGAAAGAAGATCAGAGTGTTATCATTATAGAAGGATAATTGTGTTTAAATATTGTTGGTATATAATGGGTACGTAAAGAAGTATTTGCATAAAAATAGAAAAATACAAGAACTTGTCGAAAAAGATTAACCACTTCTGTTTTCAATAGCTTGGATACGAAGTACCACGTGGTTTTATTAGTTTGAAATATTATCAAGAGATGGAAGCACCATCAGTCGGAAGGCGGGCATGTCAGAGGGGGAAGGAATGCTCTTGCTTTTTGATGTAATGCTGTCTCTTAGTAAGTGATATGTTTCCATGTATCCATGTTGTTTAGAATTTGTACCAAAAGTGGTTTATTCGAATTATAGGAACAATTTTAGAAATTATAAACCATTCAAATCACTGTTGCTGTTTAAAAACACAGATTCATGTATGAACTCTATAGATGGTAATTGTTTTGTCTGTATTTATTACAGTACTGAATTACAGAATACAGATCAAAACAATGTTGTGTAGTTGCTGTTACCATATACTATGCTATATTATCATCCATCAGAAAGTAGTAAAGCAATTTTTGTGTAAAATTATTCATTGGTTTCATTCGTTGAAAACTTCTTAAATAGTTCGTATTACTTAGTGTCATGTTTCACACAATGCAACAAAAGAATACCACTCAGGAAAAGTTAGTGTGCACAGATTTTTTCAGTACTGTTACTCTGTAATTCAAAATCATTGGTACATTGTAATGATACACTCTACCTCTTTTAGTTTTATCGCTTCTATACAAAATATATATGCAGACTCTTTTGTTATATAATTTGCTTATTAAACATTATATTTGATTCCTCTTTAAAGTAATTCAATAAAAATCAAGGGTTAACTATAAATTTGATCATGATACAAAATATTTCCCTCCGTAATGCATAAATTTTCCTGCATTTATATTGTTTCTAATTTCTTTTTTTTTTCTGTTTACATGCTAATTAAATACATATGAAAGTAGACATGTGCAATGAATGAAAATGATGTTCTCAAAAGTCGAAGGAACTTTCACAAACTCATTGCAGCTACAAAATCTAATTGTACCTCAGTTGCAAACAGAAAATTCCAATTCATTGAACACTCAGATCAAACAGGAGAATTCTGCAGATGCCTTTAACAAAGAAGAAAGTGAAATTATAAGCACAGATGCAATGGATAATATTAAAAATGAAAATGAAACTATAGACAGTGATGCAAAGAAAATTGAAAATGAGGAGGAGGTGATTATTCTGGAAAGCAATAAAGAAGAAGTGAAACATAATGTTGTTAAAGTAGAAGACATTCACAATACAGAGAAGTTGGATGAACCAATTTCTGTATCGAGGAATGGTCCTAGAATTAATAAGAACACCAATATGAAAGAAGCATCTGCAATCAGAAGTGCAAATAATTTAAAAAGAAAACGGAATTTGATGTGAGTGTAAACAATTACCGGTTTTAATACTTCTCTCTAATGAATTATATGTCTCTTTCAATATGATTTGTTGCATTTATTTCAATGAAAGTAAACCCTAGGTATTTTGGATAAATTGATGCTGCTTCATTAAACTTTTTTATCGAGAATAAAAGTAACATATGCAGTATTGAGTCAGTCGTACATTAAGGTAAAGCGTTAAATCACGAAATTAACTTTGTAGTGCTCAAGAAATTGACTCGTCCTCCGAGGAAAGCAGCGTGAGGAGTAAACGAAAGAAAAAAAGTACAAACGATAGGTTCTGTTGGCGTTGTCACAAAGAATCCGTAGAAGCCCACTGTAGTGCTTGTCCTCGATCATGGCATCGTAAATGCATAGGGATACAATCGACGCCTATCCAGAACTGGATATGCGGAGAATGCGCAGCTATTCTGCGAGCAGAAAATGCGGAAACACGTTCCACGTCGATGGCACAATTGTCGGTCGATCAGTTATGTTTATTATTGAAACACGTGGTTGAAAGAATGAAAGAGTACCCTGGTGTGCGTATCAGCCTCTTATTTCCGTTTATATTTTCTTGTTCAGTGCAATTATAGCTGAGCATCTTTGTCACAGTCGGAACCATTCTGGAAACCGGTCGAACTTTCGGAAGCTCCAAATTATTTGGATTACGTGGTGAAACCAATGGATTTAAGCCTTTTGGAATCAAACGTGCGTGCCAAGTTGTACGGCAGTACGGACGCATACATGGCCGATGCTAAATGGATACAACATAATTGTATTGTGTTTAATACATGTACGTACTACATAATGTATATCGTAAATTAAATTGAATCAAGAAAGTCATCATTTTAAGAACTGATCTTAATTATGGAAATTATTTAGGCGGTGGCGTTTACACCGATACATCGAAATTAACGAACGCGGCGAAACAGATGATTAAGTTGGCACGTCAGGAAGTGTCTGAAATTGAAGCTTGCCCCGATTGTTATGCCCACGGAAGAAACTTGCCAAGACCACAGCCGTCATGGTTTATCGAACCTTGTCGTCGCCCGCATCCACTAGTATGGGCTAAATTAAAAGGATTCCCGTTTTGGCCTGCAAAAGCTATGCCACGGATAAATTCTCAAGGTTTCGTAGACGTACGTTTCTTCGGAGAACACGATCGTGCTTGGGTTCCGCCACGAGATTTGTACTTATATTCCGAGGATCCGCCTGTCCCATTACCGCGCAAAAGGAAATTGGACATGGAGGAGTGTGTACGAGAAATCACTCGACATTGCCGAAAACTTGAACTCGTATTTGGTCAGTTTAAATTTGCACCCCCTAAAGTGCAATATAATCCACATGATCCAATGCAAATTAAATTAATGTTACCAAATTACGACCCCCTACACTCCAACATTTATACATCATCACAGTTTTTGACACCTAAAAAGAAACCGATTTTGAAGAAACGACCACTTGGAAAAATAAAGTCGCAAAGTGATTCCGAGAAGACTGACAACTCTGATACCGAGAATAAGATATCGACAGATTTAGACACGAGTACCGAAGAGAAAAACCTCGAGGACAAGTTACCTGAAGTACAGGAACTCAATCAGTCGAGCGAAGTTGAACTGATCTCAAATACAAGCAATGGTTCCAACATTCTCATGGATTCAAGCGAGTCAGTGTTAAAAGAGGAGAATACGGAAACTGACAAGGATACTTTATCCAGTTCAAAAGTGAAGAACGAAGAAAATTCACAACCGAGTACAAGTAAAGTTGTACAAAACACAAACGATAGAATCGAAATCAGCTCACCGAGAAACGATTCGAGGGAATCGAACGTTTTGATGCTGGAACGTAACAATAATTCTCAAAAACTGCTGAACGATAATAAAAAATCAATGGAAAACTTGCCGAAGCAAGGTGTTACGGGTTTGGGTAAACATCTGATGGATGACGTTCAAGTGTTGAAAAAGGAATCCTCTCTCCTAAAAGTTAACGTTAATAAAGGGGAAGCGAATCAAGGTCCGTCAAACTCTTTGCATAAAAATAATTTGAAAGCTTTAAAAAGTGTAACAGCAAAAGTGTATAAGCCAAAAACTAGAATGGTCGATAAAGTGAATGCTGAGAAAGCTTTGAAATCTTCTACGAGCGAGCATAATCAGATTTTAGTTAAACACATCGATGCAACATCATCGAAAGATTCTTTGAAACAATCTAGCAATAATGATGCAACATCAGTTACCAACAAGGCTCGAATTGACGTCAGTGAGACAGGTGAAATATCTAAACAGGGTCCTACTGACCAATCTGTTGCATTGCTCCTTGTTATGAACAATGGTACGCTCGATTCCACCACTAAAAAGTCCCTTAGTAATTTATCTACGACTGAGAAAGAGAAAACCGACGATGTCGTGACGAATCACGGGAGTCAAAGAGATACTGCACAAACCTCACATCAGAAGAAAGAGAGCAAAGCCAGGAAATCGTTTCCTAATAAGAATCGCGCTTGTCCACAGCTTATTCCACATTCAACGACGAGTTTATTGTCAAATTCAATGGATTCCATGGTTTATATTCCTGTTCATCAGACGGAAAATGGTGCAGAGTATCAAATGCTCCCTCCGGAAGCTGGACCCGTTAGTGCTCGTCTCTATAACAGTGCACAAGATTTGGCCAGGAAAATGGCACAGTTAATGGAGGAGGCATATAAAGAAGCAGCTCGAGAGAATCAGAATTGCGAGAGTGCTTCGTCCGAGAACCATCAGGCAACAGTTCATTTCCTACGATTACAAATAGAACGTATGAGATGGCAGCATCAACAACAACTAGCCGAATTGAAACACAACACTGGTATGTCATCCGCATTCTTTCCTGTGCTGTGCTCCGCTTCATTTACTTATATTACTGTTTCGTTTGTTACATTTGTGAATATTTACTGTTATAGATCGCATCTTAAGGGAAATGAAGGCAAGTTTAGAAGCCGAAAGGTTACGGGCTATCGAAGAAACTCGCAGAGAAGCCGAAGAAGAGAAACTACGATGCATCGAAGAAATTAAACGCAAACAGTGGTGCGCTACATGTGGTCGAGAAGCATTGTTTTATTGTTGCTGGAATACGGCGTATTGTGATTATCCCTGTCAACAGGCCCATTGGCCGATGCATATGAGAACATGCGCTCAAAAACCTTCGTTTACTACTATTGTTACCAGTTCTGCTGCAAATTCGAATCAGCAGCAAGTAATGCCACGGCTTATGATAAATACTCAACATGTACCGCCGAACATATGGAAGGCCTAGAGCGTATACGTGTAAGTCTCTTTGGAAACGTGGCCACATCTTTCATCCATGAACTTTTTTTCTTAATATCCTAATATCTAACTTTTATTCCATTGCCCTTACGTCTTATGTTTACATGTAAGTGTTGTCATTATAACGTTCCGCAAAGTAGTACTTTATACAACAGTTTTTGTAATGTAAAAACACAATCGACAAAAAAAAAATAAAGAATATTTATTCACAGAGTCTGTATATCGATTACAGTGTCAATATGCAATAGTGAATAGTCCTGCTGGCAGGCTACGTGTCGTATTGTATAGCAAACTGAATAAGATAAATATCAGAATCCGTTCTTATCCTACACCAAACTCGAAAAGAATTAGAAGTTACCTTAGACAAATTATTATATATACTTTTTTTTTCTCATCCGTTCTACTGAAAGGATCGTTAAAACGAACAACGTTTCTGAACTGATATATATATATATATATAGCGAAAAGTGAAAAACTATTTTCATGTATTATTCTGTATACGTACTCGATGTTGTTACATTCATATTGTATCAAAACAAAGTATTCTTAATTAATATACAGTAGGAATTTACTCAACAAATATTTTTTTTCTATTTATTTGTTGCGTGCAAAATGCGCATTGAACGAAGAACGATGTAAATTTGTATTTAACATGTTTACCCGTACAAGAACTTTAAAACATGTACGAAATGTCAGTCAACGTACCACTGTCGGTTATAAACTTACAGTTAGCTTCTGTTTCATACAAATTACTTTATTCGCAGCTCATAGGTACATGATTATTTAGCTTTTTTGCTCTTAATCTTTCTCATGTAAAATTCAAGTTCCTTTCCTTCGAGGATGTAACCGTCCGCACGACCACACTGTCCTGGTCTACTTGCTATACAGGCTGAAAATTTAATTTTCATCATTTCATATTGACATTAATGTTTTTGACTCTTTACACCTTATCCATGCAATATGTTGCAACAATGATGTTATAAATGTATGCACTATATATGTATAACCTTAAGAAAATATCACATAATAAACAGTTAAATGAGGACTTAAGGTTCTCAGCATTAAATAAATAGCAATGAATGACACAGTATGTTGCATGTTCTGCAGATTCCTGTACAAATTATATATAGTTTAGTAAATACAAAGCATTGCCTACCAAGTACACGTCCTGTTGCAAACTGTTCTTCTAAAGCAGGTTCCACTTTGGCAAATCGCTGTCTTGCTTTATATTTAGCTTCAATTTTCTTAGAGCGTTTTTTATTTAAAACCTCTTCTTCTGCTTCAGTCTGTGTACATTTGTTTCATTGAAATATTCTATGCATAAATATTCTAAGGAAGAAAAGTAGACACTCACTAATTTCGCGCCTCGTTTTCGGCCCAGTGGTAAAACATAATGGCTTTCATACCACTGCCTAAAAGGTGTTGCATCAATTGTCACAATTGCATTCTTCACTAAAGTCTTTGTCCTCACCAACTCATTGTTTGATGCATTGTAAACAACATCGATAATACGTGTTTTTTTTGTAGCACATTCGGAACCCCATGAAAAGTTTCCAGTATCTAGACGAAGTGCTCTGTATTTTTTGTTACCACCTCGAGTGCGCACCTAGTTTGAGAAAAGGACAAGAAATATCTATAAATGATACAATTGCTTTCAACAATAAATATTAAGTGATTTTGAGTTTTCTTCAGTACGCTGTGAGATTTAGGTCAACACATAAATCTGAGTAGGTAAAGGTATTCATCATTTTATCTTCAAGAAATGAAATTTTTGTTTAACACATTCAAGACCGATGTATTATAAAAAAACTACCCCCGAAAACCAAAGGTCTCTATTTTGTATGTATTTAGTCCTCAGCCACACATGCCTGGATCTATTTTGACCTACAGAGCAGATGTTGCACGATCTATATATGCTTGATCATTGGTCTCGAATATGTTAGAATACTTTACAATAATACCGTATGAATACGTTGAGCTCCAAGTTTAGTATTTGCAGCTGGACGCCCTAACTCAAACTTCCTCTTCTTCCGGATGGGCTTCCTTTTACCACCAGTTGCTCGTCTTTTATGCCAATGATCGCGAGAAATACCTGTTTTTTATCAAATTAGACAATTTACAAATGTTACGTGTAAAGAAAAAGGTTAACATTTTGTTTGAATACGATCTATCTCTAATTGTTTTCAACAAAACTCCTTTCACAGAATGTTTCACACACACATGGTACATGAAAGTTTGATAAAATTACAATAAATGTACAACAAAAGTGAAAACAATAACACATAAGACATTGTAGAAAGAAATAACGAGACGTTGGTTGAAGCTGATACAAATACATTTTTAGGTTCTTATGTTACCATTATCCACGTAATATATACATCAATTAAAGAAGCAAACATATTTATGAACTACCAATAGTTACTTATTAATATTTCTCAAACGGAAAATATGGATTGAAAGCGATGAAAACATTAAGTGTATGAAATTAAATGTCTCACCCATCTTGCCTAGGTCCAAAAGAGACTTCAAACTACGAAATACTAGTACGAGTTCTCTCTACTTCCGGTATTCCAAGGAAACACAACCGCCCTCTTGTAACAAGGAACAGCAACCATGTTTACCATCTAACGGTAGAAAGAGGATGAACTAATTGGCTTGTAGTTTAGGTGGATTCCATAGAGGGTACTATAGGTCTATTTGGTCACATTCATACTTGTGTACATATAAAAAGTTTAAATGCTATGTAATGGAAAATGCCTCACAATTGTTGGATGTGCAACATTAGTGCACTGTTGTCAATCAATAGTTGTTGCTGTACACATTATACAACTATGTTATAGTATCGATTTAAGACAATGCCATAGACAATTTGACACTACAAAGAAAATATTTAATTGGAAGTTGAGCATTTTTACTGTATTTTCGGAATACATTTCCTGTCATTGAATATTACGACGATAAGACGAATAAGAGAAAGTTCTCATTTCAACATGCATATAATGTATGCGACTTACAAATTTGTAAGAAATAAGTTTATTTGGACATTAAAGATAAACTGAAGGCTATACATACCAGGCTATATATACATATTGTGTATCAGAGATTTCCTCTCTGTGTGTATCATTAAATTGTTATCAATTCGTTTAGCAGATTCTCGTTTCTTGTAGACAAACTAAACAATGCACTGTTGCGTCTTATAAATTCATTGTTTATGCTTCGCTGCTAGCTGTTATCACAGAAAATTCAATATGGTGGCCGTTGTTGCACGGTTTACGTCGGATATCCGGATTTTGAAGTAGAAATAGTATCAGTGGATCATTTAATCTACTGTAATTATGGAAATTCGATTGAAAATTTTGTACCGTATCGAAAAACTTTGATGGTACATCAGTACGTTTGGTAAAAAGTTGAATACAATACAATCGAGGCACTCTGTACATACTAGCTTAGGAAGTGGTGTTCGGGCATTGAAAATCTAAGAAAAATCTGAAAAATGGAAAACGTTAAGATGGAAAATGTGACAGATACAGCTCAATCGGAAGTGGAGTCAAGTAATACCGTAGATGGAACGGAAAGTTCCGTCACAGATATCACTAATTTAGACATTAAATCTCGACTTAGTCTGACAACGAGTGATGTCTACGAAGAACCACGTACAAATGGAATACCTCGGCAAGGTCATTTAAATCAGCACGGTATGAGAAATGTATATTTAAATGTTGTTGCTTTACTAGAGGTAATTAATTCTAAAGCTTGTGGAAAAAAAGACTAGCAAAATCATAACATATAATCATATCAATTAAATTTATGTGATCTACACATTTATACAATACCAATAATATTCTTACCAATTTATGCTGATAGTATTCTGTTCATGTGTATTTAGATGAAGCAAAAACATTGTCTCAGGAAAATAGCGACGACAACATTCAGTACATTAGCTACACAAGTGAATTACAAATGCCTGACATTATGCACTTAATACAAAAGGATCTGAGCGAACCTTACTCCATTTACACGTACAGATATTTCATTCATAATTGGCCGAAATTATGTTTCCTGGTATGTATACCTAAACAAATACTAAATACGTTCAAAGAATGTTAGAATGAAAATGTGTTTCTCGCATTTATTTTCCTAAGGTAATTCGTTCGCATTCTTGTTTCTTCGCGATTGTACATAAGAAATTTTGAAACAGAAAGAAACCGAATTTCCGACTCAGCGATAAAAAAAATACAACGAGAAAACGTAAAAAGTTTTACGCAGCTTTCGTTGGATTACTTTATCTTGCAGGCATAGAATTTACAAAAAAAAACTCTTTCTGTTCGTCAAGGCGATGCACGAAGACAAATGTATTGGTGCCATTGTTTGCAAGTTGGATATCCACAGAAAGGTGATAAAACGTGGATACATTGCTATGTTAGCTGTTGACGTGAAATATCGTAAGCGGAAAGTTGGATCGAATTTGGTAAGGAGAGCGATACAAGCTATGATGGAAGATAACGCTGACGAGGTAGTCTTGGAAACAGAGATCACTAATCGACCGGCGCTACGTTTATACGAGAATCTAGGCTTTGTGCGCGACAAACGATTATTTCGGTATTATTTGAACGGTGTGGATGCACTTCGATTAAAATTGTGGCTCAGATGAAATTTGTCTGCATATTTATGTCAATAAACATTTCAATCATTAGAACGTTCAACAAACAGAGAGAGAATGGGAAAAAGAGAAACAGGGAATCTTCTGTATTCCGAAATATCGAGGAATGCGCAATGTTAATGCCAGAGAAAAAAATAAATAGATAGAGAAAGAGGGGGGAGGAGAGAGAGAGAGAGAAAGAAAGAAAGAGAGATTATCGGTTGTCTACGCACAAGGCATTTCTATTCGACAGTACCGTCTACATCGAATAATGTTTTCTGCTGTGCCACCATGTAAGATTTTTTATTTTGGATGTCGCGTACATACTAAAGAATATTTCCTTTGGCATTAACCTACCGCTTGCAACTTAATAGCTCGAAGCTAAGAGATGACAGCGTAGAAAATCGACACTCTGAAGAGTGGTTGTTGAACGAGTACTTTGGACACGTCGTGGCAACAAATGCACAATCAATTGCGTGTATACGTATTACGCGTGAACAGTAATGCCATTGGATATTGGTTGTTTCGGACATTACACAAGTCTGTCGTACGGTAATAACGGATACACGTACGAGTACACGAGAAACGGAGGGGCGGCGCACGAATGCGTATAAATGTATGCAGATGAACGGAACATGATGATGAATTGTTATCGTTTGCCAAATTTCAAATATTTCAAGGGGACTACATCGCGTGCGATTGACACACGATCGTATTCATTGCTGTTTACTTATTGTATTTACCTTTGTATAAAAACAAACACGAGCCTCGAATCGCGATGTAACTATTAAAATGTGTAAAAATGTTAATAAAAAGTACGGAAATGTTTTTAGAGCGGACTACTTTTATTCTACGTAGGGAATCTCGCATGGGAGTAGGAAATCGAACGAAGAAAGGAAATCCTTATAAATTCGATAATGTCTGTTTTTTCTAATGAAATCGATAAATCTCCGGTTCATTTCTCCTCTCCCTCTGTTCCAATCAGTATCCCATTCCTTGTCCCGCTTGCCCATCTGTCTCTCGACAGGCGTCGTTTCACAAGAGGAGGTGGACTCGGGTTACCGCAATCATTTGCCAGGATAATGAGGAGTTATTGTAGAATTGAAATCGGAGCTGAACGAAAGGGGAGACGCGGTCGTACTCGACAGTGGTTCAGGATTCGAATTGGGCCGTTGTTGTTAGCTTATATCGATAAACCGATTTTCATGTAACTGTTTGCAATATTGTGTAAGTTCGATTTGTTCGATCAACAATTTCAAGGGTTCACCGCACGATTATGGAGACAAACGTGGCCGAAATCTGCGTGATCAGAAGTACCAACTCGCCCTTTTCATGGTGTAACACGACGGACACCAAAGTACATATGTAGTTGTTGAGAGGAAACTATATGTATACACGCACTTGTCGTTTTATCTTTTACAAACTTTTATCTCCATTCAATTTGACTATCGCATAACGTGTAAACGTGTTCTCTTGATAAGCAGCGCGCCTATAATACAACGCGTTCTATTTGTTAGCCATGCTGGAACAAGAGGGGAACAGCGACGTAACGGTTGAAAGGTAGAGGAAGCAGTTTTAGGATGGGTCGCGAAGCAACAGCACAAAAGTGCAAACGACGATAGCGGAAGATAACAGACGATAATGGACAGAGGACTATGTGTGTGTGTGTATGTGTTCTCGGTGTCGATGGAAGCACCCCGGGCTACAGGGCAGGGGGATGCGTCACGTTACGAACAGTCGATCGCAATTCAAACTACACCAACAACATTTTATCTTAAAGTTAGACTTTCTTCTCATACAGTAGCGCTTAACGTAAGTGCTATCATCTAATGAGCTGGTCTTTTTTTACATGAAATTTCCTTCTTTGCTTAGAGTAAAAACCTAACGTGAAATCGTGTTGAGATCCACCGTTTGCTCTACATTCCAAACTAATTCTATCTGTTCGTGAGTATAATAGAAAAGCATTTTTGTTTTTTTAATAATTGAATGGTATCTCGAGTTTTACCGCTTTTACCATTTACACCTCGCGTATCTGATCGATTCCAAACAAATTATCGTTAATGAAACGCGCATTTGACAATCAACGTTCGTGTCGGTTGAATCAGGACAATTCTATCGAGTTTCGGAATCGATCATATCGTGTTTCGAACGCACGCAGTCGAATTGCAGTTTCTCCGGTGTCACGGGGGTCATAATTCTCGTCATTCAAAATAGGTACACGTATTAATTCGTGCATAGTTTCGGATGGTGTTTACACGAAAATCCATTAGCGTGCCGATGCATTACGCTCGAAGCTAAAGTAGATCCACAATTTGTTGGCGACCGCGCAATCTCTGTTTCTCCTGTGTACCCTCCATCGAAACCCCGTCGACTAAGCCAGATAACGTAATCGATCTCGAGAACGGACATCGTTACGGCGGTTCACACGCGAATCGATAAGAGAAAAAGGTATTTCAGCAGGGAACATGTACCGTAGATACGACGTAGCCCGCATTTACATTAATCTTCTGGTCCTATGATCGTGCCCGTGGTCGAAGTCGTCGTCGTCGTCATTGTTCCTCGACACGTTTCACCTCGGTTATTTCGCATCTACGTATACGTCCTACGTAAAAGGAAAACGAATGAAGGCCCCTGTATACGAGATGTTCGGAAAGAATAGAATCAGAAGTATAAACTAAGGAGGCAAAAGAAAGAAAGTTCCGCTCACCAGGAGATAGCGTTAAATGGGATTCAGCGTCGTGTCACAGAGTCCTCGAGTTCTCGAGACGCGTTGGTAGCGGTCGTTTCGAGAACGATCAATTCGCAGCTCTCGAGATTTGCAACTCTAATCTGAGCTTGACTCGGCAGCAACGAGTCTTGGAGGGTGTTGTTACCGTTGCTGCACGGTTTATCGTTTCGAAATCCTTCGGTACTCGTTGGACCGTGGTCGTCGACGGTTCTCGGAAAAAATGGAAGTACCTTGAAATTAATTGAGAGAAGGTGAAGTCGATGCGAAGTACGTTTTCTTTTTCTCTCGTTGAAATTCAATCGTTTCGTCGAAGAGAATTGTCCTTTAGCAATAAAAAAAATCATGGAAAGAAACACACAACGATACGAATTTCACGACAGTATTCGAGGAACACTTGTACGCATACATGTACATACACTACCGTCTATAAACGAACGCTATTATTTTTCGCGCCAATAATGTGTTAATAACAAAATAACGAAAATTAATAAAAGGAGATACGTATATTCGTAGACTATTCACAGATTTCCACCGTCATATTAAGTGTCCGGATACTTATAGACTATAGACAGTAGTGTATGTACATGCATGCTCGCGGTTATTTGTTTCTCGGGGGTTAGCAAAATCTTCTTAATCGTTCTTTGTTTTCAGGAAGAAATCAGAACAGGAAATTCGTGAAAATGGAAGTTGCAGAAACGATTCTATCGAAAGCGTGTATATATGTGTAGTCGGTAGTCCGAGAATGGTAAGTTCGTACTTGCTTGAACTCTTTGCGAAAGTTATCGTTGAGCCAAGCGTAAAGAAACGGATTGTAACAGGTGCTACTCATGGCGAGACAATGCGTCATGAAGAAACATAGTCTGTAGTAGGTCCAATCGTTCGCAGGCGGGTAAAAATCGTCGACGACGTTCACGATGTTCAGCGGCAGCCAGGATACACCGAATATCGTGACCATGGCTATCAACATCCGATTCGTTCGTTTCTTTCTCTCTCGATCGGCTTCCTCCCTCTTGTTCGACTTGGTGCCGGGTTTCGATCTGGCCCGATCGCTCAGCTTGATCGAGACGCGTGTGTAACAGAACGCGATCACGTTGAACGGCAACGCGAATTGCAGTATCGACGTGACCGAACTGAAGATCTTTCGAAACTGTTCGCTCGGCCAATGCTCCTCGCAATAGGTGTACGGTTCCTCCAGATGCATGTAAAGCCCATACGGTAGAGTGACCAACAATGCCACTGTCCATATACCGAAGATCACGGTCAGGCAGACCTCGATCTTCATACGTGGACGGAACGGGTGTATGATCACCATGAATCGGTCGATCGCGATGCTCATCAGCGTCAACGTGCTCGTGTACACGCTGACACCTTGGGCGTACGGCACCAAATGGCAGAGGGTCTTCCCAAATATCCAACCACCGAGAAACGTGTAGAGCGGCGTGAACGGGACCGCCAACACGCAAAGCAACACGTCGCTAATCGCCAGATTCGTGATAAACAGGTTCGTCACGTTCTGCATCTGACGGTTTCGCACGACGACAAAACACACCAGCGCGTTACCGAATACACCCAGCACAAAGATGCTCACGTACAGCACAGAGAATATCAACTGCACCGTACCGTTAGTGATCACGTCTGTATCCGTTGTCGAACGACTCGAATTATCGTTCCAGTTTCCCGGTGCCGTCGTGTTCATACTTTTTTCCGCGACTTTTCGTCCGGTGATCGGTCTGTTTCAATCTTGGTATCCGCTTTCGGCGTTTCCTCCATCTAAAATTATCCCCTGTCCGTTCTTCGAGGTGTGCATGGTTCGTCGGTGACAGACTACACAATGATATTTATTCTGTTACGGGCGGTACTATCATTCTCGAGTAATGCAATTCGAGGACCACAAATGATTACACCCCGAAAATCCACGGCGGGAGGAAATATAAATCTTGTCCCCCCATCGACTGTACGGTTCGTTTCCTTTCACCAGCAAAACATCTTCTGCCGCGGTTTCATCGAATCGAACGAGAGCCCTCTTAAAAATAGGAAAATCGGCTGTTTCTCGAGGTTAACCAGTGAAAAACATATTCCAAAAATAGAACTGGACACACGTGGGTCGTGTGGACTTCTATCCGCCACGCGATCGACTTTATCGGTCTTTTTCATTAGGAAACGGCATCGATGAATTCGTCGAAGTATCTTCTTTCTTTTCTTTCTTTTTCTCGATTGTTCGATACGTATTTCGTTTCCACGTTTCTCGGTACCTCACAGATCGTGTGGTTGATATATGTACATATACGCGTCCACTAGGTGTGCACAAGCGGCAACTGGTCTTGAGAATCAATCGTCGAGAAAACTGTATAACGCGCCGCGTGCACTGAATTCGTTTTTCGGGGCCACCTGTTGAAATCTCCGTAGTGGCCGACCGCCCCCTTTCCAGTGTTCCTCTTCCTTTTTCCACCGAAAAAGAAAGGAAATGAAGAAGAACGCGGAAGAACAACGAAAGAGAAAGATCACTAACTCAAGTTCTTTTCACACTATCCAAGAATTGGCGAAAAAATCAAACTGGAATCCGATACCAGTCGATTCACCGTTGGAATTTTTTTCCTGAACAGTAGTTCGCGAATGAAACGAATTCCATTCCATCCATTTCCAAGAAGCTCGAAACTTGTACTTCGAAATATTTTCCACGCGTGTCTTCTTTACTCTTGTCAACGATGAAAAGTAAAGAGAAGAGTCGGGGGGTTGTCGAATTTTTCGTTGCGAAAACCAAAGTTCCCGATGATATGTGCACGTCGGAAAAGCAGGATTACGCGAGGCGTTGAACATTAAACGAAACACATCCGGCACGCCGGCCTTTTCTATCGACGACTGAGAATGGAAAATCGCTGGTGAACTTAACCAGACGAGCCGCCGTTTTGTCGCGCAGGCGTTCCCATTCATACCCTTCTTTTTCGAATTTGTTTTCGTTTAAAGAGAATGTGCTTGCACATGTGGTAGTACAATCGTTGCAAACATTTCCTTGTAAAATACAGTAATTTATTAAATCGTTTATCTCTCTGGTTCTCATGATAAGTCAAGTGTAAAGCATTTCCAGTACCTTAGTTTTTTTTTTTACAGCTACGCAACATTTTCGTCGCTACTCTATTTAAGTGTACATGCAATACCTTGTATCCTACGCGTTTCCATTACTCGCTATTTCGTACTCAGTGTGTACCTGGGTTTTTATGTATACATATATGCGTAGTTCGGAACGTATGTACAGTTGCTCGAATGAAAACGTAAATACATATATATCATCATGCCGCCCGTTATTATTTCTTCGTTTATCCTACAACTATTCCGTAAAATTTTTAAATTGCACCACCTGTACGTCTAGTCATTCTTATCGCACGTATCCCTTCCACCCTGTCTTCGCACACATTTTTTTTCTTGTTATTCTATAATTCCAATTCCATTCTATGCACTTGTAATACATTTCACGCTATCCCTTTGTGTACACGAATATTTACGCGCGTTCGCTAAATACCTCACCTTCGTATATAGATGTTTACGTATACGTACGACGTACCATGTGTTTTAATAAATTCACGCATCTCGTTACTTAAATCTTGCCCGTTAACCGTTAACGTTCGTTCACGTTTATTTATCATCGCGCAACGATTCGCCGGAAATATTCGAATTCGGTGTAACGCTATCGTATAACATTCGGAAAATTGATGCCCCTTATAAAGATACCCAAACTCGTTTCTTGGAACTCGATCATCTGGTCTGCGGTCTGTCATCGTTATTACATTACGATGCAACCACCCACTCGTATACACGATCAACGTCAACCGCGTCACACAGCCATTTTACGACAAACCTGTGAATTGCGCGAGATTACCCTCTACCTTTAATAATTACACGTTACGGTTATTCAAAATTCGAAGAATACCGAACCACACGACGAATTGCGAGGTATTTAAACGAACAACCGTGTATAATGTAGATAGCGTCCGATTGTTACAAAACATTCGGGAAAATTTTCATCGCATAAAACGAAATAAGCGTTTCGTTATGCATATTTTTGACAATTGGTCGCACGAAAAGGAAAAAACGATCCTCGAAGAACAAATATTTGCCTCGTGATAGTCATAATTACCAAATGATTTTCTATGTACATTTATATGTATCAAACTTGTTTCAAATGTTTGACCCATAAACAGAAATCTTTCTTCCTCGAGTTACATTTTCTCTCAATTCGTTTACTCTTATTTTATTTCGCGGTAGAAACACGAAATGTTAAAGGTACGTTTCGAATTAATAAACAACAGCATTGTCCCTTTCATTCGACACACGCTATCCATACATTATAGTTATTATTTCCTAATTGTCGATTCTCTCTAATGTAAAAATTTTTTTTATGCGAAGGCATGAAACTTTCGAAAATTCCATCGAAACACTATTTGCAATGCTTTCATTGCGAGAAATTCGTAACATTTTGTTTCTTATTTTACAAGAGAATGCCATGCTCAAGCAACAACCTTCGAACTTTCTCCAATGTGTACCCGCATACCATACCTCACCATACCACACCATATCATACCATACATCATCGCTTAACATTATTATTTGATTGCTTATTTAACGCCACCGTTTAACGCGCAAAATATGTAATACTTAATACATTAAGTTCATTAAGAATCTCTGTGATACGATTTAGTGACGAAAAATCATTTTTTTTTTCGGATCGCAAATAATATGCACGGTCTACTTTGTAAACTTGAATCAACGATCAATCAAGAATCAATTACTGGACCATCTCTATGTATCGGATAATATTCTCATTTGAATTGTTTCTTTTTCGGTCGATATGTCAACATCCTGTTAAAACATAATACCTCTTCCACTTATAGTTTCTACTTTCATTTTGGAGGACCAATAATAATTAACCTAATGCTCTAATTGTCCCAATAGAAGTGCCGTATAAATAAAATATACGATAGAGAATAACATTTTTTATATTAAGAGAGCCTCACTCGTCAAAATAAATTTGTTGGTGGTCGAATTTCCTTTTTCTACAACAGACATCGTACACTGCCACATGTATTTACAATAACACGCTTCTACTATTATAATGAAGCTTTCAGAGGAATAAAGACGAACATTTCTGAAATTACATTATGCTAATGAGAAACAGGGAGAACTCTTTTTTATTATAAATTCTTGAGTTACTAAGAATGCTAAAAATATGAATAAATTCGAACTAACAAAGGGTCATTTACTATTTAATCGGTACAGTCGGTATAATAGGTGACACACAAAATTCGTATAACGGATGATATGCGGAATAATAGGTATGGATAAACGTAACTGCTATACACAATTTCCTCATTTGTACTATAGAAATTTTATCAATTTTTCAGGTCCAAGCAACAGTAATTGTTCAAAGTTCCTGACAAGTATCGTCGATACAGAACTTATTTAGATGGACGTGAGCCGAATATGGTGCCCTGAAATACGTGCTCGAGAGACACGTGATAGTTTGTGCCTCTAATCTTTAATCCCTAATCTCCAATCTTCGACCAGTAATCGTAACAGAATCATAGAAACAAATACGGATCGGTTTTATGCAACGAAAAACTTAAAGCTCAGAGCGAAACAACTCCCATACGGCAAGTAAGTTTAATTTAAAGGGAATTAAGTCGTAGATGCATCGCGACAACGAACTATCGCAAACTGTTACAACTAAATAGATAATGTCTCTTTGATCAATTTCTTCATCGTGTTACCCATTGTTGTACTCGACGGACTAGACGTTGTAAAGGATAATTTAAACAAATAAGGTTGTATATCCGGATACGATGTATCAAAGATCAGATCCAATTCAGCTTGGTTCGGCATTTTAGGAAGATAATCGTGTCGATTCATTACTTCTGTTATGTACAGAATTTTATCTGTTAATAGATCGCCAACCTTTTCCCTGCATATCTGTCGTTCGTGCTCTGTCGCTAATTTTATAAGTTCCAAACGTACAGTCCATACCTCCCATGGTATGCATTCCGGTTGAAAGGGCCAACGATTTTTCTTCTTCTGAAAGAATTCCAAGGATATTTGGCCAGAACCTGGACTATCGGTGGAACGTAAAGCTTCGGAAAAACCCGATATTTCACGTTTCAGAGTTTGATCCAGATGTATGGAGGAACAACAGACATAAGTAAAATCAATAAAGTCACAGTCGACGTCTTGGTATCCCACGGTACCTACTGAATAGCTGCCTTCTTGTTTGTACTTAAATTTACCAAGACTTCGATGAAAAAGAACACTGTGAAAGATACTTGCTACAGCTTCGTCCACTTGTCTGCCTTCCATACTTAATTCAAACAATTGAGTTCTGGCATTCATGGTGACACCTATATGACAAAATTCTTATGTTAATAATCCATACAGCCTCCGTTTAATGTCTAAGAAATATGTACTGACATTAAGAAAATAATCTTGAGCAGATGCATAATATACACAAGAGGAAAAATATTATACATGTTATTAATAACTTTTGTTGTTCTTCAGCTCATTGTAATAAAATTAATAATGATAACCTACTATTATGTAGAATATCTATGCAATACAAATAGGTATATGAAAGAAGATATAAAACTACATAGACAAAAGTAACTTGTAAACATGAGTATTATGATTGTAGTCTGCGTAATATATAGTAATATCACAACAACAATGACATATATAACTGGAATATGAAACATAATAAAGTATGTAATGGGTCTATTTTGAATCGCATTAGCTTTTAATTGCCATAATTACAGGCAAAATTGTGTGCCTCTTTAGCTGTAAAACATAAGCAACAAATACGAATAAAACTAAGAAAAATGTAACTAAATACGTCGATCAATTCTAACCTCGTACAAGTAGTAGAAATGATGATTATCACTGGAGACTCGTTGCGATACTGGACGATATTTGGTCATCTTTTAGTTGTAGAAAATAGTCCAGTACTTCAAAAATATAAGTAAATGAACGATGAGTACCGTTATAGAAGTAACTTCTTAGATTATTTAAAAACTTCGGAAACAAAATATCCGACATGTATGCATGTAATTACATCGAAATGAAATGAAAATTCTAATTAGGATGTGTTGTTTCGTCGATTACTTTATTCACACTTTTACGTAACCGTAATTAAGAAACTGTTAAGCCTTTGAGAAATAAGCGTTGCTCAGATTTTCTAGCGCAACTTACTTCTCTGTTCGTTTCTCTCGTTTTAACAGATATATTTTAATTTTCTCGCCTCCCGTGAGAAATGCTCCAAACAAGTTCAGTTCGCAGTCGCTTGATCATTATCGCCAGCAGCACATCGTCGAATCTCATTAACTTTTCCATGAAGAATTTCTTTGAGCAGTCTTTTTCTTCGATAGGTACACAATCATTTTCACCACTATTACAACGTCGCTACCACTGCCACCACTCTACGCACAGGCTATTTTACCCATCAAACTGATCTGTCATCGTGACAATTTTTGCTTTCTTATTTCACACAAGATATCCTTCAGTTTATCGCCAGTTACAACCGTTAACATCTATGTGCAAGATACTCGTACCACGAAAATATTTCATCGACATTAACTACAGAAAATGTTTATCTGTAAACAATAACAGCTGTTCTTGTACCACGCGCCATTTTACAATCTGTCTGACTGCTTCGATTTTTCAATTGTGTACGTGTGTGTACATCGTTGACAAAATACTTGTTCACCCTCCTACTCTTGCCGCCTAAGAGACACTAGGAAAAACAACATTCCCGTCTATACAACGATAATCTGTGGCGAGAATCACACATTGGATATATATATATAAAATATATTAGACTGCGCGTTTATGGTAGAGCTGAAGGCGAGTCGAAGTAATTCTCTCTCTTGCTCGCACATTGCAAAGGGTGGGGAGAAAGCGACTGTATGCCTCCACCACATCCTAGCAGAAACCCCCACCAACAACTCTATTAGAAAGAGAAGAAGATGCTCCAGTTATTACTCTTTCTCTCTTATGTCGACTTCAGCCCTACCATAAGACCGCACAATCTATTGTATATGTCTATGGTCTTTAACTGACTCGAAATTTCGGACCTACCAATTAGCTAGTAGTTTCAACGTTCAGCCACCGATGGCGCCACACTACTCCGCATAGGGCGCGAAAATTAAATTTTTTATATTCTTGTGGAGAGCGAAGGATTGTATGTATTGATGCACCGACTAGGTATCAATAGGTACTAGGTACCGAGCGAGAGCAGAAAATCCCTGATTTTTTACACTATCGGTATTTCAGAACATGAGACACGAAATCCCATAAGATGATAGGTCTATCCTATACCTAGTCGGTGATTGATGGTTTGAATCTATATTTTGGGGTAGCGATATCTACACTAACAACTGAAAAGCAGGTTCAAATTTTCTCTCGACTAGACATAATTTAAATTCATTTCGTTTCCATTATATGCAGCTGTATAAGTAAGTCATGTACATAGAAGCGTGAGAAATTTTCACGTAACATGATTCTGTCTACGAAGCCTCAAATTATAACTATGAATGAACGAAAAATTCATGTTTGTCGAAAACCAGGAATTATCGCATTATCTTTGCTCAATTGTAAGACACAATTACATTTCAATATAATCGTTCGAAAACTCTGTAATCTTGTACCATATGTACATGTTATTTGTACATGTATACGTTTGGGTTACGTATCAGTATAGCTGAAACTTTAAACATTACATTTGTCGTTTTAGTGACAGTAATTATTTTCATTGAAATATGTTGGCCTATCACAAAAAGTATACTTCACCGGATTATCTTATTCTTGGGAGGGATCATGTTCGGTTTGGATGCACTTGGAGAATATCAAGATTTGCTATTAGATACGGACAAGGATACCGCTATTATTAAAAAATACACCTGGATAGACAAGTTATGTTTGAGATCAGGCCAGAACATGTGTACTATGATGAAACTTAGTGACATCAGATACGTCGGAGTTTCTATCGAGATGGGTTTGTTTATACTTTGCAAAAATGGAAGAACAATTTCTTTAAGTATGCAAGGTTTCACTAGAGAACAACTGCAAGAACTTAGAAAAGAAATACATTTCTTTTTACATGCAAATCAAATTAAACTGTCTGATTCAACTGGTACAATTACTCCAAAGTAATCGTATTGAAGACTCAAGTGTTCGTACTATTTATCTCTTAAGTTGATACTGTTACCTACTTCGGAAAAATTATCATCGTGTAGTTATAACTTAGAGGAGTGTAAATTCCATTGTTTAAGTCAAAGTTTACCGATTATTGAATCTTGTAAAGAATAACTTATACATAACGTAATTCAAGAAGTGTATAAAAAAGATACATTTAACAATGTGTTTCTGTACATAAATTAAGATTATACATCTTAGTTTTTCTATTAATGCATGTTCGCGCGTGCGCATATACTTAAGGACACCTAAACCCACTTACGCGTTGTTACTGCAGTAAATAAACACATATAATTACGCGTCAATATTAAGTATGAAATAGAGTGGTATCTAATTTAAAATATGTTACACACTTCTACCAAGTATTTCTGCGCACGCGGAATTTACATTGGGATATTGGTACTGAAACCCTAATTCTCTGACACGTTTAGGTATAACTTTTTGTCCCTCCAGCATAATCTGAAACAGAGCTGGTGTCATTTTCACTAGACAATAGCAAATAATATCACACATATGGTTTTTACTAACTTTTGCACGTTCTTTGCTAAACAAGATATTCAGAACAATGGATGGAACTGGAATAAAAGCAGGTCTCCGCATTGTCAATGCAAATACCTTTGTAAATTCCTTGTTTGTCACAATCTATTGATGAAATCTATAAAGTATGTAGATTCATACAAGTGTGCATTAATCTGGATTTAAATTATTCACCTGTGGAGCAACCCCATTCAATATGCCATGTACATTATTATTTCTAAGTGAGAACAGAAACATATCAACTAAATCTGTTACGTGTATCCAAGGCATATACTGATTTCCTTTACCAATTGGGCCACCCAAACCCATCAAAAATGGCAAATATATCTGTTTAATCATACCACCATTTTTTCCTAACACAACACCTGATCTGATTGTAACTTGTCTAATGAGATTATCTTTTGGAAGTTGCGCAGCTGCTTCCCATTTGTGACAAAGTTCTGTCACACAAAATGATTATATCAAATCGATGCAATGATACAATTTTTGGAAGAAATTAATTATAAAATATAGAATTTACCTGATAAAAAATCGTATTTCTCACACTTGCTTTCTTCTGTGTATTCAATATTAGCATTGGGTTTATAATAAGCTACTCCAGAAATTGTTACAAAAACATTTGCTTTTGTATTCACTATTGCTTTAGCTAAAGATTCTGTTGTTCTCACCCGACTATTTACTACATTTTGTTTAAATCCTTCTGACCACCGTTGCTTAGGATCAAGCACATTTTGACCAGCAACATTAATCACAGCTGTTGTATTTTCCGGTCTTTACCTTACCCATGATATGCGATTAGGTCCAGGCATTCGTGAAATACATGTGCACGAAACACCTTTACGAGACAGTGATTTTATTATATGAGTTCCGATAAAACCTGTACCTCCACCTGAACAATTATATAATCTTATCTGTGATATAATCTAATAATCGGATAGAACTTTTGAAATGAATACAAACTTACCTACAACTACATGATTCAGAGCCATATTATTAATAAAATATAGAAACTTATTGTTATAATATATCCGTTAATAAGTAGTTATAAAAGTTATTACTGTGGTTCGACAACAAACTTTGGATTACACTCCTATCAACTCATATACATTTGATCACATTTGATTGTGACTACGAGCTACGAGCTACGAGCTACAAGAACAACCAGCTACCACCATCACCAACCATGACGAGGACGACGAGCACTAATCAGTTATCACAAGTTACCACATGCTTGTCGCGAGATGGTGCTACTCACTTCTACATGTGTCTGTATAATAAAAGAATACATGTGCAACACTCATATATTAATTCACGAAGTGCAGTGCCATTGGCGATGCGTATCATGAAGGTGCATGAAGGCTAAAACATGGCGTCTGCATTGGAGAATTTAGAAACACAATTGGAACTTTTTATTGAAAATGTAAGGCAGATACGTATTATAGTGAGCGATTTTCAGCCTCAAGGGCAAAATGTATTAAATCAGAAAATGTAAGTATCATATGTAACTGCCTCTTACCCATTACGTCTGTAGTAAATTGATGCTGATTCGTCTATGTACTAAAGAGTAGTGTCAACTTGCTCTGTTTACACTAACGGTTGCCTGTGTTATTCGAGTATCAATTAATTTATAATACGTGAATTTAATTTATGTTAATTTGACACAACTTGTTTTTGAAAAAACAGAGAACATGTTAGATTTTCATTCGTGCGAGAAACAGGTTAATTATTGTTGTTCAAAGATATGTCAACGGAACGTATTATATGCTGTGTTAGTGTTATATAAACATGTTGTTTCACTTTTTTCAGTCAAGGGTTAGTAAATGGTCTACAAGAGATAGATAAGCTCAAGTCTCAGGTTCAAGATGTTCATGTACCTTTAGAAGTTTTCGAGTGAGTATATGTACAATAGATTAATTTCATTGGAGCCTATAAACAAGAACTAATGTTAGAGTTCTAATTTCTTGTATATGCTTTCAGCTATATCGATCAGGGCAGAAATCCACAGCTGTATACAAAAGACTGCATAGAAAAAGCATTAACCAAAAATGAGCAAGTTAAAGGAAAAATTGATGCTTATAGGAAATTCAAAGCAAATATGCTCGTAGAATTGACCAGAGTATTTCCACATGAATTGGCTAAATATCGAGCAATACGTGGTGACGAATAAACAAATAAAAGTAATTACATAAAATGATGCCTATGTCTATTTCTGTGCCTCTCCACTAACTCTTTAGTATACTCTAGATTTTATATTTTAGAATTTGGAGTCTAGAAAAAGCTTCTACAAACCATATAATGATCAGTCCATATCTTTTGTAGGATTAAGTTTCAAAGATGTTATGTTTAGAAGAATTCATTGCAAGATAAGCAAGTATAGTTCATAAGACACTAGTTACAAATAGTGCACAACACATCAGATTTGCCTATGATTGAACATGGAACATAGTTTATTATATTTCCAATGCTTTTGTTTAGAAATAGAATTTCCTGCTGGTAAATTTCAATATATCGTTTCTATTTATTTTAGTTGTACAATTAGAAGTTTCTCTTTTTAAATAGAAGACATGCATATGAACTGAAGATGTTAAAGAAGTTATTTTAATGGTATTACTTTTTTCTATAATTGTATACACGTAGATTTCCAAATTTATTACAAGCTATGTCGACGACACGCCACTCCTTAATTCCCCTTCCAATGACGGTCTCATATTTGCGCGAAGAGGAGGATAAAATCATTCGAAGAAAGTCGTGTGGTCACACGAGGTGCAACAATCTCGATCGTAGCTGTCGGTTAGAAAGTATGATTGCGTTGTTAATTGCTGTACTTCTTGTTCAAGTTAAGGTCAAGGTTGACGCCGTGGATTCGTATCGGTAAGTCTCCTGCCTTCTTTCTATTACACTGTTTTAACGCTAAATTTACAATTAGATTGAAATTCAAGATGAGACAATAAGTTTGCGTGCATATACGACGTATTCGAATTGCGTACAATAATATGTATTATCGATAAATACATACACGACATAATATCATACGAGTAAGACAGTTTTATGCAACCACACATGGCTATTGACGGCGTTAATTGTTAGAAGAACGATCGTATTTTGACAGGCCGAATCGGTTTGATTAGAAATCAGGACTCGTGGTCTGTTCTTATCACGGTGAAAGCAATAAGCAGGTGTTGTACAACTGTGTGGGTGACTTGAACGAAATGAATGTGTATCATTGGAAAATTGAATACGTTACTTTACATAATTTTTCATGTTATTTTATTATGTTTTCCATCAACATAAGTAGTATTTCCCGTAACTAGTAGTAGAGTTGCAAACCGAGACGGTTCTTTGTGATATAGCATTTTAAAACGGTATTAAATTTCTCCGTAGTTCCCCATGGCATTACAAATGCGAGGGTGGCCTTTGCAAGAAAGAACTGATAACACAGAATACGAGTGTACCGGTTTCAGTGGAAGTATGCGAATTGTTTTGCGGCGCAACCAGTTCGCTATGGCCCGCACCAACAGGTCACCTGTCTTTAAGCAAAAGCATGGTTCAACTCGATCCCGATCGAATCTCAATGGCAGACATAGACACTGACACGAAAATTAGATACCTCCTGGAAGCCAATGTAATTCTGTTACGAAACAATGCGAAGAAATCTGTCAGAGAATTGGCGGAAAGTGGTGGTGCAGGCATGTTTATTCGATTCGCAGGATTCCTCGAGAACAGCAACGTTAAGCTTACCATTGACACGGATGAAAGTTATACATTAGCAGTTACCCAGGTGGATAAAGCGGTGAGATTGCCAATTCTTTCGAAGAAAAAAAAACTTATTCTCCTTTTCTTCGTTTCGATCTTTCTATTCTAAAATATTTGGGGACAAAAAATATCCGGTGTATAGCCAAGGTGAACCGCGTGACCAGTTAAACGACTGATAATAATCGGTAGAAACAGGGGATTGGAATTTGGGACGGGTGGACAAGCGACTGACGAGAAGATCATCGAAATACAGAAGATTATTTAGAAACGGAGTATTGTCCAGTCGATACCGATTATGTGATCATCGGTAATTTATACGCAATCGACATTCGGTTGTTTTGTAGTTGTATAATTCCGTATTAATTAATGATTCTTCATTTTTCTGTCCGGAAGAGATTAACTCGAGTCTCTGAAATAATTTAGACATCGAAATATGAGATCACCGAAACAGCTGTATGCTTTTCTCTATTTGTAATATTTAGGTGTTAAATGCAACGATAACAGCGAAATCATACTTTGGCGCACGTCACGGCGTCGAAACGTTAAGCCAACTGATTGTTTTCGACGATCTAAGGAATCAGATTCAAATTCCGAGCGAGGTCTCGATTTCCGACAGGCCTGTCTATCCTTACCGCGGTGTGCTGCTTGATACCAGCCGTAATTTCATCGACAAATCAACGATATTACGAACGATCGATGGAATGGCCATGACGAAGCTGAACACTTTGCACTGGCATATCATCGATTCCCAGAGTTTCCCTTATGTCAGCCGTACGTGGCCGGAATTCTCGAGATTTGGTTCTTACACGGCCGAGAAGATCTACGACGAGAAGGATGTCAAGGAAATCGTTGAATATGGACTCGTTCGAGGCGTTCGAGTGTTACCGGAATTCGATGCACCCGCTCACGTGGGGGAGGGATGGCAATGGGTAAATGTTTCGTTTTCGTGAAGCCTCGTTAACGCAATAGTGCGTACTGTCAATGGTAGTACAGTGTTCTGTCATACATACATGGATTTTCAGGTGGACGACGATGCTCTCGTCTGTTTCAAAGCAGAACCCTGGAAAAAATATTGCGTGGAACCACCATGCGGTCAACTTAATCCGACCAGTGAAAAAGTGTACGAACTTCTCGAAGGAATATACAAAGACATGATGCGGGATTTCAAACCGGACATTTTCCATATGGGCGGGGACGAAGTGAATTTGAACTGTTGGAATTCGTCGGCCGCCGTTACAAGTTGGATGCGAACCGTGAAAGGCTGGAATCTGTCGGAATCGAGTTTCTACAAGCTTTGGGATTATTTTCAGAGTAGAGCATTGGAGAAAGTGATTAATGCTAATGACGGGAAAAGTATTCCCGTGGTATTATGGACAAGTGGTTTGACCAGCGCAGAAAATATTAAATATCTGGATCCCAGCAAGTATATCATACAGATCTGGACGAGCGAAGACGATCCCACTATCGGTAGATTGTTGCGAAACAATTTTAGGGTAATCTTTTCGAATTACGATGCGCTTTACTTGGACTGTGGGTGAGCAAATATTTTGAAACTTTCTTACCGTTCGGCGAATCGTTTCTCTTCCCTCATATTTTTCTTCCTTTCTGTACTTTCATTGTTTCAGTTTCGCGGCTTGGGTGGGCGATGGCAATAACTGGTGCGCTCCATACAAAGGTTGGCAAAGGGTTTACGATAATTCTCCCATGAAGATAGTTCGGTCGCAGCATCTCTATACCAAGAAAAATCTCATATTGGGTAATGTATCCTTTTAGTTTGAAAAGGTTTTCGTTGTCATTTTTCCAAGGAGTCTGCGAGTAAATTAAAGGGGAGATACGTACGCTTTATAATAGGAGGAGAAGCGGCTCTGTGGACAGAGCAAGCCGACAGTGCATCGGCCGATTCGAAAATTTGGCCTAGAGCCGCAGCGCTTGCCGAGAGATTATGGGCAGAGCCAGACTCGACTTGGATTCACGCTGAGCAGAGAATGCTTAGACAGAGGGAACGATACGTAACAAGAGGAATCGCGGCTGAGAGCTTGCAACCCGAGTGGTGTTTGCAAAATCAAGGCTTCTGTTACGCCTAACTTCTACACATTCGGACTCCTAACAAAATATGGATTCTGATTAAAATTCTGGCTTTCTAATAAACGCGCATCCGGCTGCCACCCGTCTTAAACCCCCTCCTCTACATTGTTATCATTGTAATTGTGTTTGACCAGTGACTTTTACTCGCATGTTACGCTTAAAAAATGTAAATACCACACAATTCGTGCAACACAAATGCAATCCCGGACGATTTTGTTCCACCAGTCGTTTCTCGATCGGTACTGAAACAATTATAAAAACAGATTAGTAATTTGGTAGTCGCATCAATAATAGTGATTCTTTGAAATTTAAACGTGAAATTAAAAACAAGACCACGATTAGCGAATAAAACGTTCTTTTCTCATTATTTTAAGTTAGGCTAAGTTGTACATTCGCTTGATCTCGTATTCGTGGCTATTCTCGTTTCGTTTCTTTCATCGTCCTGTATTTTTGTAGTGTTCATTCTCTTTGTATTTTTATTATGTGAACTAGTAATCATCTTCTTTGTTGTCAAAGGAGGTTTTCAGGAAATATGTGGTCAATGTTCCTTTTCCTTTAACGTGAGTCGGTCCCCGACAAGTTAATTCGTATCCAGCTGCCATCAGAATCTTGGCCGTGTCCTCGGTGACTTGGAGCTTTCCCATTTCTCCGCAGCTGTCCATTCTCGAGGCTACATTTACGGTGTTCCCCCAAATATCGTATTGAGGCTTTTGGGCACCGATCACGCCCGCTATCACAGGTCCGTGATTCAAACCTTAACGAGAAAAACAAAAATACGTATGGAGATAAAGAAAATGGAGAGACGCCTTTTGCACGTAGAAAGGAAGGATAAACGTGGAGAAATGGTATATAGAAACATCATTGTACATGTAATAAATTGACCTGAAACTCACCCATTCTCAGTTTAAATCTTTGAAACGATTCTTTATTGATTTGATCTAAAATCGTCATCAAAGCGAGAGCAAATTCGACGAGGATGATCACATTGTGATCTTGTTGATTCAACGGGTCCTAAAAGTCGACGAATGATATACCTAAATGTTAAGCCGGTATCTCGAAAGAGGCTGAAATACAGCCTTATAAATGTGTAGTATACATGTGGAAAGAAAAATCAAAATAATATCTCTGGTTGTTCGACGAAGCAAGATGGCAACCTTACCTTTCCATCGGTGTCTTCCTTCCCTGGACTGAGACCCGAGGCAAGCATGTAAGTACTACCGATAGTTTTGATTTTCTCGATTCCCGAAAATTTCGGTTTAAGCAGCAACTTATCAAAGTCACAGATAATCTCGTTCAGAAGCCGTAGACATTCCAGTCCCTGTTTATTTATGTCTGTTTCATCGTAAAACTCCTTGTAATTAGGGATAGACGCGAACATTACTGCTATACTACTGTATCTTTCGTGATAAAGATCCTATTGCAACCAGAAAGACAAGACAAATCAAGATTTTCTGGAATTGCTTACTTAACGTTTGAAGTAGCGTCCCACCTGTGTGGCTCTAGTATTTGTCAAGAAATGTTCCGCCACGTGAGCCGGCAATATGTTCTCAAGGAGTATCTTATTAATGCCTCTCATAGTCTCTACTTCATCCTGTTCGATTTTCAGTTTACTCTGCCACAGAAAATCAATCCTGGACGTGTACTCGACTTGTCTGTCCAAAACGTGAAGTACGAGACAGACAAGTGTGAGTAAATATCCAGCTTGAAGGAAACGGTGAACGCGATAGTATCTGCAAAGTAACATAAAAGCAAATTGAAATGTACTGCTCGGAGTTTATCATCTACCTTTCATTATTACTTCTGACCAGAAGTCACAAGGATCAGGGAAAAAAACTAGAAAGGATTCTCATATTTACCCATCGTTTCCGACCACTTGGAACAACCGTATGATCGAGAACTGTGACAACGTTACGAGAATCATTGTCACGGAGACGCACATTACACAGAATTTGAGCAAGAAACCGACACGCAAGTGGGTCCACCCAACGATCAGTGCCATTACCGTGGAATAGATGTACAACTGAAGGTGAAGAACATCATTTATGCGATACGTTTTGTCTGTACTTAGTCTCTAAGTAATTAAAGATCGTTAAGGAAGAAAGGAAAGATTCAGCTAGCTAACACGCACCGGCAAGACATCATACCCATTCGTCTGATCTATATCGATCAGGCTAAGCATGGACGAAACAGTCGACAGGAGCACCGTAATCAAGTATGCTGTTATTTTAATACCCCTGCTGGTAGCCAATCGATTTCTAATATCGTTGTCCTTGGTTCTGGTTCTGCCAGTCAACCACGAGATCGCCGTGAAAATGACCAAGGACAACGAACCAATCACGAAGCAGCCGTAAGCTATAATACTTCTGTAATATGTGTTTGTTGTACTTGCAATTTTACGCTCGAGAACGCATAAGATACACGTTTGTTAAATTTCACGTTACCTTGGCGAATAAATAATCTGAATGGGGAAAATCATTGCGTAAATTGTGCCGGAGGCCAGCAGGTACCAAAGATACTGTTCATCGACCTGTTCACGGAATCGAAGTTCTTGAGCTTGATCAGTGAATCGATAAGTGTAGGAAGACATACCCTCGGTACCGTTTCCACTGCACCAGCGTCTGTCACACACGAACCCGTAAACGTATCATCGATCAGAACACGATACGTTACTTTCGCCAAAGGTTACAGAATAAAAAATGGAAGGCAACTCACTTTATGTCGACGGAACAGCTGGAATTATTGTTCGCTAAAAGATTCGATTCGATCAATGCGATACTCTGGAAAAAATCAAACGAGAAATTTGCCGTGATTCTGTGTCTTCTTCTGTCATGTATTCCCATCTCATCTGTCACGTCTATCTTTTCCTCAGGTTTTTTTCTATCAAAATCGTTTGCTTGCTAGTCTAGCTCCAAGGTCATCGAATTGTTTAATCGATTAACAGACGGTAATCCAGAAAAATCGATGTCTTTTTCATTCTTTTGGAGAATAAAAGGAGAGTATAAGTTGTTTACTTACCGTCAGACCGATATTCTTCGCGAGGGTAGCTTCCGCGATATTAGCAAACGGCTTGTCCGCGCCCCAGCATTCGACGTACTTGGTCATTTTACTACTTGGTCTCGATCTTTTTAGAAGAAGAGAAAAATATTTAAATATCTATCGTATTTTCTGATTCAGTACATATCACGTTCTGAAGTGTACGAAAAGAATTTGAGAATGTCAGGTTTACCTCGTTGGTATCGAAGTGGGGCGACCTAATCCTTGCTTGCCGTTATCATCGTTGCAATTCTCTCGGTTGCTTTTCTGACGGAACACGAAAAGATCATAACTACTCAGCTGTCTGATTATTTACGGAGTTTTATTCTTATTTTATTTGTTTTATTAGGTGTACAAATTAATTCGTGGCCCCCACCTTTAACTATTTACTCAAAACTGCCCGAGAAATGGCGCAAATACGTAGAACGTCATAGGGAGTAGTTTCAAGAAATTTTTAAATGAACATCAAATCTATCAAAAGAAGGCCACGAATTAATCGGTACACCTAATATTTTGCATTGTAGTCTCACTTTCGGCGGCACTATCAAGAAAGTTTCAATATTGTGACGAGCGAGGTAACTCTCACGGGATTCTCCGTCGCCTGGTTCTACCTCGAAACGATTGCCCAGTTGCAGTAGGGTAGCTTTGGTTATATGTACCTTCCTATGGAAAAAGGAATCCGAGCAAAATGATCAGAAAACTGCAACTGATAGATTATTGTGTTTCGTAATGTATATAATTTATTTATTTGTTCTTTGAGATATTACCCCGGTAAACCGCCGCTCTCCATGTGATTTGCCAGTGTAACGTCGTCGCTCCATACGTCGAACTGCCATTTCCGTAGACCCAGTACACCGCACAAAACGTTTCCGGTGTGTATCCCGATCCTCATGTCAACGTTGAATCCCGTTGCCTCGCGTACGAATCTACGGCGTGTGAACAGCCAAATGTTTGCAACACTTCAAGGAATCACGAAACGCAAAGAAAACACTTTGTATCTGCTCACCTGATCGCATCGATCATTTCCAGTCCCATGTTCACGCAGTTGTACGCGTGATTCGGCCGTGAGATCGGTAGTCCTGAAACGCAGTAGTAACAGTCACCCAGGATCTTGATTCTCATGCATTGATTATCCTACAAAATGCATGCAAAATATTTTTTTTTACGGGTCCTCCAGTTCGATTCTTCGCGGAAAATGTGCAAAGGACGATACATACGCGACACCGAATGCTTTCTTTTTTTACCTGTGCAATTTGGTCGAATCTTCCGAACAGTTCGTTCAGAGTTTTCACCAGATCTGAGGCAGACAATTGTTCCGAGAGCGGTGTAAAATTCACAACGTCCGCGTACAGAATGCTAATTCGTGCGTAAGTGGAAATAGAAGATGATTTTCTGGGTATTATCGTGAAACCGTGTCGTTCCTCGTTACATGTAGCTGTGATTTTGAACTTTCGTTGACTCACCTAACGTTATTGTGTCTCTGCACGTACATTTCGTGAAATCTGGTCTGCTGATGTCTGCTAGCTTCTTGACACGCGTCTGCCATTTTCAGCATAATGCTCCTCTTTACCTGTTTCAATCATTTTGACGTACATACATATATGCATAGTACATGTTGTGTACTTATGCGTGCGCGTATAAATATAGTCGAGTGAAACTCACCTCGGCTGCTATATAGGCCGGAATAACGCTCAACAGTAATTGTTCTTGTTGCTCTCTCTCGCATTCTAACTTTATTCTGGACTCGATCACCGTTTTTGTCCCGGAGAACGTTCGACTGTGAGCGATCGCGGTTAAAATACTGTAGTACGAACCCGCGAGAACTGCCGCAATTAAGAACACAATTTCACCGCATATCTAGACAAACGAGAAACGAACCAGATTATTACGAAGCAAGCACAAATCTAAAATTGTATTTAGAAGATACAGTAAATTATCGATGAGTGCTCGGAAGGATCTCTACGTTAAATACTTTTCCTTTGTCTATCCACTATTGGAAGCTCGGCCCGAAATGTAGTTCATGAAGTGTAGAAGTCGTGTCTCTTTCCGTTAAATGCTCCAAAGCAGTCCCGAGTGTCGAGCGTTAATCGAAGATTTACAGTAATCAGTGCTGGGGAGCCTTCGAACACTCATCAATGATTTACTGTGAATACCTCGGCTATTTCATAATAATTCGAATAGGTGATATATGTGAATTTCCTGGCCACATGCACGACGATAAAGACAACCGCGAGAATTGTCGATGTGTGTCGAGTGCCTCTTGGTAGAACAGCGATTATCGCGAGGATCGCAACGAACAAGGGCACCGAGCCTTCCAAGGTCAGAATTCCGAATCCAAGGATCACGGAAGAAGCGAAACCTATGAGAAATCTGGCTCTGGCCGATGTCACGGTGGTTGGCAGCTGTGTCAAGAGCAACAAACTCAACGAAGCGAAGATCATTATCGTTAAGCTTGTTGCAGGGACGACCACTCTGTACAGATCCTGCAAACAGAAGAACTATTAATATTTACCTAGTGGGAGGGTTTTCGTGTTTGCAAATATACAACTTCAGATGTTTTAAAAATATTCAGAAACTACCACTTAACTTTCATTTGTCAAACTTTACATATACGAAAATTGAGTTTTCCGTATTTTCTGCTAACAATAAGTATTCTAGTTCATATTTAAAAAAGACATATTACTACGTCATCCGATATTAAAGTTTTAAGAAGGAAAAAAGGAATATAGGTCCATCGTTTCGTCTTCCGTTTGCGATACTCGATGATTTTCGTCATCTTCTTGCTATTTTACACATATTGTTCCTACTCCATTTTCTTTATCGTTCGACGCGTATTTGGGTATACATACGTGATGCTGGTACATTCGTTGAGAACAATGAAAAATACGATATAAACGACAATTGAAACGAGGTAAATTTACCCGGTAGTTGCTGGCGCAAAGAACTCCCATGGCTAAAATCGAGGCGACCAGAGCGACCAGCAGAGTACCGGTGTACAGGGACGCTGTCAATTTTCCCTCGTACTTGTCGCGAAGCTGTTCCAATTCCTTCACGTTCATTTCATTCGCAGCGCATTCCTTCGTTTTTTCTAGAAAGCAACATCGATCAAACTGTACTATATTTTAGTGTAATTACTGGTAAATGAAGAAGTTATTAGCATAGAACAAACAAGGAGAGATTCTTCCATCGTGCGTCGCGAAGTATCGTTAACAGGGGACTTAGGGACGCACTACACATTCTATTGTTCTTGCGTATACCCTAGAAAGACGTTTCATCGGAGAACAGGTGTCAATGATCGGTACAAAAGGAATCGCGGTTGCGTCTCTACATATGTATCGTGTACATCCACCGGCGCATAATTACATACACGGAACATCGTCGATCGATTCACGTTAGAATTTCGCGTCGAACGACGTCAACGGTGTCCGGAGGTGGTAGAGGCGGAGTCGGGAACGGAAGCAACCGCCGCCGCGTCCTACCTCTTTATTAATAGCGAGTTGTATCCAAAATAAATTGATACGAATAAGACCGTGGCAGAGTGAATAATTTCATTTGATAATTTCTATCGCAGAAACACGTAGTAGATCATTTAATTTTCTGGTCTTCTCGGAGACGAGGATTTATGTACCCTCATAGATGTGTTTATGGAAACAAGGAATGTGGTTGTTTTTGAACTTCATCTGGAAAGAATGCATGAAATGGTCGTAATTGCGTACGCCTAAATATTGTTACAGGTGTTAGTATCTTTAGAATCGAATTGGTGATTTGTATCTCGCAGTGGTCGTACGGAACAGCCAACAGGGAGATCGTATTCGCAGACGGGTCTCATCCTTAATTGCTACTAATTCCAGTTCAAGTTCACGCGCGAGACCACTCGAGACAACAATTATTATTATCCGTATCGATCGTTGATATGAGATAGAAATTCAATCTTTTTATTCTATCGCAGCTGTTCAATTTTTGTCACCTTAATAATGATCGATCGATCGAGGACCAATAACTTGAACCGCATTATTATTAGTTCTTTGTTGTGTCGGCAGCATAAAGCTGTAGTAATTTGTCAATTGCGTTCCCGCGTTTTTATATTCACCGATTCGTTAAAAATGAACACTACAATTTATCTGCTAAGCATTTAAATTTCTCCGTACTCAATTTCTGTTCTCCTAAGTGCAAACAAAAAAAAACGTAAAAATTTTCGAACCATTGATAAGGTTTCCTTCATAATCCATTGAAATTGAATATAAATGAACGATCGTTGAACTAGATTGTTACCTTCGTTTGCTATGCTGTTGTCAAAATTTCCCTCCATTCTTTTTTCCATTTCGTTGGTCAAATCTCTTCGGTTTATTTTCTCTGTCACCAATTAAAAGTTTTCTATCACTGTAAAGTTTTGTTTAAAACTGTGTTTCTACGCGTGCTGATCCAACCGACCAGTCGATCATTGCGTTTCGAAACGCGAGCGAACTGAAAGAAAATGGAATGTTCTAAATTCTGCGTGCACCCACGAAACTCACACAACACCTTTACATAAGTCAACTTATTTAGATCCTTCCTAAAAAAAAAAAGTAAATTAGACACCGAAGCAACAGTCTCGTTGCTCGTCGATTATTTGAATTTTTACGGCTTGTCTTTTTAATGTTTCTCCACTACGATCTATGATTCGATTCCTATAACTAATTCGACTAACAGAAAGTTAGCTGACACGACGCGCGACGCAACCGTACATATCTCGCACTGGACCAACCGTTTTCCCGAGTGCGAAACTTACAACTGCTGGCCGAATTACGAGCCAAGTTTATCACAAAGCTTTCCTATAATTCGTTCAGCGTAACTTCCCTGCCAGCTCCGCCACGTGTTCAGATAAAGTATACACGGAATACTTTTTATATTTATTGTGATAGTATTACATTGTTCAAGCTTCTCTTTTTCCTTTATTTCCTTATGCTATAGTGTGCATGCATTAAAATTCTATTAATCGTGATTTCTAAGTCGAAAGTAAACTTGTAGCATCATTCAGTCTTATTTTCTACGGGCCGTTCTATTCGTCATCGAAATTTATTTAATGCAAACACAATTATGAAATTCATTCGGTGGCGTTCTATTCTAGAATATAAAGAACAATAGAACTTTATTTTTTCAAATACGTTTTATTTGCCGATTCCACTAGACTGGAGAGACGAGATATCTTGTAACACTAGTGGAAGTTTCTTATTATGTGTCGCTTGAATCATAATAACGTAAAACGTAAGGCTTTCATCCAATGAGTTCATGGCATCAGGTACCCGATACGGAAAGTATTTAGTTTTTACAATATTTTTTTCTCCTTGCGTTTTCAAATTAATGACAATTTTTTCACAAAAATTCCATCTCACGTTCGATGCCGACAAATTTCAATTGTTCCGTTGGTCCGTATCTGTAACAAAACACAGAATAATATTGTTCTGTTCGAACGATGGCCACTTTTGATAACGTTAATCTTTAGCTTTACCTATAATCGAAAAACAGTTCTTCACCGGGTTGAATAGCTCGCTTAGCAAAAATACCTATCCTATGGTCACCGTTTACCATCATCACTTTCGCATAACAGTTAGGATTTATTGAATGATTGGCGAATCTTATTTTGTTTCCCTTTCTCGTAGCGTCTACCACGAAGTCTGTAAGTAAAAAATTCAAGGGTTATTACGAGTGTGTAACGTTTCAATGGTTCCGCGATCTTTCTTACCGTTATTGAGATTGAACAGGAAACTACACATATATTTGTCGTATACTTTGCCCCTTCTGTCAGCTTCATCCTGACTTATAATTTCACCACAATATTCAGAAATGAACTCGTTCTTAGCCGCGGATTCCTTAAGAAATATTCCCCAACCGGCAACATCGGACGGTGCCATTAAAAGATGTTTATCTGAAAATTATTTTATCCACTGTTAACAGTTGATAATTTTCACAATGCAGAAACGATCGATCACAGTGTAGAAACGATTGGTTACGCACGAAGACCGCGTTGAACACTGACATTCTTGCAAGATATCTTAGTAATGTGAAACTGATCAGCGCCACAAGTCTGGCAGAGATCTGGATCACATTCCCTTACGGCTAGATAACAAGGGCATTGTTTTGTATTGCACTGAGCTTTGCATCTACAACCTGGGAACCGGTTTTGACATTCGCTGCTGCACTGACAAAACTTTTCGCAGAAATTCTGTGCCTGTATACAGGGACACGAGTTGTCGCATTGTCTTCCTGGATGGTCGCAAGGTGCAAAATTATGGACATGATTAGCACCTTTGAACAGAGAAAATATGTACATTATACATTAAGGCTCTAGAGAAACGAGCAAAATATTGTTATATTGTTTATTTTCTGTATTAATATTACCAGAATCCTTTTTCAGCTGTATCTTCCTGCAGTGCATCGACCAAAGTCTGTGTTTCTTTTTCTTCTTTCGCGGGGGTGTAAAGTCCTTCAAGTTTTCAATCGCTGGAATATCCGAGGCTTCCTTCTGCGCGAATCGATACACTTCCTGACACGTTTTCGTCAACATTATTTGTGCCAATGCACATGGATTACCGGGAAAAGCTTTATGTAGAGCTCGAAACAAACTTTGCTCTGAACCGGTCCACGAAAGTTCATTTTCCGTTTTAATTCGTTTGTCGAGACCCAGTAGTGTAAATGGCACCTGATTTTCCGGTTGGGTTTGGTCTTCCATCGTCTCTTCCGGTCGTGTTTCTTTGTTGACGTTCTGTTTAAAATCTGATGCGACAAAACAAATATTTACTCGTATTAGGTTCCTTCTTTCTGTTTCGCTTTCCTCTCTAGTCTTTAGTAGCGAACGATAATTATTATTACCTTGACAACCACCACCTTGACTGTATTTGTTGCTATCATTGCTGTCTTCGCTACTTGCTTCGTTTCCTGAATCCACACTCGCTTGTTTTCGTACTTTTCTAGGAGCTCCACGTTTCTCATCGCTTTCCTCATCTTTTATGTCAGCCGCTTGTGCCGCCAGTTTTTCTTTCATCCCCTCCTACGTAAGGAAAGGCGAGTTACTCCCACATAAACGGACGTAGGAATCTGTTTGGTCCTGCGTTGTGATAGAGTATAGTTATTTTTCGTTTTTTACCAAGTGCATGTAACATTCTGTCCCACACGGTTCAGAGAACGGTTTCAGGTCGGGTCCTTTTCGTTTTTGCAAGTTCGGTCCCGGATGGCAGACTTGAAGACCTGAAAGTAATTGTGCGAATTCAGTGAAAAGACATTACAAAACGAACATTTAACAAGCAGAAAAATTTAATAGAGGCAACAATGAACGACGAATGTACAATTGAGGATGAATCCTTGATGATGTCTTCGTGCTAAACGACAAAAAAAATGCATTCGTTCAGACATGATCGCTTGTATGGACTGTTGTTCTTTACCTTGCGGCGAAGTTCCCCTGGCTGCTACGATAAATCAGGAATCATAAATTATTGTAATTAACAATTGCTCGGTTTAATATCAGAATCCTACATGCACGGCCGTTACGCTGCATCTTGGAGTGGTTATTGCAAACAAATTAAACTACCTAATTCGAATCGAGCAAAGACGATTCGTTTCAGTTATGGTACTCACGGTGGAGAAAACAGTCGTATTTGAAGCATCGTCTACAAAAAAGCGTGTGAAAGGAATGCATCGTTTGTTCCCGTGGCACGCTTTTTGCATTCACACCGTCAATATTAGGTGTGCACTCCGGTGGCAAAACGTTTGGATCCGATCTTTCTGTTAGTTCTATATATTTTTCCTTCAATTCTTCTGGCCTTCCTTTGTCGGGAAACATACTGGATATTGCCTAAAATTCATACGAGAGGAAGAATGTTTGTAACGCAGACTAATTATACAACATTCATCTTACTCACATTAAATATATGCATAGTTGGAAATGGATTCACTTCTGTTTTAACATCTTCCGACGATTTTTCAGATTTAACTTCTGCTTTGATGCTACTACTATCTCTCTTGTCTTTATCCTCTTCCTTCTCTTTTCCTTTCTTTGTATGCTCTCTTTCCTTGTCATCTTTTTCGTACTGTGCCAAAGCATTTACTAAGTCCACAAATATTGAATCATCCATGAAACCAGATTCTCTGTCTCCATGAACCTACAGTAACAAAAATTTTATTTGATCATCTTAAAAGAAATCCAAGAAATATTGGTAACATACTTTTCCGTCGTAATTTTTTATTAATTCTTCAATAAATGTGCCATCTTGATCTAAAATCTCATCTCCCATATATGGTATGTTATGTAGCACAGTTTCATCTTCGACCATAAAGTTCTGTTGTATAGGTGCCCAGGTGTACATGGTTGGTATAGGAGTAACTGCACTAATAATTTTAACCGGACACGTTTGCACATCTCCATCAGAGCTGGTAATTTCTGCCTTTTTCATACAAGAAACATGTGGAGGAATGTCCTGCATGGCTAACCACATTGCTTTTCCATCGGTCCATCTTTTTTGTTCAACTGATAACAGTTCTAATGGTTTGATTGAGACGTAAAATATGCAATCAGTAAGTTTGTATTATAAAGCTTGATAAACAGTGCCTCAGGTATATATGTATACAATGCTTTAATGGGCTGTGTAACATAACGTTTTCTCTTTCATATTAAATATTATTCACTGAAGAGGTACTGTTTTTTTATTAGAAATAAGACTTTTGTTTCGTATCCCTTGGATAAAGTTTTAAATGAAATATTGTTATGAAAGAGCATACCCACCAGACATAACCTTGCGATTTTGATTCCAAGCTATTTTCACCTCGTCCGCTCGTTTGTAGCGTTTCATTTGTCGTAAACGCATGTACTCGGACTTTACGCGTTTCCTCCATTCCGCAGATATTTTTGCTTTTGACATTGCGACGAAAGATTAATTCATCATTCACAACACACAATACAGACACCTTGCAAATGTCAGACGCGCGTCTATATTTGCTATGTATAATAGAAGTTTCTTGCGCAGTTTGTAATCTTGCAGTTTGCCTGCTGCGTTCCCTAGTGGCGCGTACTGAACTAAATCTGACAGCATCTGACAGTGAATCATGAGTTTTAAATATTGAAATGCATGTGTATAGAAAGAGTGCTCAAATTTATGATTAAATTGGTTTCTACATGATGATGAAAGTTGTCGAAAGACTCGTGGTGTTATTTATGGTAGAACGCGTAAGTTACTCGTAATTTAATATATCTTTCAATAATATATCTGTCAGATATTTCATAAACTTTGATACCCTTATCAAATTGGCGGGAAGAATTTAATATACGATGCAAGTGCGGTTGTGTCGACGTATGCATTTTTTGGTGAGTTATAGATCGTAAATTTTAGATTAAAACGGCATCTCGGTACTTAAAGGTTAATATTCTATTTCGTTAAAATTGAAATTGGAATGGGAATGGGATCTACTCTCGCAGGTGTAGCACAGGTATACTGTTAAAACGAAATTTTATTAAATATCTCGAGCAACGTTCATTCGGTTTATATGAATTTCATTTGTTATCTAGTCGATATAATACAGCTACTGTCATTTTAACACACTGTCTTTAAGCGTGTACCCTCATTTAATAATAGACGCTTGATTGAGATTCAAATGACAGGTGCACATTGATCTTAGTACTTGGTTTAAGTAGAATTTTACGGAAAACCTGATAAGATTTTACAATCTGTCGTACAGTGACATTATCGAAATCCGTAAGCAAGATTCTAAACAAATATCGGACGCGTCGTTTCGAATCGTCGAACAAAAATCACTCGTATGGAATTTCCGTATAGGCATAGTTTGGTGTCAGCCAGTTGCAACAAGGATCATTAGATCCAGGATCGTTACATCCAAACGGAAACACCTCGTTTCTTTGTTCGCTGTTGTCTGAATGCTTACTCCTTAATACTTAAAATTACACTGTACATTGTACCTATGAAATTGATCATCGTTCCGTTGTGTAATGTTGTTTACGCGCGTGTCCTGCAGGTCCTGCAATGATGAATAAACGTTTTTGTCAGTATTACCCACAGTGTAACGCGATGCAAACACGTAATCGGAGGTGTGTACGTTCTATTCCTTACCGACAAGACTCAGTAACACAGGCAAAAATATAAGACCGTGTGCGGCGCCAAACAGTACGATGCCGAAGTACATTCGGAAATAAAACACTTGAAAGACTTGAGTCTTCGAAAATGCCAATACGATAATTCCTATAATCTTCGTTAGAGTAATACCGGAGAAAACCTGGGCGAACAGGAAAGTCATTGATTCATCAATTGTTCACAGGGCAATACATATGTGCTGTATATTGTGTAAAAATGGTTTTTCGTCTAGTGTACTTACAGAACTTCCCACTCTGTTCAACGTCTCTGTGGCTCGATCGATACTCGTCGTTGCCGTAGAATGCAAATATGCGTGTATAATGTGGCTACAAAATTCTACGGAGATACCAACCGCCTGCACAGGAAAATTCACATTTATCGTGAAATGAATTAACGACGTTCTTTAATGTATCACGACGTGAGTAGCACCGTTTTACGTACCATTATCAAATTGACGAGGGAAACAGCATTCAATTCGATATACCACCAGTACATGAGGCCACCTATATTGACGATGATCATGAGTACCGTCAATACTACTGTCAGTGCCGAGAACAGTGAAAGTCCGGTTAGGAGCAGGGTCACTAAGAAGATGATGCAGAGAGACAGACCCAAGGACGATATCGCTTCTTTCCAGATTGTTAGGTATTGTTCGTAATAGACGTAGAATATGCTGAAATGGTGAAATGTCAATTTTTGATGTTCGATCCAGAGATGTTCCACGCGCATACCAACCTGTACGGAAATACAGTTATCCCCTCTTTCGTGAATTCATTCTTATTGATCATCGTCGAAATATCCTCAGCCAACTTTCTAGAAAATTTCAGTGATTCATACCAATCGGATGATTTTTTTAACGGGGTGTGATAACCCATGAAATAAGTGTCGCTGATATCCGTTAACCCGTGTTTGTCGACCAGGTAATTCATTCCCTGAAAAATTTCAACAGTATTATTACTATATCTGTAGACGAGTTGCGATAGAAGAAGAACATAACTACGTTAACACACAACTATATGTATATTTAAAGGAATAATCTTACTTCGAGATAGGCGGGTCGACCAGCTTTTGCGCAAATGGGATCCGGAATATCTTCCAGGAAGTAGGGTATATATTTTCGAAAGCTCTTTGCATCCGGCCGCGAGTGTTCTGTATTAATTTTGCAAGGCTTACACAAGCCACCAACTAGAAAAGAAACATTAACAATAAGTGCTGTTACTAGGGGTTACAGTTCTCTCGAGCACATCCTTCAAAGTTGCTCGTCTAGTGAATGGAAATACATGAAAGAGTAACGTCACAATTACCATTTGTATGTGGACAAAAGGACTGATTATTTGGAAAGTACATGCAACATTCTGGATTACTCGACCACTCCATGTAATCGTCTATCCAAGAGGAGGCTGCCTTCGATAGATAGGATCTAGAATGTAAACGATACGATAAGCACCGTGCAAATCCCCGGTATAATACATCATAACCATAAGAATACAAACACTTCGGGCCGTTTGGCTGCCGAATAGATTTGCGTGTACAGAGAATCGGTATTGCATCCTTGGCCCCCGCAGACCGTGTTCTGGACATCTTCCTTGCTGTAATTTAGACCAGGAGTCAGCACAAAGTAGACCGGTGGACCCATCGACAGAAGATCTTCCATGAACTGAAAATATTGAGCTACGCGTTATCGTTGTGCACCGTGACCGTCGTCGCTCGTAACTTGAATAGATTACTTGAAAATATTTCAGAACGTAAGAATCCATGGGCATCGAAAGCTTCTGCTCCAAACCGATACCAATTTTTGGCAGCATCACTGCTTGTGTAACCAACAGTCCGAAGAATAGGATCATCACGATTATCCGGACCGGTGTCTTCATGATAAACGGCGTGTAAACGCGTTTGAATATCATTTCTACCAGACTGGAATGTTCGTCGACTTTATTACAGGTATCCTTTTTCGTTTTCACACAACAGAACACGTCCAAGTAATTGTTCTGAAATATCGAAAATCGTCGTTAGATAATTGCCCCATTAATCGTCACGAGATTGGATGTTGGTGAAAACTTTTCTACCTGAAATCTTCGAGCGTCCAACGATAAGAGGCTAACGAAAGCCGTGATTTGTAAGAGAAAATTGATCAGAATGGAGAGCGAGGCGTACATCGCGAAAGTATTCACGGCCGGCATCGCGGACAATGTTCCTGTAAAATGTGTTTGTTGGTGATTCTATTGTTAATAGCTTTAGTCAAACACAGAACTTTTCATACTAACCGATGAGAAAACAAAGACACTCGGATGTAGTGGTGAGCAGCATCGACGGACCCACCTCGGCCAATATCTTCCCTATGCGATCGGGTATCGTGTCCTCGACGAGTTTCGGACTTCTCTCGTACGTTTGCACCATTATGAAAATATTGTCCACTCCCACGGCCAATACCAAGAATGGAATTACCTAGTTACACCAATAATGAACGGTATAGACCACAAAGACATCGCCTTTATCATCGTTGACGGTTTTACACGGTTTCTCTCACCTCGATCGTAAGCAGTGTCGTAGGCACACCGATGTAACCGAACATACCGAGAGAGCAGCCCACGGATGCCATCACTATTACGATTCCGCCAACACTGAGCATGATTTTACTGTGCACCTGAAATCGTAGAAAAGGACGATCGGTGATTGTACGAAATTATAAACAGAACCATCTCGGAGGAATTAGAAAGGTATTTTTGCTTACAAGGTATTCCTTGAAGGAACACGTTATTTTCCCGAGAGCAAAGGCGACGTAAAGAAACATCAAAATGTAGCTGAAGATCACCGTTAATATTTCCGCCTGCGACGATCGTTCCAGTTCATCTTGTATCGATTTCTCGGTCGTATACGCGACATCCATGAAGCTCGGCCGTTCCTTTGCATCCCATTCTCCCATAAAGTCGATAAACCTAAATCATGGTTTATCTATGGCTTTCTTTCTCGACTACACTTCCTTTCTTATTAATCTAGAGAGTTAATCGTCGAGTCTTACCGCTGTTCCCATTTATACGCTGGCGCGAGTTTCGATGCGTTCAACGAGTTCTTCACCATAAACGATAGAACCAATCCCTTTGCTTTGATGTAGTCCGTGGAATCGTAGTTGAATTCGTTCTCGCGAAGAAATCCTCCGTAGGCTAGGGCTGGGAAGACTGGCCCTTTGTACGGGGCTATACAGTCGGGATTGAACGGGTTTCTATGAAACAAAAATTACAAATAGTCTGACTGCAGATCGAATCCAATTTACCGTTACGGACCCAGTTCCTGATAAGTTTAGTATTTATGTATAGATACCATGTAATAAGTTCATTATGATAAAAATGTATTCCAAAAAATTACTAAAAAATTAGTAACTATTTTGAAATTTATATGTAAAATTTAATAGCTCAGAGTGAGATACAAACATATGATTTAGATGATCAGAAATTGCTCCCTTTGCGTTTCTTACTTTAAAAGTGAAATTATAATTTAATTATTATTACTTTTGCACCTTTGTTAATAAGAAATTAAAGGTAAAATATAGATTTATTCGAACAACAACAAATCTTTTTGGTTAATTTGATTAATTTTTCTAATTATACATTAAAAAAGTCACGATGGTTACTTTTAAGTGATTAGGAAATGGGTCCGTAATGGTAAGTACCGTACGAATTTTTTCGTTTCGGCCATTACTACGGTAGGGGTTATACAAGTTTCACGCCAGTAATTACACTTTACTTACTGCGCGCACTTGTACAAGTGGTCCAAATAACTGATCTTGTATCCACCGGATATGTCCGTTTTATTGAACTTTTTCAGATCGTTCTGAAAGTATCCCCACACGCTTTGCACCGTACAGAGATCCAAAGTGGTGGGCCCGGTGAAATCGTTTCGAATCGGTGCATGACAAATCCGCTCCAAGCCTTCGTCGTCGTCTTGTCCGAGCTGCGAACGTTTGTCCATTTTATTAAGGCTACATTGCCGATTTATTCGATAAATATTGTTCAACACATAAAATATCTCATAACCGTTAATGGTTCGTATTCAGCTCATAAAGATCTATCGGAAACATCCAATGAGATAGGAAAAAAGTTAAAAATTGTTGAACATTATTATCGAAGCAAAGGAACGCTTACTTGTAATATTTTCCTTTGAAGCTCGTATACGGCGAGCAGAAATTTTTCATGGAAAACGGGGCCAAATTCCAAAAGACCATCCGACGTGTTGTGCTTCACCTAGAATCGTGTTCGAGAGATTTTCCAAGATTAAGCATGCATGTAGATAAGATAGTACACGTGTTCTCTATGGTATCTCTATCTACGTTTCTATTTTTCTATGGTTCTTTTTCTTTGGTTTACATAGAATTGCGATCGGTTACCTTGCCGAGTCCCACGGCTTTGATGTAAACCTGTTCGGTTCTGTAGAAGGGTTCGAAACGCGAGTCGAAGTAATCTTTCTCGACTCTTGCTCTGCTGGTTGGCGCGGCCCATATTTCGATCGGATCGCTCGTCACCGAAAGCTGCATGATCCCGTAGCTCAGACCCAGTACGATGTACGAGCAAATGAAAAGTGTGATTTTTGGATTCGTCGCGAAATCTGAAAATAATAATAATAATTTATTGTAACGGGCCTACATTCGCAACAAATATGAAGGATAGAGAAAAACGGCGAAACTAACGTACATTTTCCCCAACCGCTGAACAAATCGCGAAACACCTTCTGAGAACTGCCGCGACACCTTCTTCTGGATTTCTCGCTGATTTCCGAATCCGTGTCTTCGTTCTCTAATATTGGAGCTGTTAGGAAAGATTGCCGATCAATGTTCACATATATGTATACATATACGTAGATTTTTCGCGTAGGGGAGAATTATTCTGTCGTCGTACCTCGATTCGGAGATCTCCGCTTCAGAATTCCGTAAACGATTAATATGGTCAACACGAACAAGACGCTAATAATGCTTGCTATCACTCCGTAACCACTGTGCCCGAAAATGAGAAAGTCCGTAACGAAATGTTGTATACCATGATTACACGCTCTTGGACAGTCTGTACAGCTGCATGCCGATGAACCCTGTTGAACGGCATCTCGTTAAAATATGATTCGTATTCGGACCGTACAGTACACGTAATTACACTTAATTCGTCTAATTCTTCAGCACGTTGCTTTATCGGACTTACGTCATACTTTTCGCCGCATGTTTTCGTCGGTTTGTCCCAAAATGTGTTGTTCGGGACAAAGTGCAGTCGGAAATGTATAAAATTGTTCGCAATCGGATCACCCTGATACTCGTACCATCTGTGACAGAAAATTAGACGAAGATTAGTAAAGTTAGCAATGGGTAATTATAGCTTGATCGTTTTACAAACATACTTCTTTGCGGAACATCTGCTAGCGCCGTGAACCCCACACGCCAAATCCATGGCTAAATTTCCACTGGCCGGATGAACGACGGTTTTACAAGAATCGAACGTACCGTTCAAGTATTCTTCTGAAACGAGAGCCTAAACATGCATCGAAATCGAGTGTTAAACAATCGATCCATGTTCGAAAATTCTTATGTTTCGTTACTACATATTTTATTTAATTTAGTTTCATTTAATTTATTGTCATTCACGGGAAGACCCATTTTATACAAAAGTTTAACAAGAAAAAAAAGCATTGCATAACACTATACATATACATGTTATTCTCGCTATATTAAGCGGTGTAGCCACATTTCAGCAATACGAATGCATTTACCTTGATCTCCGTAACGTATGATTGGCCTCTGGAATTCACAGCGGTGTCCATGACCTCCATAAACTGACTTTGCACTGGACTGCAGCTCATGTCGCATATTAATTTGTAGGCATTTCTCACACAGGTCGGACACCTGCCGAAAACACCCTCGACCATGCCCATCTGACCGAGCAGCGTTCCGATGGTGCCGTTGTCGCAACATAATTTTGGCATGTCTGAAAATTCATTTGAACTCGTTGGAAATTAAAATTCTTCGCTCGTTTAGATTGTCTACTCGTGTGGACACGTACCGGTCTCTTCGAAGTATTGGGGACATTTCTCGCGCAGCTTCTTCGCAATTTCCTTGTCCTGGATCTGTTGTGGTGGATCATTGGAAACGCATGTGACATGCTTCGTACTTCCTTCTTCTGTGCAGTCTCCGTACCATACGCAATGCGGCTCCTCCTCGATACTGTGCGATACCGTTAAAACGCAGAACAGTGTCAGCAGAACGTTCAGAATTCGATTGGGCTTCATCCTGTTGCATCGAATCCGCGCTGAGGCCCGGATACTGTATCTTTTTCTGCACAAATTTACAATGCCGTCGTTTCTTATAATCTTTGGATTTCATAGACTTTTATGTCTGTTTATTTATTGGCAGGGATCGCGCGGGCATGTAATTCGGAAACCAAAAGAAGAGTGATTATTTATTTCTTTAATTACTTGGACAAATTCTCGATAGCCAAATCTGTGCACTTTACTTACCCTTTCTCCTGTGCTGATCGTAATCGTAACTTTCCTTTGACAAAGTACACAGCACTCGAGGTCCGTGTCTCGTTGATCGGACGGTTAGTCGTTCTTGAGTGACTGTGTAGAAAGGTTGTTAACTAATTTTCATCAACTTGGAATCAAGTTTATCGCTAGACATGTTATCGTGTATCCTCAAACCACGCTAAATAAACGAAAGAGAGAAACAGAACGATACATCGATAATTAATCGGCTAATGAATCTTCGGAATCGATATAATGTAATTCGATAATAATTATCTTCGTGATCATTGGATTAAGTGTATTGTGCACACCTGCGGTTTACCCGATAACAAAAGAGAAGATTATAACACGTAAAATTTGATCGACACCTGGTGTTCTACCAGTCATGCCTGAAAAGAATTAATATTTCGCTGGGAGATAGACGGAAATTATCTTTCGCTGTAAACGGAAACGCACGTGTACCTACGAAGGATTGAGAATTATTGTCAGGCGTGCGTACAACACGGGACAATGGATTAAACAGCAGTCGAATTACTGGGTAATCATATTTTAATGACTCAATGATTGTACAAATGGATCACTCTTGAATGTTTTCGTGTAACCGAGGAACAATCATAATAAATACAGGAATGTTTGCAATCGGAGTGTTCGTTTTCTAAATTCATAATTACACAGTCGATGAAAACGTAAACAATTATGCAGTTTGTTATCGCAGCGTTTGCATTCGTACGTAGAAGAGTATTTTTTTCATTTTCGACTTTCGTCTCGCAAGTTTTTCTGTACATCAAAAAAGGAAAAGAATGCGGAAAGACTCGTTACATTCTTATTTTTACCCCAGCTTCGTTTCGTTATAACGCGACCCCATCTTTTTCATCGTATCCTGCTCCACAGTTAGATGCTATTCTCCCTTATGATCTATAATAATTCTATCAACCATCTAAAATCTTCGTATTCACGGGACACTCGAATAGATTACTTCATCCTTCTTTTCATTTTCGTTCGTACTGTTTCTTTTTCGCGCACAGCGCGCACACAGGCACATTCTCTGTCATTCATTCACTTAGTCATTCACTCAATCAGACATTCACTCATTCACTCACTCACTCACTTACTCATTAATTTTCTCAGTCAGTCATTCACTGACTCACTCACTAATTTAGTCACTAATTCACTCAGTCAGTCATTTAGTAAGTCATTTAATAAGTCATTCAGTAAGACATTCAGTCAGCTATTCTGTCAGTCAGTCAATCAGTCAGTAAGTAATTAAGTAAGTAATTCAGTAAGTCATTCAGTAAGTCATTCGGTAAGTCATTCAGTAAATTATTTAGTCAGTCAGTCACTCACTCAGTCATTGTGTAACTCACTCATTCGTTCACTCCCTATCTGCTACCCCGTTTCCCATTCACATATCACATTCATATTTTCTATCTCTCGTTACTTCGTTTCATCTGGTGCCCGTAATTATACCGAAGGTATCGTCATTATAATTTAAGTATATTATGTTCAACGGTAGCGATAAAGTTTATATCAATAAAATTTGTGGAGACTGTCAATAATCGTACAATAGATGATAAATCGTTCGACGATTCACCGTCATCGGGACAAAAATATGAAACTCGACACTAGGCCAACTATCGAGAGACGCGTCTCCGAGCCAGAGTGTTTTTTTCGACAGGTTCAAGAAATCGAAATTCTCCGATCGTGTTTCGTGTGTGTGTGTGTGTGTGTGTGTGGGTGTATGTATGTATGTATATACCGAATCTTCAGGAACATGTTCGCCTTATCTAGCAACCGCAGGTTACAAATAGTGTCGTTATAGAAAGAAAGGGTAAAAGAAAGTGAACGCCGCGTCGCGCAACGAAGAATTCTTGAGAAGCTTGCGAATATGTACAATAGATATACACGCGGGTCTAAAAAACAAATCGAACCAGGATGCGAGAATCTTAATTGTAAATAAAATCATTTCGGAATATTTCTTCGAGTGATCTGGATAGTTCGTGTCGTCTTTCTCTGTCGCCTGTTCGGTTCATCTCTCTTTAACAATTATCATGATTATTATCTTATGACATTGCTGTCATTGTTGTTAAGATAATCGACTGTTCTTCGTAATCATCGTCCCTCTATTATTATTATTATTATCATTATTATTATTATTACGTTTTAGTTAGTGTCGTTGGTCACTCATTCCTCCTTCGATAAAAAAATGCTGCCTTTGATTGTCACGAGTCCTGAATACAAATTACGTAATTGAACGTAGTGTACGCGCGGTGGTAGAGTATCGAAGACTTCCGAGAACGTGTGTAGGGGAACGTAGACAGAGCAATTAGTGAATGAATAAGGTTTTGCAAACGGTCTCGAAGCGCGCCGATACCACCGTGGTGGGGGGAGGGAGGGAGCGTATCTATAGGAAATCACATTCAACGTTTTCGCACGACCCACCGTGTATCGGAATCGAATAAAACTGTTCGAAGGGGCGCAAAAGAAACAACAATATCCAACTCTGCTTGAAGGCGCGTCTCAACAGAATTTATCCAATAAAATTTATATATATATGTAGCAGAGAATACAATAATACGAGCAACAGAAAGACCTCTGTAAATTTCTTTAAATCTGCACACATGACGTCTACAGTAATTAGTACATAAGTTATTTCATTATTTTTTTTTCTTTTGTCGTCTTTCGCTGTTAAATGTCAACCGATATTATCCTATTACATTACATACTTCGCTTTTATACGTATACGCACGCGTGTTTGCGTCGTCTTACCGTGTGCCCGTGTATGCACGTGCCTGCATATGTGTCACATGTGACAGAATAGATGTTTTTAAACTTTATTTCCTATACCGTTTGGTTTACAAATTTTTTTCGTGTAGGATCATCAATGCAGATAATACGGATGATTCTACGCTCGTTCTGTCTCGAATATGTATTTTATTTTCTTTTTTCTTCGTTATTAAATTCGACATTTCAACATGTGTTATTTTTCCTTTGGTACGTAACCAATAACCGATATTTTTTCTATCAAATAGTAGAACGAAATCGTGAAACGTAAGATATATCACAGCTGAAAGTGTGAAACAGAGTGATTGAGTTTTAATACACAGGTATTCTCTTAGCACCGACTTCAAAGTATGCGAAACACGAATTTAGATTGGGATTCTTGTAAACCTTATCTCTTCCAGGTTGTTCGATAAAACGAGTTACTATGGTTCGTGTAATTACCAAAAGAACTCGATCGTTTGTTTGATGATTACTTCTAAAACGCACATATGCATATAAACACACGCAAATCGGATGTCTGCGCGCGCGTGCCCGCACGCACACGTATACGTATATACACGATGCTATGTTCATGTGTATCTTATGTTAGTTTTATACACGTATATATACCGATAGCGGTTCCAATCTTTTATCTGAAAATTTTGAGGATACATGTCATTCGTGTGTGCACAGAGAAAAATGCGTTACCTTGATAGTTACTAAATCGACTTTTGCGAATATTGAGTGTGAAACAGAAACGTAACGCGAAACTAAAAGTCTTCTACTCGAATTGTACATTTTACATATGTCGGAGGAAAAAAGTCGAAACAGAATGGTATAAAGCTCGTAAATTTTCAGATAACAGCCTGGCGTCCGTTCTGCATGTACTGTATACGTACATGCGTACACATTATTTTATTGTTTGTTTGATAGATATTTATCTATACGTATAGATGTACTTTCTGTTTCCTAATTTACAAGCATTAATGATTTAATATCGTGTCAATTTGTCGTAAATACCCATTTCAGAACGCGCGTGTCACCGGGCCCGAATATCGTTAGCTTTTATGTGAAACATTTTTTTTATTGGTGATTTTGCTGGACGACACTCCACACGAATGTTTCCCTTTTGCTGTTGTGCTCGAATCTGCGAACGAATCTCGCGACGATCAATTCGATGAATTTCTGTTTTTTCTTTTAAATACACGTGCACCTGTTATCACCTGGTCTTACGAACTGGTCAGGCACAAAATCAATATTTACCTTTCTGTTATTTTTGGCAATTTATATTTTCGATTCTCGAGCATCCTGATCACTAATCGTATTTTAAGTAACGTTAAAAATAAAGTTTCCTATGACGATGAGAATACTCGAGAACGAAAAGAAAGTGTTTTCTATTTCGAAACAGGAAACATGTGGAAAACCATCCCGTCACATTACAATAATTGTGTACATGTACGTATCCATATACGGAAATGTATGTACGAGTTTTACCTACATTTTTTTTTTGTTTGTTTACATAAAGACATATCGTATATGTACACATGCGTGCACACATACATGCACGCATGCATACGCTGCTAGTGTACGTCGCGCACCTGTACACCTCCCATATTTCTCACTATTTCTCTCTCCCTCCCACTCACACAGACCCCCCTCCCTTTCACTTCCTCGCTCAATCTATCTATATATCTATTTATCTATCTATCTATACATCTATCTATCTATTTCTCTCATACATGCACGTACACACACACAAACACACAAACAGACGTGCGCACATACATACATACATCTAACGCACACGTTATACAGTCATTTTATACGCGGTCTCGCAACTTCCATATGTGTATCATATGTATATGTATATAATTTATTCCGTTAAACTTTGTCGTTTGATCGCTAAATCTGTTTTCTCGTTTACGTCGTCGTTTTACACCTCCAGATAACGTTATTATTATATTCTTTTCTTGGATGCAGTATCGCAAATCAGGATCGATGAGATGGATGAATATGACAATGTATCGATAATGATGGATGATGGATGACAAAAGGTGACGGGCAACGATGTATATGTATAGATAATAGTATCAGCAAAGACAATAATAGTAATATCGGGCGCAACAACACCAACGGAAAATGCGATTAATAGTAGATATACGGTAATAGTGGTGGTGTCGATGGTAATAATAGTATTATTGGTGTTGCTGATCGTAGGAGCGTGTATAGTGTTCGAAGTGATGATTATCGATTAGACTTAGACGATCGAAATAATGATACCAGCGACGATTCATTAAAATAAAAATGAAAAGGAATAGCGTGAAACAGATGTCAGCTGTAATAACGTGTTTAGTTAGAATCGTGATGAGGACAACGACGACGACGAGGACGATAGTTATAATAATAATAATAATATCATTCTTACATTATATACAGAGTGTATCACTCCATAACTGCACATTGCCGTCCACGTGGAAGAAACAGTGTAGAAAACAATAGAAATTCGAGAAACGAAACAACGAATATAATCGCAATTACTGCAAGCGAAGGGAAAAACAAAAGGAGGCGCGAGTCTCCCGGTAATTTCGTCGCGTCGCGTCGAGTCAGATTGAATTCGGTACTGGTATGGTATGTGTTCAATAGATACAACAACAACAACAACAACATCAACAATAACAGCAACAACAACTAGTAAACGTGAAAAATAGAATCTCGGAATGGAAATCTAACGCGACTCCTACCAAAAAAACGTCTCTCATCCGATGTTATCCGAACAGATTCGTTATTCCTTCTTGTTGTCGCAAGCTGAATAATTTTAGTTCGAGCAAAGTGGTTTTTTGGGGCGCGGGGCGTGCAATCGATTCCGAACGTTTACCATTGCTAACAAGAGTGCATTTAATAACAGACGCACTCGTATACTCTTGGAAATGAAAGAACAAGGCGGTTCACTCTGCAGGAAGTTATAAGGAATCAAACAAATCGTTAATAGATCGTGGCGATTTCAAAGTTAACACGTTCTTCGTATATTAGTTCTCGTTGCAAAAACGAAGCGCCTTATCTGTACGTGAGAGTTATTTTACTGTTCGACACGAAACAAATGGACGATCGAATGCGTTGATTGTGCAGAAAAAAAAGATATGTCGCGAGTATATAATACCGTGTGTCGTGCGATATAGCATTTGGAAGACAGAAACGAGACTTTTGGAGAAGAAAGTAACCCGACTGGATCATCCCGTTGAAATATTTCCGCGTGAACGGCACACACGCCACTCTCTTATTAGTCTTTTCACGATAATCGAATAAGTTGATCGGTTTATTTCACGATTTTTAAATTTAATCCCTATATCTTTGTTTTGTTTAGCCAGTTAACAACTACTTAACTTAAACGTGGTTATTATAGTTAGATTGTTGAGCACAGTTATTGATTTCTATCAGAGACTTTCGGGAAGCGCTGTGAGACGAGCTCATGTCCCCAAACTCGCTGGCCGACTTACCCTTGCGCGGTAAAGTGGTGGCCTCTCCTAACGAAGGTAACTCCCGCGGTTTCCAGATCGGCGATCCTTCAACAAATTTGCAAAATAGAACAATCAAATTATTCAATTTTCTCTTCTCGTCCGTCACGTTGTGAATAGTAAAGCCACGCGCGGATAGCAAACCGTGTGTTTTCCAATTTACTCGTAACAATTCGCCGCGACATCGATTCGTCCCTTACCGAGTTCTTTAACTGTAATCGGTTGATAGTTCTCCGGCTGATGTGACGACTGGATTAATCTCGCTTGACTACCGGTACTTCCCGCTGAAATGGTTGAAGTGGTGCTCAAAGTCAAATGATTCGGAGTGCGGCCCAAATTTGCCGTCTTCTCACCTAAAAAAGCTTGCGAGTCCTCCTCACCCTCGGACTTTGTCCCCGAGTCCATCTCGACCTTCGCCTCTCCTGTGTTTTCAACGAAAGAGAACGAGATTCGTTTCGTTTTCGTACGAGATGATGATGGGTTTGCTGTGACGCGATTACCGCTCTTACCGGACGTGTCGCTAATCGTTTTGCTGCGAAAACGAAAGATGGTCTGTTGTTGATTAACCGTGCCGCCACCGCCGCCGCCGCCGCCGCCGCCGCCGGCGGGTTCTTCTGTGTCCTTGTCCTCGGAACTCTCGTGTTCCACGCTTTGCTTCGACTGACTGTACCGTCGTTTAAAGTTATGCGCGGTGGACAACGGTTGCGGCTTCACCGGCTTCTTCGGCAACGGCGTCGCGCCGGCCGTTCCGTTATTGTTGCCGTTCGGCCCTTGGCTCGCGGCCGATTGTTTCTCGAACTTCTCCACGTGTCCGGTCGACATACGCGGGGAGATCGTCATCGGTGGTTGACTCATATTCTGTTTAGTCGACGGTATACTCATATTTCGTACCGATTCTCGAATGATTTGTCGAATTGTCCGCAGGAAGGCGTTTCGAAATTCGGTCGTGCTGCGGACCAGAAATACGGATAAGATGTTATCGTGCTTGTGAGTTGCAACCAAGAATAATCGGTACGATTGCAACTTAGCGAAACGGAGGAAGGAAAATTCGTGTTTCACATATTAACCCATTCGGGGCCAAACATACATCTGATATATGATGCCGTCCCCTAGACGAAAAGATCAATGACACACCCGTGTGTGTAATGATCATGGATTCATATATGAGTTATAAAAATACTGGCTCCTGGGGACCGACTTTTGAAAAGTCGCCGGCCTCGAAGGGGTTAAACGAAATAAAATATTCCGTCAGAGAGACCATGTCGACTGTTAGACGATGTATTAGGTACCTGTTAGAGAGCACATATACTTTTTCCGATCTTCTCTGTAATTGACTTCTTAAATGGATCAACTCCCATAAGAAATGGGACTCCATATCCTTCGCAGAACTAGCCCGTACTTGAACTTCTGTCACAGGTATCAACACTTGGTAACGTATTATCTCCACCTCGCTGGAATTCGCTTTCGTCGAGACCCCCTGCACATACACGAAACGTCTATGTCTCTGTCCGTTGTGAACTGATCGCACTAAACAAACAAGATTTACCATGAGCTTCTTCTTTTGCCTTAACCTTTCTTTGCACAGAAAGACGACCGCAGACTTGAAAACGAAGCACATCGCATGCAGCTCCAGGCCTTTCTTGATCTTTCCAAGGAAATCAGAAATGTTCAGCCATTCGACGCCTCCGTAGTAGAGAAGATCTCCTGGACTCAGGTCGATAGGCTGTCGAATCAGCACACTTTTAGCGATCGTTTCGAATGAAAGAATGGAGGGAAGGAATTGGCCCTCTTTTTACATACCTGCTTGCAAGATTTCTGGTGTTGCCTGAACAAATGGTCAAAGATGGCTCCGTATTCCTCGTGAATTCTTTGCATTTCATTTATGTGTTCCGCCACTTTCTCCATGCCATTTAGCGCTTCTGTAACCAGTAAACGGTCATCCATTAGCAATTTCATTGATCGAAACAGTCTTTTTTATGGTACCACGCTATATGATTACTATTTCAATAGTATAGCGTGTAAAAGCATTAGGCAACAGGGTTCTAGTGAATTAACTGATTCTTTTACCAATTAAATGTTGGTGTTCCTCGCTTCGTTCGTCGGTGAGATTTCGAAGCTGTTGCAAAAGCAACGGATATTTCAGTATTCTTTGGATAGGCTTGATCAAATACGACTCTAAGGTCGACGAGTGTTGTTGCCGTGGGTTTCTTGCCTGCAAGAATTCTTGTAAAGCCTGGTTCCCTTCGTCTGCAACAAATGGTAGTATTTTGAGTAGGACGGGAATAAAACAAAAGCGATTGAACGGGGCAATTCCACTCACTTGGATGTAGAACTTTTTGCGCCTTCGAATGGCTGGCGCAGAACGAGCTGTACAGCTTGAAATGGTTTACGTAATATAAGAAGGCACTTCCAATGGAGAATAGGACACCCTTTAAACACGAAAAAGGCCTATTTACAAACGATTGACTGGATGTATGCGACACAGCTGATCATGTACTATCTATAATCACGTTACCTTAAATTGACTCGGATGGTCGAAATGATTAAAATCAGCCTCCATCTCGATCGCGTGATCCAGATTCTGCAGAAACTGTCGTTGAAACGTAACGATCTCCTGAATGTTTCCGAACAACGCGTTTATCTCTGCGTTTGATAGGAAAGTCTCGCGTTTAAGGGGCTCCAGGTAGTTCTCCAGCAAATTGTTTAAATGCTAAAAGTATCGTGTAAACGTGTCACCGTACAAAAGCCAACAAATATCTATAGTTTCGATCGACCAGAATCATAGATGGTTCCACGATCCTTGTTAAACTATTGATAGCAATTCGAATTTAGAAGTTGGGACGATAGACTCACCTTAACGTAAGTCCGTTCAGTCTCGATCAATTCTAGAATAACCTTTTTCAGTTTCTCGGCGTCGCTTAACTGCCGACTCGGAGTCATAGCTTGCGAATGAGAGCTCACGACGCTACCCGTGGGACTGGATTTCCTAGTTTCGCCGGGTGATCGACAGATCCCCGTCACTTGTTCAGCAGTCTTTAACAAATTTTCAATTTCGAACGAATTTGTGCGTGACGTTTGTTTTCCGTTCTCCGCGTGAGCAGCCGCCGCGCACTCTTGCGCGATGCTCTCCTTACCTACGTTCACCGAATCAGGTATCTTCGTTAATCAGAAGTAATCGAAGAAAGGAATGTCATTTCAGCAGTACTATTATATAGATTGTAGGTCGTAATACAAATTCGAAAAGCTAGAGGGAAAAATAGAAAAGCCTTACTCCATCCAGGTGCTGGAACGATCAAGTCGGAAATCATTTGTTCGCTTATAACTGGTGGATCGGTGGGAGGTGGTGGACAAACCAAGCTCTCGATTATGTCATCCGTTACCCTCATGATACCCGTGAGATCCGGCGGTTCGGTTCGCGAAGACCTCATCATCATACACAAGCCAACTTCTTCTTGTAACACGCTTTCCAGATACATCATATCCAAATCGCTTACAATAGCACCGTTAATTACCATGATCTCGTCGCCCTTGATGATCCCTGAAATGTTAAAACATCGATCGTGTGATTTCGCGTCAAAGCATAAACAATTATTCACGAAAACGGTTCGATTAACCGGTAGGAAATAAATAGTACGCGTATACAGAAAAATCAGTTTTTTACTGGGTCGTTTAGGATCGAAATATTCCGATGAAAAGCAAAAGAAGAGTTGTTATAAGGTCACCCGGTGCACTTTCACATGCATGTACGTAACCTTCGTTTTTAAATTAGATTGCAGAAGGTTAAAGGGGGGTCACGTTGACCTATATGGACGTGTATGACGTGTACATCCGGATATGATAGGACGAATATTGCACACAGGGCATCATACAATCTCTCTTTCGTCTTCTTAATACACATCGACATTCGAAAATGAAGGATGGAATACCGTAAAATTTTACATTCGTATCAAAAACATCCACTTACCGTTTTGCATTGCCACACTTTTGTCCTCGACTCGGCTAACGTAACAGCACAATTCGTCCTGCCTGTCGGAATTTTCAATCAGCTCCGCCTCCACCGAAAAGCCCCACATTTGTTCGAGAGTGTTTCTCTGTAATTCCACTTGATACAGGATTTTCGCGCACACTTCAACGATCTCGTGCGTGTGCAACTGAAACACACACACACACACACACACATCGGGAATATTTTGTGTTTCATTGTTTGCCGATATCTATCGTATTCAGATTTCTTATTTATCTTACATAGGTCTCTATCAAGTCGGTTCTGTGCGGCACAAAGTAATTGTGATCCTCCATATCGCGTCGTTTCTTGACACGAACAAAATGTTCCATTGGGTTCAGATTCTTTCTGTTGCAGGCGCTCGCTAGAAACTCCTCGACCGTCATAGCGTCGCGCAAAAGCACGGACACTAACTGGAAATCGAAAAACGAACGATCATTAATTTTCCCTCGTTGTCAGAAATATCAATTAGATTTATTCAATTCGTCGTTAATTATGTCAGAAATATCATTATGAGTTGCTCACCGTATTTTCTGGCACGCATACTTTCACAGACTTCTCATCGTCCCTCGAGGAAATTTGAAGGGATCTCCGGCTGGACTCGCTGTTGGACCTCGAGAGCAACGGTGGTCTTCGTTTGGTGGCTCCCCGTCCGGCCAACAGATTGTTCAACAACGACGGACTCCTCGCGCATATGAACGCGTGAAACGACGACACCGTGAACACGCCCAATTTGTTCAACGTTTGCTTCGTGGCACGCGACACGTGCGTCAATAAACTCTGCAGGGAGGAAAATAAGAGGACACGTATCGTGACACGGTGCGTTCCGATCAGGATTCTCGGGTTGCCCCTACTAATCTGGCGGAAACACTGGCGCTCATCCAACTTGCACGGGAACTCTATTTGCGGGGTTACAATGATCGATACCAGTCTCTCGGATGAAATGCGCACAAACGGTAACTTGCAAACCCTTTATGCGCGAGAATGTACCGTATAACATCATTATAATGATAATATGTATTATAATGGAGAAGGAGCTGATACCGCGAATTTCATATTTGAAATACTTTGACAAAGGTTTCGTGCTACATTATATCCCTTGATAAGCTGTACAATTGCGGAAACCGTAATTCTACATACAACAACAGATTGAAAATGCAGAATATATTATTTTTTCATGGAGTTTTCTTTCCGAGAGAATCTATTTTGATTTAAGTGTAGATTGGATTCGCGCAGGGCACGCGTAGAATTGTTCTTCGTTCGACCCACGCCAGGGGGGCATATTATTTGGAAATTTGTCCACGAATTTCGGAATTATACACGTACTCACTTTTGGATTAGGTAACTCGCCGCTCTGTAGGCTGGCCATGTAACACCTCAGACGGAATTGCTCGCAATGGAGTCGCTCCAGATTCTCTTCCCATTGAACGATCTGATTGTTGATCTGCTGTTTCGTTTCCACGTCAGAGACAACGGACTGCTGAAGATCCGCCATGTGCTTTAATTTATGATCCTATCAAAAAGGATCATCCTTACAATCCACGTCACTTCGCTTTCGCTGGTTTCTGCCGAGTGGCAGCACTTTGGCTGAAGTCGAAATAAAAGCTTACCGATTCTATCGCCTTTTCTAAGCGAAAGATTTCCTCCTGCAGCAGATGAAGCGTCCCCGTTTTGCCACGATGACGCGCGAACGCGGCGGCACAGGCCGAATGGATGCTGTTCACCCAGTTCTCGAGTTCTACCTGACACGGTGCCTAAACACGCCAAACACGATCACACAATGTATCCCTTTCCCCATGTACAATGAGAGTCAAAGGTGAGTGTACTGTATATTTTGGCTCATAATCTCACTAAAAGACCCATGAATGCACTTACAGCTGAATTTGATTTCAAAATATTTAAATATCAAAATCTGTTCATAGTACTGTGAATAAAAACCAACTGTCCTACACTAGAGGCTAACATACTGTCCCAAATCATAATAGTACATTCACCATGTTTAACGATATTCACAAAATTTTCTGATTATAGCTCTGAATTTCTTTTCTTCGAATTCGTTGGCTGCCTATTCATTCTAAAAATTTTAATAAAATCATATCCAACCGTATTACCGCCATGATCAATCGTAAGATACAAAAGTGTTACAGAAGTGTTACACGCACATCACCTTTGTAAGGTGTATACTTAGTTTCAACTCTCACCGTGCATGCATTTGTCGTGAACGTACGCATGCGATTAAAGCACACGATTCTCTACTCACTTGGAACAGATACGCGTCGCCGAACGCGGTGCTCAGGCAAAATATATAATCCCTTTTCGGATGTTCCGGGATCGGTTGCATGATAGCACCGTCGACAATTATCAGATGCTTCGGTGCTGCTTCCATGGCTCTGCTCTCCTGCGAGTCGCACGGATAGAAAAGAAGCGTTGTTCCTTTCAGGCAGACCCAGTAACCCTTCCATCCTCGTTTCCTCGCGAGCTCGATCTGATGTTTCTTCCGTAGCAACCACTTTTTCACGCTGAGAAATCTGCGAACCAACAGACACCACGGTTGTAAACAATCACGTACAACACACAGTATTTACACACTGACACATCATTCGTTGATTTCTTTTTCGTTTTTTTGTTGTCGATCCACAATCCGTCGAATGTCACTTACCCAGCCTTTCGAACCGCTCCGGTGCAATTAAAGGAGGCCGCAGCTGTGCCAGGCTGTTTTCCCCGATACGGCGAATTGATCACACTCTCGCCGTCGTCGTCGTCGCTCACAGCGGTGGTTAACGACATTCTGTCGTCGTCGGACATCTACAACATTTCGAGATTGTTTTTATTCGTTCTGTTGTCCGTGTGTCGCTTAGAACGGTGTGTACACGGATGGACAAAGCTGGAAAAATGATCAATCTACAATTGAGAGAGTGACAGAGTTCTCGTTCCGGTCACCACACGTATATCAAATTATTTGTGTGTGTGTAGGTATTTGTTGTGTCTACTACTTGTGTGTTCTGTACCTTGGAGCAGATCCGCCGGAAACAATATACCGTGAACACGCGTGCACCGAATATTGTAACACCAGAGTTAAGGAACGAACAAACCAAATGAGGGGACAGACGGAACGACGAAGAGAGAGATGGCACGCATCGGCATCGTGGCAAGTGCAAAAGGATAGTGTGATCTAGCGTAACAGGGTTGATGAATAATTACCGTGTATAAGTAACCTTGAATGTGTGTGTAAATAGATATCGATATTTTATAAAAATAGTACACACCATCTGGGTGCGTCTAATCTACCTACCTACCTACTCGCCCCGAGGATACTTGTTTCAATAATATAGGTACGTTGCAATGGATTTTAACACGATTAATATGTCGGTGCTTGTCGTAACAGTCGATTATCTCTCGCATGCGAGTCACTTCGTTCAGTGAGACCGACAAATCAGATGGGAGGACAGAACACGCGGTGACAACGATCGAAGTGACGCTCAGTGTTTCGATTAATGCTAATTAGCCGGACAGAACTTATAATTACATTTCATAAAAAAAGATACTCGATATATCCTGTAATATCTAGAACTGAACTTACTGTCGGATTATCTAAAATTTCTGTTTTATCGACGAGAATCAATTAACACCCTAAACAATACCTTCTAACATGTTGAGTGCCACAGTGAAAAATGCCGTACATATCCAGACATACTTTATTTCATTCTTTAAACCATAAATTATCGGAAAATATATGCATTTAGTTAATAGAGGCTGTTGCTCTTGTTTTAAAATATTTAAATAATCAAGCCTCCTTGCAATATACGTGTCACCCATATGGTGACGTAAGTATATGTATAAAAAAATAGTTTTGTCCAGCTAACATCTGCAATCGCAACGCTGTGCGGCGGTGAAGAAGGTAACAGACAAAACAGTGAAGGTGAAAATAGTGGCAACGAAACAAACACGAACAAAGGATTAAACGGCAATCACAACGACAACGGCAACGACAACGACCAGAAGTAAAACAATGAAACACCGTGATATACAAGAAGAAAGAAGAAAAAAAACGTTCAACGCGGATTAGGTACTCGTGTCTACCTTTTTTGCATAATTCGTCATACCGCGTAGCTTGTCGCGTATCCCTCTAAGGCCTTCGCCGGCCCAGAAACTTACAACTTTTTTCAGAAAGTCGGCGTTGCATGCGTCCGCCGTCAAATGCGGATGGTAGTGACAGTAGCAACCCTCCTTTAACAGCTTCATGTTCGTCTTCGCGGTCCCGTTGATCTTGAACATGATCTCTCTGCGCGTCACACCGAGACCGTCGATATAACGTTGCACCCAGGTGTTCAGGGCACAGTCGACGATCCTTAACAGCTTGTAGTAATAACCGTCGCCCAGACCAAAGTTCACCTTCTCGCGTACGTTCTTGTAGTTGAACCAATAGAGCTTCCGCGTCTCGTTAATGCATATCACGCTGATCGTGTGACGTTTGCAAAAGCAAAAATACTTCTTGCAGCGTTTCTTGTGCAGCGTCTTCAGGTCCGTGTAGCTACTGCTCGGATTCAACAGACTCAGTGTGCTATTCGTACATCTGATCGACCATTTTGGCTCTACCATTATTCGCGGTTACGTCGATCCTATCGGTGTATCGGACCAAGGAGATCGCTATGGATCATTGGACGAACAGACTTTACGGTGAAAGTCTTCCTGATTAGGAAACTTCACGGTTGCGACGATAGAGCCGTCGTCGCAGTTTGTCTCGTTTTCTGTCTTTTAATTCCTTCTTGCCCCATGCATATCTTTACGAAGGTCACTAATCATTATACTGGTTCGATATTCACATTTTTTTCGATTATCATCTATTTGTCTAGAAAGTCTTCAACTGTTCTGCTATTCGAATACCATCAGCTAGCTTTCCTTTAAGGATCTATCATTAATCAATTCTCCAGACAATCGTCGCGTCGATGCTAAGTTTCCGTGGACACTGTTCAAATTATTTGTTTCGATAATAAATTTGAAGAATGTGCTTGACAAACGCTACAACCAGTGGATCCAGTTCCTCTGTGAATAAACATAATAGACCGAACACACACGAAGATACGAAGTAGAACACACAGAGTCGTTTCACGTTGAGCATATTTCACGAAGGGAAAGAAGCGATGAGTTTGTTCGATCGTTTAGCATTATCGATCATTGCCGCGCAACCAGGTAAACGTTGAATAAGGGTGAAAGGAATCGAAAGGGGTTGGGGGGAGGGGGGGGGGCAAGTAAACAAGAAAAGAAGGAGCACAGAGATCCCCTCTCGTCGATTTCAGGTAATCTACGATTCGTCGTTGCTCGCCTGGTATTTATTCTTTCTGCAAAGTAACTCTTGTTATACATATATATCATACATATGTATATATATTATTCATGTAGATACATACATGTATATGTATATGTATGCATACAAGATGGAACGTCTGTGATTATTTGTGCACCATTAAAACTTGTTACTTAAGGCATATACCTTCTTTGCACTTTACGTATCACGCGATATCATTAGCTCCCTGTTCCATGAGATTCCAGTCGGTGCTCGCATCACAAACGTTTTCGTATTAAGCAATTCTGTTCATTATTTTAGCGGTCGATCACGTGTTCGTCGTTCCGTGACATTCTCCAAAGTGTGCACACGCAGAGAAACAATTGTTTTCTCCTTCTCACTCTCTTCCATAATACTTTCATTGATCTTCGTTCGTGAGGAACGTTGTATTTTAATCCCAGTACTAATGTACAGACCAAACGTTCACGGACAAACGTCGGGTTGGTCAACGAATGGAAACGGTCGTTTTAAAAAATTCGATACCGTGCGCTGGCCAGACACGTCTTCTCTCCGAATCTACTCGTAACGAGCCAACCTTGTGTTCCGCGATTAAAAGTAAATATATAGAATATGTTTTTCTTTTTGTAATACACGCGTAGAAACGAACTGGTCGTATAAAAATATGTTACATTTTTGTTTTTTTTATATCACTTTTTCATCTTGTTTCCTTAAGTATACATCTAGGTAGGTATGTATCCCTTTAATTTTCATCGAGTAGTCTGGTTCCTTTGAAAATTCCACCGAACTCTTCTACCTATCTCCTCTGTTTCTCTTGTTCGTCGTACTTCTCTACTGTTTTTTATACACTACGTTACGGTGTTCTTTGTACTGCGAAAGCGAATAAAGAATTTCGTTGAATCGTTCGCGGGAAATCAATCATTCCTTGCAACGTTTTCGACGCTTTGCCTAAATCTCGAAAACTCGTTGGTAAAGCAAAACAGAGCAGAGGGGGAGCCGAATGGATCTATCGATGATACCAGGTACCTAATTACTCGTACGTATATACGCACAAATACGTCTAGCATCTATCTGAAACGCGTTGGTACATTGTTGTTCACCGTGTGTGTGTGTGTGTGTGTGTGTGTATGATCATCACGTGAACCAGCACGTGACAAAACAAACCACAGGGACATACAAATATTCTCCTAGCTTCTGGAAGAACGGGGGCTTTTCGTGGGGCTTGTTTACCCGACGAAAATACGCTCTATTTTTCTCTCGCCTTCGATTACTCTCAGACACGATGATCCGAAAATGATCAATAGTAGTCTCTCGACTGTGAAATATTTCGTGTGACACACGTTCTCGATATATCCTTTCAAGATCGATATTCCCCTGTATCCTTCAAGAAACGGTGTATAGTCGTGTTGTTCACGATCGTACACACATCCGACGTCTTTTCTTAACGTATGACGATCGGATTCGGCGCGCGCCGTCCACGGTGGTAATCCTCGAGAGTGTCACTCGTCGTGTCCCCGTCCATCGTGAAATAATGTACGTGATGTCGCGGCCACGGATAACCAGGGTCCAGAGTGATGTGTCCGCAGTGTCTTTCCAGCCGGAGGATCCGCCAGTCTGGTGGCTCGAGGAGCGAACAGATATTCCAACCGCCTCCCCCGTGTGACCAAACAGCAGCAGACAATCGATTCTCGATTACAACCCTCTCCCCCGGATTATGGTCCCGCGGACACGCTAACGACAATTATACGCCGGCCTGTGTCTATCTTTCCGCGACTACTTTCCGCGTACGATCGGGTAAAATTAGTAGAGTGTGTTCGTATCCCCAGCAGCCGCGATCGCGCGTTGCTCCAGCAGACTACTGCGCTGAAGAACAGGCAAGAGGAGAGAGGAGAGCTGCTACCGCGAGGGGAATCAATACCTCGGTCCTTCTGGAGACCAAACGGAGAGGTGGGGGAGGACGAGGGTGGCAGCAGCCGGTAGTAGGGAAACGAAAGGGTAGGCAGGGGGTGGAGGAGGAGCAAGAGGGTATATATGTATATAGTATATATATATATATATATATATATGTATATCCGCGAGAAGAGGTCGCGGAACCGGGCTTGGAACGGGGAAAATGGGTGACGGACGGCATAGAAGGGGTGACAGGATAGTGGGAGAGACCAGCTTGAAAATGGAAGGGGTGGATGAACATCTATCCTGCTCGCTGCTATCACCGGTGGTCTGAAGGAGGGGGGCGAAGAAAACGTTTCGAATGCACCAAGCGGCGCAGCTCTCGCCAAAGAGGGATGCTAGACACGTTTTAGGGAAAGGGATTAATGGCAGGAAAACGCGACGCGGTACCAGAGTCAACAGAGACACACACATACCAAGTTTATTTGGTAACACTTGTATCGTGTTGCGTCTATACTATCTAGCATAACAGGTTATATAGCAAAGTTAAAAAACTTGAGAAAAACAGAAAGAAAAATGTTGTACAACATTTTTCGTGTTACATAACAAGTTACCTGTTACCTATCAAGTGTGATGCTATTATTAATAATGAGACAAGTCTGTCACAAGTTTGTAGAATATTTCCCATCTAATTATTAATAATGGATCATACTTAATGGATAACATATAACTTGCTATGTAACACGAAAAATGTTATATAACACTTTCTTTCTCTTTTTCTAACAAGTTTTATAACGTGTTATGCCATATAGTGTAGACGCAGCTTTACGACGCATCGTTATTTCTTCAAAACGCGTGTCGTCATCGTCATTGTTTCAATTGTGTGGATCCAAGTGTAAATAATAATTTTATATTTCTGGGCTCGTGAAAGAAAATGGAAAAAGTCGCAGGATCGCTACTTTGAAGTTTCTTGTTTTTATTATTCTTGATCGTTCCAATTCTTTAATCCTGTGGGCGGGCCATCGAGTTTGAAACATATCTCGATGTCTCGAGTTGTACAATTTGTCGTGTGTTATACGTGTATACCATTAATGTTCGATTTGATGCAGGACTAGAGGAACAGATAATTATCCATCGCGGGCATAGATCGGCAACAGTCTTGTACGTACCATGTATCGTTACAATCGCAACAAGAAAAGAAAGTACAAACGGTACACGGGGCATAATCTTGGCGGCTCGAGGTATACGTTTGCGCATGCACCTGTTGGCAAGGAAAATCTATCTTCGATTTCCCGTTTACTACACCACTTATACAGACGCGCATATTTCTTTTTCTTTCTGTCTTGTCATTCAATTTCACGCGGGAAGTGCAATTTTTATTTTTTTTGTTTCTATCAATTTATAAAATTTCGATACTTGACTGTACATTTTTCAATTTTCCGTCTGTACAGAGAAAAGCGAAACTACACGAGGAAAGTATGCGTTCTACAAAAAATTGAAAAATATCCCGTATACCGGCAGTACGTTGAAAGGGTTAGTAGGTTATCGACGTTCAGCAAATAGACGTGTACTTTTACTTGCAACATCAATGAAAACTATTGCATGTACACGTTCGTGCATGTACACGCACGCACACACATTCGTATGGAGAGCAATAAAATCCTATATTCACGCGCTTGCGCCTGTCTAGATTACACGTTTTCGCGCACGCGTACGAATAATGCAATTAAAAGAACAGAAGTAAAAATTTCAGTATTCATCTATTTACTGTAAATGGAGATTCTCATCAATATCCATTTATTTTCTCTAAATATGGGTAGAATCACCGACAGACGTTGGTATCTATTTTCAGAAGAGTCTCAGACTACGTTCAAGTTTCAATAGAATTGACATACCTACTTCAAATAAGTCCCTTAAATAATAAATGCCCAATGAAATATTTCGAGAATAAAAAATCTTTCTTTGTAAATTCTTTGGTTATCATCGTTATTATCGTATGTCTCGTAGGTGTGTGTATGAGAGCATGCGTGTATACGCGAACGCGAACATGTTCTCGTAGGATAGAGAATTTGAGAATTTTTGGTTTCACTTAACGAAATTCGGGCTAGTCGAAGCAACGAACCGTTTGAAAACAAGTAAGCATCCCGATATACGTCGCATTACACTATAGTCAACCACTCTATTCGAACGACTTACCTCCGAGGACGTTAAATAACAAAGTCTCGAGTCTGTGCTCTCCAATGAAGCTTGCTGAACGATTCCGTATCTACCGTCCCTGTCGGACATGTAGTCCGATCTCACGCTGTCCTGCCTGTCGAAAGTGCCTCTGAAAAATACGAAAAACACCCACGACTATAGTTTCCACATACATACGTATAATACATGACAAGTGCATCGTTAGAATATCACGAAAGCTTGGATCACGTTTTCTTTTTAGAACACTAAGTATGACCGTTACAAATTTTTCTGCTCGCATGTATGTACGATACATTAATTTTGCAACTTTTTCAAAGGATAAAAAGGGTAAAAAAAGGTAAAAGGTAAAAGGTAAACAGGTAAGGTAGGTTTTCAAGTAAGTTTTCACGGTGATTAGACATTTTTTCTCACCTGTGCTCAAGAGAATCGGTTCGATTAGATTTGTATCCGCTGTCGTTTAGGCTGCCCTCGTGTCTCAAGGATGGAAGCGAGTCCCACGGGGATTCTCGTTTGTGGCCAGGATAACTTGGATTTATCGAATATGCCGAAACCACTGAGCGCGAGCTGATTCGCCGATGCAGCTGGCACATCTTAAAATTGCATCGAATCCATATCTATCTGTGTGCTGTCTCGCTAGAAATACTACAGTATGCGCGTGCAGAACTTTTATCGAAATGGAAAACATTTGTTAACACTGTAACTGCTACGTCACCCAAATATAGGTGATACGTACATTGCGATAATTAATAATCGCAGTATAATTTAGAGCAAGGCCAATAGCCTCTATTAACTAAACGCATATATTTTCGACGATTCATGACTTCAAAAAAAAAAAATGAAGTGCGTCTGGCTATGTACGGTTTTTTTCACTGTAGCAGTCAACGTGTTAACATTATCGGTATCGTAGAATTTTCATTCATTCGACCGTACATATCGTATTCAGTTCAATTTCAATAATACTTGAGGTTCAACAGCGTTACAAGTCGAATTACCTAGAATTGTAATCGCTAAGGTATCCACGATCTCGATCAGCATCCCTTTCTCTCTTCTCTCGTATCATTTCATTGCGATCGCTATAGTAACCGTCCCTATCTTTGCTGTTCTGTCTCTCGGTGCAATAACGATACGACAGCGGCAAGGTCGACGATTTGTTGTTGGCACCGGGACCTGGAATAGTATCGTAGGCGTGTGTGAAACTGACGCGTACAAAACAAATCGTGGTTCGATCAAAAGTTTAAACTTACGTCTTCGTGAAACGTGAGGTGTGCGCTGTACATTCAGTGGTATATTCTCCGCAAATTCTGTAACATTAAAATCGGTATCGTATCGGTACTTATCCGTTATTCGCTAGGGATTCGGGAGAACCGGTTGAAATCGAGTCAAATTGGAAAACTGTCAATTTCGTTAACCCTTTCATTCCTACTGTTGCCATATGGCTACGTATTCTAAATTACGTATTAGAAAATGTAAATGTGCACGTGAAATCTTATCAGTAAAATAAGACATTATTAGTCCTTTGTCTCTTTCATGCGATAGAATTGAAATGTTGAAAGCATTGTTACAAATACAACGGAAACTTACAAAACTCGAATTTCTTTCAAGTATATTTCACGAGGCTTTATAAATCAGAATTATTATAAATGAGAATATTTCTATACTTATAAATGAGAATTATTAAAGTAAAAATCTTGTCAAATAGGTACGAACGAAGAATGGCATTAGATGGTTTCCAAATATTAAAATGATCTTTTGAATCATTTATATGTAATGTAGTATACAGGAAAAATACAACAAAATATTTCTTTGTGTGATTTTTAAACAATTTGGGAATGAAATCTATCGCGGTCTCGTGGATGGTAAACCAAGGTGGGACTCACCTAAATTTTCCATACTTTGGGTGAGGAGCGCCTCGAACGTACGCAGGCTATAACTCTCCGCGTCCATCCCCTTCTCCAACGTGTTCCTCAAGTGCATCTCGTACTCGAGCAGCAGTCTGCTGGTCGGACTGCCGGGCGTCGAAACGGATTGCATGTTTTGCTGCTGTTGATATGTCTGACTCCGGTTGCAATGTCGCGAATTACAATGGGTCGGCTGTTCCATGTCCGAGTTACCGTTCGACGAGCTCGGCGTAGTAGCGTAGCACTGATTATCGAAGATCACATTGTCCGACGGCGGTGACATGTCACCTGTGCAACGATTACGCTCCGCGTCCAAGTACGTCCTGCCTCGGTCGGCTATACGACAACAACAAAAAACACACAGGTGCTCTCATGCAGAGGAATCGGGAAACTTGTACGAGTGCGACGAACGTGTTCAGGTTGTCGGACTGAAACTAGTCCGTTACACACTTTTCCGTACGAGTGTCGGTGTACACCGATGTGTTGTTGGCATGCGCCATGCACCCCTCTGCTAACCGATCTATGCACCCCCTTATTTATTTATAAAGCACCTGTACACCTTTCCCTTTATATACGCTACGGACACGTTATAACATTACACACGCTCGCCCGAGGTATTATTTTCAAATCTATAGCGACATTAAACGACCCAAGTGCTGATTTAGATATCGAGTGATTATGTCATTTTGAAAGTACAGGAAATCATCGATGAGTGTTCGAAGCATCCTCGGCACTGACAAGGAATGAATATTCAGTGTCGAAGGGCCTTCGAACACTTATCCAGGACTCCTGTACTTTCGGTAAATCGTCGAACGAAAATCGAAGTGTTGCAAGCAATTTTTTAAAGAAATCGAATCGTGTATGGAATGTGTATTATATAATATGAATATATCGTACATCTTAGCTTGTATAAGAATTTGTCGTATATACCAGTATACTGACGTCCCATGTCGTGGACACTTCTGGAAGCCTGGAATTTGTTACTGTACGGGGCACGATACGGATGCGCGTAATTTTCGTTCTCAGTCTCTTGCATAACGTACTTCTGGTTGTTATTGCTCGGATGATAATGGTAACTGTGGTGGCTGTGCCGTTTTCTGGTCATCTCCGGCGACGTGACGGGACTATCGATACTCGAGATCGGTTTCAGCATTCTCTTCAACGTGTTCGAATCCAAACTGATCCCACCGTTTTGCGCATTCTCGATTCTCATGTCGTCGGTGCTCTTGCTTTTCGGTTTCTTTCCACCGTGATTGTTATTCACTGTATTGAAGATATTACCATTCTGTATCTCGAGATCCGTGTAGTCGGCCGATTTCGTATGATGCAATTGTTCCTTTCGTGACGATCTGTTTTGCAATGTACCGCCCGCCTGAGTGCCTTCCGACTTTAGCATCTCGGTGCCATTCTGTTCAGTAGATGTGTCTTGATTTTGTTTCTGTGATTTCTTCGGCGAGGCCATGGTACCTTTCTCCTCCGGGCTGTCGATCTGCAATCGAATGCAATTACATCAATTACACGTAATTAGTGGGATCAACAGTGAAATACAGTGACTCACATTCGTTCACACAGTTTAGAAATAATAATTAAGATCTTGATGTAATTCCTTTTTTATATATCCTCGTTACTTTTACTTTTATTGTCCTTTTGTGATGTATATTTCTTAATTTTGAAATAAAATTCGCAGTTTGCCTACCTGTTTTAGTCAAATAAATATGACAACCTTTCGTGAACAAATTTGTGAGTCGCTGTAATTGCAAGAGCATCGATTTAACAGGATCGTTTATACATTTCAGCGAGTTCCTACATCGATGGCTGATTTATCCGTCTAGTCTCTACTGGGACATACCATTTGTAATTTAACACATTATATAGAGAATGTCTAACCTAACAAAAATTTAAGATTTTGAGATTACGTAGAACTACGTTACCGGTACTCAGCAAAAGATTTTAAAATGACGTTGGATTATGTTGCCGGTTACGAATGTGTTAACATTATATGTATACGTATTCCCAGCTAATCTCTCTTTCACGCGCAATCGGCAAGAGTAAAACTAAGACCTGCCTACTGTCAGCCAGTCCCATGACATCGTGGAACTGACAATATAGTTTCTGTGCATTCATAGATTGATCGAACAGTTTCGAAACTTGCCTGTGACCCAACCGTGACCGTTTCGATTCCAACGTTTGCCGTCTTCGGTGTCGTCTGACACGTTTCGTTCTGTTTCTCCTTCTGTTTCGTCGAGTCACCGCTCACTTTCGATGTTTTCCCCGGTGTTGCGCTCGTGTTGTTAACGTTATCGTATAGGGACGCGCTAGACGTTGCTGCTGTGATCTTCTCCCGACCCGGTGTCATTTCCATTTCCGTGGATCGTGCCATGGTACGTGGAAGAGTAGAAGTATCTGCACGCGAACCACACGAATACCAAAAGAATTTTAATTAAATTGTTACACGACATATTTAAAGCACAGTCTGTATTATACAGAGTGCCTCCGGAAGTTATGTACAAACGAGCATGAAGTGATTTTTCGGAAGAATACAAGAATAAAAAATATAGAATAAAATTTGTTCATTTCAGTCTTCATTTTCGAGAAAATCAAAATTGAAAATCTGCTGGATACGCGTGCAATTGAGTGGGATTTGGTTAGCATGTCTGTTCATTGCATTCCCTTTCTACATAGTACCTACCACGACGAATACACGCCTTTCAGATTAGCGCGTAATTGTCGCAGTGAAAAAGGACCCACACAGTCAGACATACGTTTATTTTGTTTTTTTTTAAGTCATAAATCGTCGAAAATATTTGCGTTTAGTTAACAGTGGCTATTGGTCTTGTTTTCAATTATATTGCAATATTAATTCCACGCAAAATATTTGTAACGGTATTTAAATAATTCACGGCTCTTTGCAACGTACGTGTCACCCGTATTTGGGTGACATGGCAGTCAAAGTGTCGCCTCATGCTCGCTTATATATAACTTTCGAAACCAGCCTGCATACAACATAATCGTGTCTCGTGATACACGCATTTATTGACAACGTGGGGTTGAAATCTTTCGAGTGGAAAGAAAATGTTCTATATGTACGATTCCTGTCCGATTAACGGCTACGTGAAATTACGTAACAAGGGGCACGTGACAACGAGTATTGATATCGTACCGCAGAAACTCCGATATCTGGCTTCTTGATTTCGTAGTCTGGCGAATTGTTCCGGGGTCATGCAAGTGCATTGCGGCTCTCTGGATCTGCTTGGCGAGCCAGGCGTCGACAGAGGCTTTCTTCGCGGTTTGATCTTCTGCTTGTTCGGTGGTTCGAGCTTCAATGAGTAAGAAGAGGACTCTTTCCTTGAAATCTTGAACGACGGTGACTGTATGAAAAATTAACTAATGACGGTGAATGATTCGAGTCCTACTGAATCGATTTTCGCGATCCCCATACTCGTGTGGTAGCCCATTACGGGCGCTCTCGATCGTTTCAAATCAGAACCATCCTGGCCCCTTTGCGAACCGGTCCGTCAGAAAGATACTTTGAGCATGAACGATTGGAAAAGTTCTGTCGTTCTCCTTTCACAAGTGCAATATAAATAATATTATCCTTGTTGTATGCAGAATTGCATAAACATAATACAGAAAACGTACACAAGCCTCCCAATTTACAGTGACTCAGAAGTTTCTTCACGAAAACCAGTCACTTCTATTTGACCAAATTATTTACCAAAATGCGTATTTTATCCCAAAATTGATAATAATTTATTACAAAAGGATGATAAAAGTAATAAGAAGAAGAATTGTATAAACAGAAATTGCATAAAAGTTTCAACACTTAATTGTTATTTCGGAAGTATGTGTGAGTCACTGTATTTGGCAAGACTATATGTATAATCTGAAGCTACTACTACTGATATCTCTACTGAAAATGCCAGCCACTGCAATGGGGACGCACCTTTACCGTATTCACGTCTTTTCTACCATCGTAGCGTTACAAGAGCAATACAGAAAGAGAACGACCAAGCTTTCCAATGAATCTGATACGAAATGGTTTGTGTGCTGTAAACTTACGCAACATTCTCTGAATTGTTTAGCATCTATAGGGGAGGTAAAATTCAATCCCCATGTATCGTTAGTCATCGTGTCCTTCCAGTAAACGAAGCATTCTGACGCCTGTCCGATTCGTGTCCCTTAAACAGAACGAAACAACGACAACGTGAATAATATGCAATCATGAGCAAACGTGTCTCATTTCTTCATTGTTTTATTCGTTCTAGACGAGAGAGTCGCACTCTTACCTGGTTGAACCAGTCGCACGTCTAATATTTTGTCGACTTGACTATTGTACGCGGTGATATGGAAGACGCATTCCGGCGAATCTTGAATGCAAGTAATATTTACAGGAACTAAATCTTCCGAGACCTGCTGCCATTTTACAGTTCCTGCCCCGCTGGCGCTTACGTGGAACACTTCGGCCCACAACCTACAAAAATCTCATTGCTGAATCGTTGGTGGCTAGAGAGACTAGAGTTTCGAGTATTCACATATCCGAATAGATTAATAATCGAAGAGAAAACTAGCAGGAAAAGGTTATTAAAATGTAGCACGAGTAAGAGAGGAAATGTTCGAATGTTGTTTCTCGTCAAGATAATCAACAATCCATGGTGCTGGTTCTCTTTTTTCCTTCTGTCCTCGTTGTTCCTTTGTTGGTGCACAACATACAGTAGTTATCTTATCATAAAATACAATCGTATTTTCATATTAATTTACAGCGAGCCATTCTATGCTCTAAAATATTCTAAATGTATCCCATTACTGTATACTGTGCGGAAATAGAACACAAACATTTATTTCCCTTCGACCAAGTTGACTGATGTTTCTCACAGGATTTTGTACATGGAAGCATGCATCTGTTCCATAGTTCTTACACTGGTTTGACTAGTATACAGCAAAGAAATTACGGAACCATGCATAAGTCAAACGCAATTTCTAGGGCGGAAGCGTAAAAAATCAAAGTGAACAGTATTGCAGCTTTGTAACGTTAAATGATGTTTGTGCAGTATAAAACAGCGATAGTCCCGAAATCAGTATAAACTCGAATTACTTTCTGAATACATAAATTTTAGTTCAAGTTCGTAAAGGACGAAACAACTGCTCCTGGTACCAAAACGCCTAAGAAGAACGCCATATCGAATCTCCATACAAGCATCGAGTGTTCATTCAGAAATCTACACCTATCGTCTGTTCATAACGTTTTCGATGGACTACATGAAATGTTAGCTTAAACGACTATAAAAACGATAAATGAACATAGAAAGACCAGAAATTGATAAAACAGGATAACACTACGTTAGAAAATAAAGTCAGAATAGAAAGAGACACAGAAAAAAGAGAAAGAAAGAAAGGAAGAGAGAGAAAGGAAGAGAAAGTGACTTGACCAAACTCGTAGATGAATGTAAATACAAGGTTGTTCTCTGTATGCGTATAGTGTGGTGTGAGTTTGTGTATGTGTGTATTGCAGGTGAGGTCAGAGGGTTCAAATGCTCGAGCCGCAGAAAAATCACAAAGTAAAAAACAATCAAACAAACAAATAGAAAGAGAAATAAGAGTTAAGAAAAAAGAGACAAGAAGAACTCCATGGTGCCTTCGAAACTAATGACAAACACGTTATCATACTACAATACTTCAGTTGTTTGTCTGATTATTCTATTATGTAACATATACAATAGACGTGGTGTATCGTGTTCAAAAAGAAGAACAATCGATATCTTCGACTAATCGTCTAATGTAGCAGTACATTGCACAAATGACTTTTCCATTCGTATGTACGCATACTGATTTTATTACTTTCACTTGAGCATGAAAAGGAATTTACGAACATATGTACCTATGAATTATATATGTATGTGGATATGTAGGTTATATTTCTACGTATTTTTTAAAAGAATGTATGCATATCATACTATTACGTATGAGTAATCTAAATTCCTGGGCAACAAAGACGAAAGAGTAATGGACATTTAAAGAGTCGACTGTGATCGATCGTTACGAAAGAGGATACTAAAATAAAAGAAAATTACAAATGATTTATGCTTTACCTGAGGAAAATATTACAATGCATTCAATATAAGTGTATACGACAGATAGATAGAGCGAAAAATAGAGATAGAGAGAGAAAGACGAGAAGAGAAGTGAGGTTTTTTCTCAAAAATAGAAACTGATAATTATGTAGTCGAATGGAGTGGTTGAATGGTATGGTATGCGCACCTCTTCCTTTCTCTTAAGCTTCCGCACCTGAGCAAGTGGCCAGTGTCACCCCTGCGACCTACGCCGCCGCCCATTCCGCCCCTAGCTGCTGTCTGCCATGGGGAGTCTTCGTAACGGTACGCCTTTCTGATCAGGGGAGCGCAACTACAAGACAGCTTATTGCCCATTCTATTCTTTTTTTTACTTCTTCGCCCCACCTGTGACCAACACACTTCTCTCCCCTTTAAATCCGTGCTCTCACCAAACAGTTTGCATTTATAATACTTTACTTTAATAAGCACTCAGTCTTCTTGTGTTTTTGTCAGGCCTACTGCTGCTGTTTCCCTTTTCCCTTTTTTTTATGTATGTTTCAATTCAAAATCGAAATGGTGCGGTGTTGTATGCCTCCGACCGATCTTTCTTTCTTCCTTTTTTCAATCGCTTTTTTTCATTACTCAGTCGTTACCGATATTCGTCGGAAATGTGGTGTGATGGCTACGTGAAAATTCACTTTAATTGGCTTGTCTATCGACTTTTGGCACCGTTTTCATTAAGCACCGATTCTATCGGTGGATAGAATCACTTTGTCTTTTTTTTTTTTTTGGTTTGTTAACCTCGCCTTGTTTTATAGTTTTGTTACGGGAAGCACTGTGTATTTTCTGTATATGTTTGCAGGGAGAATCTCCCGTGATTCGAAGAAGATACAGGAGGAGATATCTTTATTGTCACATCATTGCAGATATTCGAAAAGTCATCAGCTTGTCCCTGGCATGATCGCTGAAAATACAACAATTTCATTATATTAATTTACAATTCGTTGTTCACGCATGTTTTCCGATTCTCTCTCATCCAGAACAGAAGTAGAAATTGTCGTGACCTAAACTGACACAGCATAAGAGGTCTGAAACTCGATTCTTCCACGTCTACTAGTAGTAGAGCTGAACGTATACGCCGACACTGACGCTACGGTCGCGAGAACTTGTTCTTCGCATTGCAAGCTCGAATATAATTTATCATTTTTATTCATTCATTACTGTTTATTACGTCCATTCATTCATCTGAACAACATTATTCGTGGATATAATTTTCATTCCATTATGTGAATTCGACTGTAAAAAGGGATTGAAAATTTTCGTTCTTTCAAGAAGATTTCAGATTTTTTATATGAATATAGAACGGTTTAAAGAATCAAAGTGTACGATAACTAACCAGTAAAAACATTGATCTAAACGGTTGCGTACTTATTTGCGAACATTGCATAAGATCTCGAAATCTGTCAATCAGACACGGATATGATTCCAGTATCAGAAAAGAAAAGTAATTCCAGCGTGACACGATATCAGAGACATTAGTGAGGTCAATGAAGCGGAACAGGGCATTGCGTGGATGTGTCACGGATAATAATAGGGGTGGCGCCGCGGAACGGTTACTGAACCGGTCTGTGACGACTCTTCGGCAACGATCGTAATTTCCTTGGTTTCGAGGTATCAAGTATTCATCCCTAAATAATTATATCGTATACGCTAATGTCGAAAGTAACGATAAAATCACCAAATAAGCCAGTTCTGTAAACTCGATCTTCTTCGCACCCTGAAGTTCCCACTACCCTTCCAAATGACAAATTACTGACAAAATGACGATTATTAACACGTATCCACAACACTCGACTTCCATTGGCTTTTTCGCTACATGAAATTGGCACGTCACAAGAAAAATAACAATAAAAACTGGGACGTTCCCTCTCCTGAATAATGGAACCATATTTTACATTTTGGTCACTGGTAACGAGATTTGGAACAACTTCCAAAACCTCTGACCCCTTTTATGTAATCCGACGCATCGTTCCATGATCGACAAATAATGAAACGATATTATTCTAACGACAATCTGTCTCGTAAAAACGAAAAAAACCCGGCTCCGCCTAGGCAGAGGTACCTCACCCTGGCGTTCGAGTAAACACTGCGCCAGGCAGGATGCACCACCCGCCTATCCACCGCTCAATCAACGCCCCTAGCCCGTTCTGCCCACCTTTTAACCGAAGAAACTCGACAAACACCCCTCCTTTATTGAAATTCTTTCGTTGATTCTTCACACCCTCCCTTATGCCTGCTCGGCCACTTTCCTTACGCGTTCAATGTTTGATTCTTTGCCCTTCGACGACGAACACCTTCGCATACTTTTCTTCTGTTTCCCTTCCACTTTCTCTCCCTCCATCTACCCCCACCATTCTCTCTTATACACACACACACACACACAAGCACAAGCATACATCGTGTACGTGCACACAACCCATCGCTCCTCTCATCCTTACTTCTTTTCCACTCGCTTGCACACGTTTCACACACGTTTAACCGCCTCGGTTACAAGATTAAAAACTCACCCTAAATCAGAAGGGTGACGATGTCTCGAATCACGGCAAAAGAACGTCTCCTCCCGAGAGTACCTACTTTTCGAGGTCGTGACGACAGTTTTCGTTTTCGTGAGGTGTCGTGCGCGCGATAACACGATAAAAGGTAGGGTGGGTACAGAATCAAAGATCAACACACACACACACACACACAGAGGAACACGATGGGAAAAAAATACAGAGTAGAGGGGAGAGAGATGGAGGGAAAAAAAGCGGAGACGAGGAGGTAAGAGGAGAGCAAGATAATCGTGGATGCGGAGAAGGGGTTAGCGAGGTAGCCGAAGAAGGGATGGGCAACTGTGCTCGTAGTAGTAGAGGGGTGGGATCATGGTATCCACCCTTCGTCCGAAAGTAAATAATTCCCGAGCGCGATTCTCTCCTTTATCGTTCGAGAATTAACGAAATATCCAAACCACTTTCACACACACGCACACATACACACGCGCGCGCGCGCACACAACCCCATAGTATCCTCGATTCTGACAGATATTATGTGCCCAAAATTTCCGGTATTTCGCGCGAAATCCTCGCGGACGACGTAGCCATGGATACTGCAGGATCGAGCAAAAGAGGCAACTGCCCCGTTACCCACCCCCCGCCCCTTCTTCTACGAATGCGCGCCCCTCGACCGAAAATGTCAATATCCTCTCTCTTGCTGCGCCCGCGATGCGCTCCATGTTACTCTGAACAGCCCTCTATGCGTTTTCTATTCCTCCCTCCCTCTCCGTGGCCCTCTTTCACTCGCTTCATATCTGCCACTCTTACGAATTCTTTTATTTTTTTGTCGTTCTTACGCCATTTTTTCCCCTCTAATTTATCATTTCTTAATCCCTTGTATCTCTCGGTCCCTCGATCTCATTCTTACTATCGCTCTCCTTTTTTCACTTCATCCCCCTACCGTTTTCTATCTATTTCTATCCTTTTCGACCCCCCCCCCGATTTCTCATCCTCTATCTCTCTCTCTCACACACACACACACACACACACACACTCCCTTAATATCTACACCTTACTTGATCTCTCCTTTCCACTCTCTCTCTCGATCTGTTTTTGTTCGGTGGTGCTTCTTCTAGGCTCAACCCTTTCAGCGAGCGAGAACAGGTATGGCACACGAAAAACCCCGGAATTGTTTCTTAAATGTTGAGTTTTTACAGTCTACACCATAACGTTTCTTGCTTGGTTCCGTTGTCTCCTCCACTTGTCATTTCGAACGTTAGTCCACTTCCATATCACTGTGTACCGTCATCCATCCTTGCTTCTTTACCGCACACCGTATTCCGCCATTCAGTCTTTCGTTCGAGACTCACCGTGAAACGAATACGAGGGTGATCGCTGTCACCGTCCGTCGTTGTCGCCGTCGTGCCTCCTATACCGAGGCGTAACCATAGTGATTAGCAATCGATATCGGGCATGCGCGTACTCACATTTACGCGTAAAATGAAAAAAAACCGCCCTCTCGCCCGCTTTTGCTCTCTTATGTCATTTGTAATAAACATTCAGCACTATATCTTACAAAATCCGCAAACGCGTGCTAGTACACACGTCTCCGAAATTCTACGTATCATTTTATTGTCTTTCTAGTTCCGTTTTGACTCTCCTCCTGCGGTGTAAGAAACGCAAACAAATCCATCGATTAAGATTTTTTTAACGATCGCTAAATGAGAACAATAAAAGTCACAGTGGACGAAAACATTAATTGAAAACATTCCTTAGAGGGATTTTCTATCATCGTCGATCTAATACATGCTTCATACGCGTATAGAATAAGCTAAATCAGTAAACTATACGCGAATTAATCTCATAGACGCGTACGATTATATTTTCTATCGTTATCAGTTCGTGTCGATTTAATTAACGCAAACTCTTTCCTTTCGTCTTCTAATCCCTCTAAGTGACGCTTCACGCGAGATACACAGTGTTATGAAATTCGATTTCAGGATACATACTCATATATCATTGATCTTCTGTTGTTAGTAGTAAATGTTTCCCGCCAATTTGACAAAGGTGGAATACTTATAAAATATCTGACAGATATTAGCAATCAAATAATATATATGTACAAGCTTTTCTTCATTGAGGAAATAAAGAAAACTCAGACGTGGCGATATTGTAGAAGTTTGGTTAGCTAAGCTAGAGTTGGGTCGAATATAATTCCCGAATTAACCGTTCTTATAACGTAGAGGCCGTTATAAGCACAGGCTTTTCAAAGTGCTGGTACTCCAGATTCCTTGGACACCAAGTCCCATAAGATGGTAAGTCTATTCTTATGCCTCGTTCGTATTAAAATATCGATTGATGGTTGTTGGTAAAGAAGTTAACACACATGTCCATAATACCTCATTTGTTACAAAATGGTTTCAATGAATTTCTCGTAATTCTCGTCTGTGGTATCAGCTGTTAAAATTGAGTGTTTCTCGCGTTCAACGTAGTGTCACATTATTTACTTTTTATCCGCGTAATATTTTGTTTCAAGTTAAATATTGTGACAAGACACGTGCATCATGACCGAAAAAATCGTTTGATTCAACCTCGAGTCGCATCAGCTTGCAAGAATCCGGAGAAATGATCAATTTAGTGGACAAACACACCTCTAACGGTTTCCATAACCTCACTTGACAGATTTGACAGAAGACCGGTCCTATTTTTCTGTTATTCAAATTACTCGCACGTGAAAATGAGCTCGAAAACTGAATATCGAAGGTCAATAGACGAATACAAGCCTGCTATTCCAATAAGTAGGAAGATTGGCCCGTATTGGTTTCTGGCTGCTTTGAGAATCATTCTAACGTTAATCCCACAGACAGGATATATTCATCCTGACGAGTATTTTCAGTCCATCGAAGTTATTTCTGGTGAGTTGACATTAGTCATTAATAGGAACTATTTATCGCTTATAATATATTTTGAAATATATTCTCTAAACAATAATTATAGTTACTCCATTATTTTACTTAAATTTCATAATTAACCCTTTGCGGACAGTGCACCTTAAAGCTATGCCCAATATGCTACTGTGGTAGCGATAGAAATCATCGGCAATGCCGACCGTTTACGTTAAATGAAAGCGCGTATAGGTTCATCGTCCGCGAAGTGTTAACTGCCATTGTCATAGTGATCACACCAAAGCAGTTATAAGATACATAGAAATATTTTAATCTTACAGGGGATTATTTTGATATTGATGTTCACAAACCATGGGAATTTAATTCTACATTTCCCTTGAGAACCGTTTTAATACCGCAAATTACCGTTGGTATACCGTACTCGATCTTGACAAGAGTTTCACAGTATACACTCTTCTACTTTGGCATGCCGTTAAAAACACCATACTTTCTTGTATTGTTCCCACGTTTATTGATGTGTGGATTGTCCTTCATATCGGACTATTGCCTATACAAAATATGCTACATGTACGGACAAAATTACAAAATAAGACTGATCGCTTATGCCAGTTCCTATGTCATGCTTGTTTATGCAACTCACACATTATCAAATGCTGTTGAATTAGTATTAACAGCACTATTATTGTACTATGCATCATACTGTATGGCATATTCGGAAAAGGTACAAATATGTTATTTTAAATAGAGAGATGTAGGGAAGACGTTAGGCATTGTTACATTTCTAATTGGAAGAATGTATTAAATTGTACCATTCTATCAATTAGGAGTGAAAGTGCAGACACACGTCTGTTACACGGGCATGGTAAAAAGAAATAATGCGAAGGACATTTCTCGTTTCAGGTAGTCGTTCAAAGCGATTATCTTTCAGACAAATATAACAAAGCTCAAACTGGAGTAGAGAGAGTGAAATATTATAAGCTGAAAGCATCGCTACCCCCGCATTCTTTGAATCACTGTTTTAAAATTGCAACAATTACTGTAATCGGTATATTTAATAGGCCAACGTTCATTGCGTTTGCCTTTGCCCCCATCTTCTTTTGGTTGCAAAGAGGTCTAGGCTCGCGTAGCGTAGGTTTCGTAGATTTTCACGTACGAATATTCACTTTTGTGGCATGCGGAGTACCTACGGCTATCTTTTTTATTTTAGTCGACAGCTTTTATTTCGGCTATTTAACAATGGCAGAGATAGGTAGTCTTGATATTAGCATTAATAATTTTGTGGTGACACCGTTAAATTTCCTCAAGTACAACATGAACAAAAAGAACCTACAGAATCATGGATTGCATCCTCATTATTTACATTTCATAGTAAATGTACCGCTTCTATTCAATGTTCTTGGGGTTATTGGTCTTCTTACGTTTGGGAAAATGTTACGCAGGTGATTAATTTATTAATGTTCTTTTACGTTATGTTAAAAGAATACAATTTTTAACGAGAAATAATTGCTTGCAGTGGCTTGAAAGCTCGTTGGTTGGAGTTACCACGTATACAAAGTGTCGTCGGTCTGATGACTGCATCTTTTATTATACCTATCTTGATGTTATCAATTTTTCCACATCAAGAGCCTCGATTTATAATACCAATAGTGCTGCCTTTGGTTTTTTTGTATGCACCGAATATGAGTCAAATATCAGGTACCGATACTATTGCACGAATCGCTGAGAACAATGTACACACTGGTAATTTAAAAAGAAAAAAGAAACTCACTAAATTACAAGTGTTGTGGTTCGTATGCAATATTGCATTGGCATTCTTTTATGGTTTTGTCCATCAAGGTGGAGTTCTACCTTTGACATCTCATGTGGCTACTGAATTAAAAGCAAAACCAGAATTAACTCATATACATCTATTTACATCGCATACTTATTCTTTACCAACTGCAGTCTTACATTTAAGAAACACTAAAAGAACGTATGTGAGTAGTGGAAACCACAAATATAAATTAGTTCAAGATTTTCATCTGTATGAACAGGGGTCTAGACCCATACGTGATGTGTGTAAGACTATTGCATTAAAACTTCGTGAATGTGAACAGAAATATGTTACCAAGAGGGTACCTTATAGATTATATTATGGTCTTCCTGCCACTGGCATGGAAGAATTTATTTCTATTCAAAATAACACAAATCTATTTAACTATCATATTGTAAATAGGTTTCATCCACACGTTACAGTCGAGAAATTACCATTTTTAAGGATTTCTAATAATGTTTTGCATTTAGCAAATATGAACAACATTTCAGTGAAATTCTTTACTGAAATTATGAATAACGTATTCGATGCGTTTCAGCAATTTGAATTACTGTTAATACGAATAGAATATGTAACGCATAATAAACAGAAAAATGTACAATTTTAATTTGGTTATTTATTTGTACAAGATAAAAGTAAGTTATACGGGCTTACTTTCAGGCTACTGACAGAACTGTTACATGTGTTACAGTAACAGAATATATAATATAATCTCAGAATATTTCGATTTTAAAAGAATTCCTCTTATACAGTTATGAACTTTTTGAGATCTACAAAGTTGTTAAAAATAATCAAGGACTGTGTAATTTTGTAAAATTGAAACTATTTATGGACACTGTTTCTTGCTCTATAACGTCGTTAATGTTTTGCTTTATCATTGGCGTAGTAATTATTACCCTACATAGAAAAATAGAATGTAAAGTTCTTTAAATTTCCTATCTTCAGTTTAGTAAAGTACGCTGTTAAATAACAGAAATCTTATATAAACTTAAATTTAAATTACAAGTAATTTGATTATCTGAAAACTAAAGAAGTTTATACATATTTACTATTTGTTATTTACTCATGGAGATAAAAAGAGATATTCTTATGATTATTCTTGTACTAGTGACTTTATCGACTAATGCTACAGTTGCTACTCCATGAGTTCTGAAAACTAACTATGTAAAAATCTGGAGCTCGTCAAGACTTCATTATTTCATAATATTTCTATTTTATAAATCAATTTTAAATGTTAGAAAATACATACAGTATTATGATCAATTTATCACTGCATGTTTGCACTTTAATTCTCATTGTATGTCCACGGCAATTCGTCGTTAAATTTGCTTTGATGAGCCGCATTACGCGCTGCAAATAATCGCTGAAAGATAATGTGACAATTGTAAATAATAATTTTTAATTATAAAATTATTCTAAATTTCTTAAATCAACGAGTACTTGCATTTCTGTTACATCTTGTATATTAAATAAAATCATAGCTTACCGGATTATCAATGTACGCCTCACATCTGTAACACCAAACTGACAAGTCACTGAAACTTAACGCCAACGGGTGGTCCAATTCCTCGGCATGTAACAAACCATGCTGATTAACGGTACGTGCACAATGTACAGTGTAACACTGCAGACAGATCCAATTTTCAACAGTGTTGGCGCATTCTGTACAGGGCAAATGTACATCGATTCCTGAATTTGGCACATCCCTGACACTGTCAAGGTGTGGACACTCTCTCAAAGGTACTACGGCGAACATTTCCCCAGCTATCAACGACTATAAAATTATAAAAAAAACATAATTACATTCGAATGTTTCGGTCCACAGAAAGAGTCTATATCTATATAACCTGCGATATTCTTAAGGGTTGCAATAATTACTTGCAAATTTTGAGAAAGGTAGTCGTATAAATTTGTAGCTGCACCGACTCGACCGATCGCTCCTTCATTTTGTTCACCACTACCACCTGGATTGGAATTGTCATTGTTTTTGTTAGAAAATACCTCCTTTCCAGGCTGATTCACGCACTGCCTAACGCATTCAAAGACTGAAAAACAGAAAAAGAGTGATTATTTCTTCTTTGTGATACACACTTCTGATGCATCGTACCTTTATCCTCACTAGCACCAGAACTCTGCACGTTCATCGATTTATTATACGTATTTTCGATAAGTTTTACAGCATTGTCTTGCGACGAATTCTTTATCTTAATGTTTTCAACCTCGTTTTGTAATTTCACAATCTCTTCGTCTGTCATGAAATTTTTATCAATTGAAAGTTTCAACTCCAATTTTTCACTTTCAATTTCTTCCAATGCTATCTTAGATTCGGATTGCTTAGAAGGCTTATTTTCTGTTTTCACTTGTTCGCTTGATTTCACGTGTTTTAATGTAGCCTTGGGTAGCACGTTTTCTCTCGGTAAAGAAACATTAAATATTAAATTCGACCAATATTGCTTCTGCGTCTTTAAAGCGTTGTTTATGGAATGAATGGCACTGGTACATGGAATTAGACCGCTTTCTAACATCGGCAGAGGATCACCGAGTAAAGTCTTAGTACAGATTGCCATTGCATGTGAAATTGAATTGATATTGTATCCTCCCTCGAGGCTGAGAATTAATCGACCATTTGCTAACGATGATAACCAGCTTGTTAAATGTCCGTACATCTCCGGGCTTACAAGACACCCTGGAATAAAATAAAAAAGATTCAACTGAATCTATAATATAAATATTTATGTAATTCATTTGTATACCTCCAAGAGGGTCTCCAATACAGGCATCGAAACCCGCAGAAACTAAAATTAGTTCTGGATTATACTGATAGGCAATTGGCATTACCACTTGTTGGAATGCTGCTATGTATTCAGCGTCACCCATTCCTTTCTACATATTACCCATACAAACAAAATACATTATTTTTCGTTTCAATTTATAAGTAATTGTTGCGTGTAATGTTTCGCGAAAACTAACTTTATTCCATGGTATATTAACATTAAAACCTTCTCCTGCTCCTGAGCCAACATAGGTATAATTGGCATTTTTTGAATTTGGGAAGAAACTACCGTTGTCGTATCTATGAACAGACATATAGAGAACTCTTGGATCTTCTTCGAATATAGATTGAGTTCCATTACCATGGTGCACATCCCAGTCCACTATTAATACTCTAAAAATTGCAGTATACAAATACTTTGTGATAGAAATATGTTGAAACCATCTAAATTAAATCGTTATTACTTTTTCAAATGATGGCATTCTATTGCATATTTGGCTGCAACAGCAATATTATTAAAAATACAAAAGCCACACAGCATATCCTCTCCCGCGTGATGTCCAGGAGGCCTTACAATAGCAACACCAGACTGACTTTCCCCCTTTAATACGCTATCAACTACTTGTAACAATGATCCAGTAGATACACAGGCACTTGTCCAAGTTTCAGGATGCAAATACACGGAATTGAAAGTTGTGGCTAATTTTTTTAATTCTTTAGCTCTTAAACTTGCAGTGCCTTTTATCCTGTCTATATGATCTTTTGAGTGAGCCAACAATAATTCTTCCATAGTTGCACTTCGTCCCTTTAATTAAACAATCATTAGCGATATTTAAAGTGAAACTGTACGCTAATATGTTTTGTTCCATAATATATGAGCATACTTGTTGCACGTAGCATCGATCGAGAATGTTATATTCTTTGAACCTTTTGTAAATACCGCTAATACGATTTGGTTTTTCTGGATGAGTATCATCGCTTATATCAGAATGCTTTAACATTCTTTCATCATAAACAATGCACACCTTGTTTGGTACTTTAGATAAATTGGTAACTAAAGAAGAAATAATTTCTTTTTGTTATAAATTTTAAGTTGTAACTAATAAAATATAAGAACCTTACATTGTACAAGAGCGTTGAATTTCGTGTCAAGCATCTCCAGAACTTCTTTACTATGAACCAAATAACAATTAGAAGTTTCATATTTGTCTGGTCGATCCTCAGTTCCTCTGGAATTAAATAATTGCACGCAATTACGTGTAGTGATTAAATTATTATTAATAATTCGTAAATTTCTTACTTGAATGTAACTACAGGTAAATGCTGATTAATACTTGGTTCCTTATTACTTGTACTATTAATACTGTACATATCTTGATATTGATAACATTTCCAATATGGTCGGTGTGAATAAATTGTATTTAATATTGAATCGCGTATACTGAAATAATAGGATACATATATAAATCAGTTTATTATACAATACATATTTATATTACAATCTCACCTTAATGAAGGCAATTCAAGGTCTTCCAACTTGGGACACGGTTCACCCAATAAAGCACGCAGGGTCAATGCTGCACTTTCAGCTAACGATTTTATGTAATAACCACCCTATAAGAAAAACTTCAATATACACAAAATATTTAGACAATTAAAAGCGTACTTAAAGTTCTTTTCAAACCTCTAATACAACAGCAACTTTTCCAGATGCCAAGCTCATTAAAGATGATACTAAATGAGCATAAAATGCAGGGGTAACCAACATCTCACCCTTAATACGACAAAAGATAAATTAGAATTTAAATATGTGTAATTCCATGAAAATGAAAAATCAAATTAAACGATTACATTAGTACTAAAAATAAAAATCGTTAACCTTTTCGTCTCCAAATGCGGAATCATACCCAGACGAAACAATGACAAAATCTGGATTAAACTAGGATAAAAAATACATTAATAAATGGTACTCATTTACCTCTGCACAGCCCAAGGCTGCATCATAACCAGCTGACACTATTACAAGATCTGGTTGAAACTACAAGGGTTAAAGTAATCTATTTTACATTGATTTACATGAACATTTGTAAATTAGTAGAGCGAGTCTATTACTCGTATAATCAACCGTGTTACTGCAAAATGCTATTTACCTCGTATGCCAATGGTAACAGAACTTGCTGGAATATGGCCAAATAATCAGCATTTGTCATACCAACTTTATTAAGCGGTACATTAAAATTGTACCCTTGGCCTAAATCATCCCCAACAAAGTGAAAATCTGATTCTCTCAGATTCGGCCAGAACATGCCATTCTCGTAGCGATGAATGGAAAAATAAATAACGCTGTAAAAAATTTACTCGTGCCAGACAGTCTGATAAAACAATCTGAGTTAACTGTAGAATTTAAACACCATACCGTGGATCGTTATAAAACATTTGCTGAGTTGCTTGTCCATGATGCACATCCCAATCAATAATTAAAATTTTATTAGCCCAATTATTGCTCAAAGCTTCCTCTGCAGCAATTGCAACGTTATTAAAGAAACAGTATCCACAATATTCTGATTTCATTGCATGATGTCCAGGTGGCCTGAAACAAGTGACATTAATTTCATTTTCAAACCGGAGTAACACAATTCAAATACCTTATAATAGCCATTCCATTTTGAACTTCTCCTTTGCATACACTTTCCACTAGATTTATCGTTGAGCCCACAGCTAACAGAGATAATTTGTAGGTAGACTAGAAAAAATGTTAAACAATTTAATATAAAAAAAATACGCTATTTAGGATGGTGCATACGATGTCGAGTCTTTTTAGCGGTACACGATATTCTACTGACTTTCGAACAAATTTTATTAATTAAAATAAAATTATATCCGGCTCCCAGTTAACGCACAAAAGGTGACTATTGTTAATAATTTTCATTCATGATAGTGTAATTGAATATACAAACCAATGGAACAGACATTGTGTATGCACCAAACCTAGTATTGAAATTTATTTCATGATCTATAAATATTCACATACAGGATGTACATAAATTGCATCATATTTGGATGACAACAATTCTAAATTATCTACATCTGTACATTCACTGGTGGCCTTTAAAATATCAAGTATTTTTTGACTATGCTTTCCAAGTATTTCATTTTCTGTAGCTTCTCTCGATGCAATGAACTTGCATCTACTTATTAAACCTAGTTCCTCACATCTTTGCAGAATACTAGTCAATCTAGCAGGACATTCTGGATAGTTTGGGTCCCAAAGACACTTATGTTCTTCCATAGACCGATCAAACACCAGACCTGTCTCTTTTCTCTTTACATTGTAAGAATCTATAGCTTTTTGATATATATCCTGTACAAACACATTATTAGATTCTTTCCCCTGTAACAGTTGTCTCTGTACTGCCTCTCTTTTAGCTGCTATCAGAGCTGCTGATGGACGAACCTAATAGAGAGGATAACAGTTAAATTCACTTAACATTACTGATACAATCATTCTTGACACTTATACTTACATTAGATGTTTTCCCAGACTTTTTGGCACTTCTCTTAGTTGACATTGTACTTATAATATTCTTATTATCCACTTGCTTTGAATTCTCTATAACTTTTAACAGTTGGATTTCACTTTCTGCTAATTGTTTAGCAGCAGCGAATAAATTCCCACTGATCACAGAATCAGACTATAACAGACACAGGAGCAGTTATTTTCTTATCTTTCCCTGTACATTATGGATACGATATAAGACATAAGTTTAATCAATGCTTAAGAAATTACTATAGGTACTTTTTCTCATTGAAACCTTTAATAACAGAAACGATATTCTATTCTTTTTTTCACGTCCGTTGAAAAATAATGTAATCAGAGAATAATTATTGCTTTTCGCTTCAACTGCGCCGCTTATCGTAGAAAGTATGAGATGTTGATAATATGTGGGTGATGGTACGCGACATATCCTTGTATAGATATCGGTACCCCTTCCACTCCGTAACGCATTGTCACGCGTAAGCTCCGTGAGCACAAGAATTGTCTTTCAAAATTCGAACGAAATAATACGAGATCATTTAACTGATGAAATAAATCCTTACCATTTGCGTACGATGAATAACCTCCGAAGCCTGTTCGAGTTTGTTGAAATCCACGATGAATAACTTTACAGGCAAATCATGCTTGACCGAAACTTTAAAATTTGTCGGCCGAACAGAGGCTCCAGTTGTAATGTCTTGGTTAGGAGGAAAGAGCTGTCCCGAGTGTCCCGACGACGACCGTCTTGTTCATTTTTTACTTCCAATTTTGCTCTCAATCCATTTAAACTGATCTGAACGAAAGGCTGACAGTAACCGTAGCCGTGGACTGCGGTTAAAATCACAGTGATGCCATCGCACCGTCGAAAATAGAATCACGATCGCCAAGACCGTCTGAGACAGTCTCAGACTGTCAGAGGTGGACGTGGACGAACACTCGTGTGGTATGTATAACCTATCGGCACACTAATAACATACGTTTTAAATTGTAATAAATAGCGTTTCATTTTTATTATAATCGAAATTGAACGCTATTTCATCGAATCTCTCTGACACTGTGTCGTTTCAACCACTGTGAATGTCGAAATATCGTTTTTAATTGTACTAATTCGTATTCGTATACAGAAATATTCGAAACAGTTTTGAAGCATTCGTAATTACACCGCGAACGTTTGTGCAAATATAATTTTTTATGGGTTCCTGTATAGTAGGCAAATCAAATATTTACTTACAATCACTTTTAATCATGAAATGTTTCACAGGATATTGTTTGTTATTGTGATGGTACACGCATTTTAAAATGATCCAATTCTTTTCAGACTTCTGAATGAATATTATTATTTTTCCGGTAAAATCAATTTAATGCTATATGAAAAATGATGCACATACTGAAAAAACAGATTTTGAGACATGTTATGAAGCACAGGAGTGTTAACACATGGTCCCCTCTTGCAACAGCATTTAATTCTATTGCCAAAGACAAATATGATTTTGACCTGTCCAAAAAAGAAACTGTAAGTTCGGTTGCTTATTAAATAAAATAAATATAAAGCAAACACTAATGACTACTGAAAAACTTTTAAATGTCTTATAGGGATTATTTGGTATATCAGAATTGAAAACACCAGATGGATTTCATATTTTAAAAGAGCAAGCAATGTCTCAAACAGATACCTTAATAACAGAGGCTACCAGTCCAAACAGAAAACGTAAGATGGTAGAAATTTTTGATGATATGTCTGACACACTGTGCAAGGTTGCAGATCTAGCAGAGTTTATCAGAGTTGCACATCCGGATAAACATTTTGTCAGAGCTGCAGAAGATGCTTGTATATTTATCAGTGGTATAGTAGAAAAGTAGATATTCCTTATTGAAGTGTTGAAAGATACAGATTTATCTTACAAGGAAATTAGGTAATCTAAAAATTACAATTCCTTTTTAAACCACAGGTTTGTTTGTCGCCTACAAAATTAAAAAAAAATCGTAATTTTGGCTTACTGAGATTCCCTTGTTAGTAGTTAGAAACGTAATCAGAAACCTATATCTAAAATTCAGGTTAAATACTCATCGTGAGCTATACAATGCATTACGGCATGTTGTAACTGATGGAGATGTTCAAGAAACATCTTTTGTGGACAACCATGTGGCTAAATTATTCCTTTTTGATTTTGAACAGTGTGGTATACACTTACCCGAATCGAAAAGGGAAACAGTTGTACAGTTGAATGATTATATATTACAAGTATGTATGTAGTTGATTTTCATATATCTTATTACTCAAAAATTCAGAATACCTTTTAAGCTTTGACACCTTCAGTTGTACTTTTAATAAATATTAAAACAATAGGATAGTCAAAGGTCCATTGTACATATGAAAATTATTCAAATGTTGAATTAGACTGAAGAGTAAATAGTACATGTATTAGCACTTATTATGTGTAATAGTACAGTTCTGTGTAATAAGTATATTCCATTTTTATGGTATAGGTAGGTCAAAAATTCATGGCAGGTGCAGGCAATCCACGAACTGTGGAAGTTGGCATTCTTCCTCCTGGTGTAAGGGAACAGTAAGTAGTAGAATCAAATTTTTAGAATAACATTTGAGTAGCTAGCATTCTCTTACTAAAACATTTTGCAAGATACAGAATTTGGAAGGTATTGAACTTTGTTAAATACATTTCACAGTTTTACAATGAAGGATAATCAGATAATAGTGCAAGGGCTTTATGTAGATTCTTCTAACAATCTGGTTAGAGAAACAGCATATCGTATATTCTTATATCCAGACAAGGAGCAAGAATATCTCTTGCAAGAACTTCTGAACTCCAGGCATGAGTTGGCTAGATTATGCGGATTTCCGTCGTATGCTCATAGGTAGATTTGAAATACTGATTAATAAATTAATAAATCAAGAATATTTATTGCCTATATTCGCACCTAAATGAACATTTTTTAGAGCTGTGAAGGGAAGTACGGTAGAGACGCCAGAAGTAATATATGATTTTCTTAATATTCTAAACGATAATCTGAAACTCAAAGCGGCACAAGATTTCCAACAGATGCAACGAATGAAAGATGCGGAGACTATTACAAAACAGGTTCACAAATTTACCTGAATGCTACCTTACGAAGTTTCGTAGTTGTTCGATTGAACTGTTGTTTTTCTTATTCAGGACATAATGCCATGGGACACTCCTTATTTCATGGCAAAAGCGAAAAAAACTTGGTTAAACATGTCAAGTACTGAGTTTACTCCATATTTTTCTCTCGGTGCCTGTATGGACGGAATAAACATTTTAACTCAAGCACTGTATGGTATTCGATTGGAATCTATGCCAGCCTTATCGGGCGAAGTTTGGGCCAATAATATACAGAAAATTACAGTGATAGATGAGAACGAAATAGTGCTGGGCTGTATATACTGTGATTTCTTTGAGAGAGAAGGAAAACCTAATCAAGACTGCCATTTTACTATTAGAGGAGGAAGACAATTAGCCGATGGAACTTATCAAGTATAAGATATTTATAATGCAAAGAATTCATTTCAGAATGTTTTCATTTTTACATGAATTTTTTTTTTTTAGAATCCTATAGCAGTATTAATGTTATCATTACCACCACCGAAATGGTCTAATCCATGCTTATTAAGTCCTGCTTCTGTAGAAAACTTATTTCATGAAATGGGCCATGCATTACATTCTATGTTAGGCAGAACACAGTATCAGCATGTAACTGGTACCAGATGTAGTACAGATTTCGCAGAGGTTCCAAGTATATTGATGGAATACTTTGCAAGCGATCCAAGAGTGAGTTATTGTTATCAATACAAATGAAGAAATTCCACATTTCATAACTTTTTAATAATCCAATATACGTTCAGGTTGTCTCCACGTTCGCAAGACACTTTCAAACTCTCGAACAAATACCGAACACTTTATTAGAAAAGTTACACGTCTCCAAGAATATATTCTGCGCTTCTGAGTTACAAAATCAAGTGTGTTATAGTATGTTGGATCAAGTATATCACAGTGGAAAGTTGGAAAAATCGTCTATTGCGATTTTAAAAGAAATACAAGAGAAATACTTTGGACTTCCCTATGTTGAAAATACAGTGCGTATCTAACTTTTTAATCGAATAATAATAAGGCTCGTGTCATTTATTTATATCATCGTCATTGTAGGCATGGCATTTAAGATTTTCTCACTTAGTTGGATACGGTGCAAAGTACTATGCTTACTTAATTTCTCGTGCAATCGCATCTTGGATATGGCAAACTTATTTCCAAGCAGATCCTTTCAATCGTACTGCTGGTGACCGATATCGGAAAGAATGTTTGGCACATGGAGGTGGTAAGCCCTCTTCTATATTGGTGTCTGATTTTCTGGATAAGGAAGCCAGCGCCAGCAATTTTGCGAAGTCTTTACTGAACGAGATTGATATGAGAACCGAACAAGTACATTTTTATAAGAATACAATAGACCAATAAATTTTATAACAAAAAATTTATAAAACAAAGACGGAAGTAGAAATGTCTCTATATGAATATTGTACAGTCATTGGTACTCGAATTTTTAATCACAAAAACATAAATAATATTATGACGAAGTACGTATTTTGTAAATAAAATGTAAATAATTCTAATCGATCCGTGACGAACGAAAGATAAACTTAAGATTTTATGTCATATTTTATTACAAGTACGGAAACCTTACCTTATTTACAATCTTGATAAATCTATGAATGATTACACAAAAATAAGTTTTTCAGTGTAATACAGAGCAAACGCAGTATAAGGTAATTTATGTGAAGATTAATAACTATCGATTTATTTTTATTTCTGGAAGCGATTCATCATTTTATTTCTAAGTGGCGAAAGAAGCTTGCTACCTATTTGATTTTTTACAAAAATGAAATGAAGTAATATGATAGAATACTACCATTATTATTTTGTCCTGCATTCACTATGAAATGACTTCTAGCATGAACTTACCATGTACTGCGTTTAAGGTGGTTCTAATTTGTATTAAAACTTTCCGTCGGGGCTTCCATTAAAATTGGCTAATGGTTTATCAACATTTTCTTCGTGTGTTTATACAAAATTTCATTAATAAGCTATTCAATAATTACACTGACATAAAACGACCGAACAAGCCAATGGATGCTCCATCTACAAATCTTATCAGTAGCATTAATAGTACATGTATACTTTTTTTTAATAACAATCGACTTCTACATTATGCTGCAATTCTTGCTTATGGATTTTTTTTAGCTTTCATTTCCTTAGATATTTGATGGCATATAACTAAGATGTTTTGTATTCACAAAAAAGCACTGGACATTTTTTTACAATAGTGTCTTGTCTCCGTTTTTAGATTACACTAAAAATTATTTGAAGACATCCTGCATAATTACGGCATATTAAAATTAATCTTCACTTCGGTGTTTTATGATAAGTCTCGAGTTATATAATTTTACACAGCATTTACATGAACTATAAGTTATTTCTTGTACAACCATTTGTAAAAGACCTAGTAATACAGAATCACTCAAGACAATGTAACTATTAACTGAAAGTTGTAAATGTATTACCGTTTGTTAAGTTCTTCACAGTGTGTATGTAGGTTTCAATTATTCAAGATCATAATTCTATTGAAAAAGAAAATGTGTAATTTAAATTACAGTTGTATATACGCATATCCAGAGTCATTGCAAGGTTAAAATGTAAATTTAAAAAATTTATTTTATAATTTAAATAGAATTTTTAAAAGTAGTACAATTGCAATTCGCTTCAGTACTCTATAATACATACAAAGCAAAATCACAATTAGCCAAAACACACGGTTTAATAGTTATATAGAGATATATAAGATACATACATTTTTTATAAACTTGTACTTCAAGTGAACTAGAATATGCCCAATAGATATGCAAAAAGTAGTTAAATAAGTGTGACATTACTTATGTTCTTAATTATTTAATTTTAAGTCAATGGCAGAGTATTTTCATTACACTATAATATGAAACACTTCTAATGTAATTCTTGACGTATAGTTTTATTACAATGTATTGAAGGAAAGTTTCTATACAATTTTATCCATTTTATGGTAAACTAACATGTATACAATATAGTCTTAAACAGAGTAGATAAAATTCAGAAAGTGTTTCATATTATGTTAAAGTTAAATTTACATGTATTGCTTTACTATTGTTTTGACAAAAACGGATGACATTTGTACAATATCTGTCTCTTATTTATAGACTCTGTATTATAAGGTAATGTACAAAAACTTGTTACAGAAATACATATTGTATTTTCAATAAGATTCATCGAACCTCGTGGCTTTCATCTTTTTTAGTGAGCACATACTGTTTATGTTTGACGTTTCTCTTCGACGATATCTTTCTCAACTTCTGCAAGGAATTAGATTTCTTTTATATATTAGAATATCATTTTAAATTATGTAATATGTTTTCTCGTTGAAAATGATTTCATTGTGCCAAGTTCAATGTCCACAATACACTATCTTATATTCGCCATAAATAATGCGCTTTTGTTCACTTTCAGTCAAACAATACATTGCATTCTTATTCTTAGGATATCCATACTACATTATCATCTTAAATTTTTAATATGCTGTGAAAAACTGTTTTGCATAAAAAATTGATGATCTATATATATATATATATATATATATTTGTTTTTAAATGCTGTATCGTTAGACATTTTTGCACATGGTCCTTTTTAGCGAAATCCAGAAACAACACAAGAATAACAACAGTAGAGCACTGTTTATAACGGGTCTTAATTGTCCAGTGTCCATTACGCACTACAAAAACCAAAACAATAAGGTCCACTCTAAGTATTTCTTTTTTCTTTTTAGTATCAACTGACCACACGCTGCAATGTTACGTTCACAGTCAGTCAGTTACGAGTTCTTTGCTCTTCAGTATGTCACATTCACAATAGACAAACACCAAAATGAATTGGTTCCCTTTGCTACGAAACATAGCGTCAACCCAGTCTGCAATGACTTTGGCATTTGGTTCAGGTTACGCAACATAGTTGTACTCATTTGCATTATCTTTGTCTCGCTCCATATAGTCCCTATCTATGAGAGATTCGATTCGTTTTTTCAAATCAGCAGGCTGAAAGAGAATATTTTTGTCGTTATTACATAATTACAATGATTAGATTCCATTTAACGCACGAGAATGAATCTATACTGTACTTTACATTCACTACATACTTTCACAGGGAACTTTAGTTGATTGTATAGTTCACTAATCAACAAATTGTGCGTGAGTGTCTTCCTCATTTTCATAATTCTAACAATAGCTGCATCTATTTGATACTGTCTATCCTGATAGACTCTTTCTTCCGTAGCTTTCTGTTCTTCGTTCTGAAGAGGAGACAACAAATCATTTACCACGAACCAATTACTTAAAATATAATATATTAATATTTAAGGGAACACGAATTACCGTTTCTTTCATTTGAATTTGATTTATTTTAATTCTGAATAATTTGTTCGTGAAATCCGCATTGAACACAAATCTATCATTGTCCGCTACATCTCTTCCTCTTGGGTTCTTTTTTAACACTCTGGCCTTTCCACAAGCTAAGGATTGCAAAGTTCTTCTAAGTTCACCATCCTCTATGTTTGTCGCCGCTTTTATATCCTCTAGCGACAAATTGTCCGAATCGTTGAACATAATTAACACTAATGCTTGAAACAGTGATACTTGAAACTCCTTGTTACCCTGTTGTCGAACGGAGATGAAATAATATGCAGTGTTTTCAATAAGTTCGCATTGAGATACTTTAAATAGTTCTCACTGAACATTAATGAATACCTGATTAAACCAAGCTTTTAGTACACAATGCCCCAAAGTAGGTTGCCACTGTAATTTTCTACCACTATGTTTTCCCAAGTAAAATTTGTTAAATACATCTTGATACTGAACCATCTCCGGCGGTAATGTTACTTCCATCACAGGGTATGTTGGCCAGTAACCCATTGTAAGTATCGAAACAGTCAAATCCAAATTACTAGCAGACAATTCATTTTGCAAATTTCCTGCATACTGATCGAGAAACAAAATATTTTAATGTTTAACAATCAGGGAAAGTTTTTTACATACGAATCTCTCAGAATCTAAATTTGATTTTCTATAAATTCCTGAACTTGTATTAATGTCCATAATACTAACGACTTTCTATGTTTTTATTTCATGGAGTTAATTAATTTGACTTCCGAGAGATTCATATATTGAGAAATAAATCTACAATTTATAGGTACCTGTTTAATTTCCTGCTTCAATTTGGACAGCATAGACTTTTCAGCGTCGACGGAAGCTGATTTACCCACCAACAACCGCTTAGCCAAGTCTTTTTTATAAAAAGCCTCAAATACATCTTTCCCGTGTATAAATCTAAACAGTACCATAATCTTATCTAATAATCTTTCTAACTCTTCTTCTGTCGCTTCTTTGTTACCCGCGCGCAACTTGCAGTCAACAAACTTAGCTGTAATTAAAAATATACGTATTACGTTAAGTAGTTATAATAGTTGTCTATTATTACAAGTTACCTATTAATTCAGCCGGTTTATTTGTTCGTTGGTTAACGAACGCTTCAAACGCCTCCTTTAAACTATTCGCAAATTTCTCGTTTCTATGAAAACATGTGTTAACTATATTGTCCATTTTGTCCTTGAAGTCCAATAGCTCTTGAACCATCGTCTTATCTTTCTCTGGATCTATAACTATGGTTTTACCCTTCTTCTGTAAAAAAAATACGAGCAGAATCGTAATTTCAATTTTGTGAATACACAAACTTATTAAAGAACTCATTGAATACACGTATAGTGCGTACCTTTATATAAGAATTGAAACTCAAACAAAGTTCTACAAGGCCATTCTTAACACGACTATATAAATTATAAAGTAAAGATAAATCGCTAATTCTATTCTCATCCAACAAACCACTTAATCCTTTCTGTAAAATGCTGGTAATATGCTCAGACAACAATTGTTTCTCCACTGTATGAATTAACGACCATCTGTAACATTAAATCACCAGTGTTTTATACAAAAAGTACTACAAACCATTCATAATATTATTATCAAGGTATTTACTTTGTAGATGCATCAAGATAGTGTAACAAACGTTCATTTTCCTCCTGAAGTCGTTTGTCCACATGCGCTAAGTACTCTGGGACATCATGTTCATTCATTAGTCTTTGTCCTTCTGCAGCATACAGTCTTTCTGTAGCTACCAGGAATCTATAAAGAGAAAAATTCAATAAAATGGCCTATTTTAACAACTAATTACATTATACTTTCGATAAATTCCTACTTGGTTTCAAAGGCATCTTGGTAAATTTGTAGATCCGATAACATTCGTAGTAATGACTTAAGAAGCGTTCTGTCCACCGTATCACCTTGTCGCTCTTTTTCTATGAGCATAAGTAATCCTTCAACCGTACGTGTCTGAACCAGATTGTTAAGAACAATATATACTCTAAACAAATGTAATCCCATATCCCTAAAATTACATTTTCAATGAGCAAAAAACATCAACGAGGCGTTTATTCGCGAGCAGAGACAAAAACCGCTTACCAAATGGACAAAATACTTGGATTCTGTAATACATATGTTCTATCCAGATATAGAAAAATACTCCTAATCATAATCATTTGCCTACAATGCGACTGCCAACATTCGTTCATCTTTTTCAGGAATATATGCCTGTCCATGGATTCTGCCAAGAACTGTTCTATGTTTGCCTGAACATGAACTTCTGTTAGCCTTGTCAGTTTTGTATATAAAGTAGATGCCATTTTGTGATTACACATATTTTCAACTGCTTGGTACAGTTCCTCTAATGAATAACGAATACTTTTGCTGGTCTGTATGGCAATTACAGCTTCTTGCAATTTCTCCCATGTTTGTTCTTGATAGTTTTCTGGTAATTTTGGCTTATCTGCAAAGAAAATTTACAATATTAGCATCCATTCATTGCCATATTTTTATAAATCTTATTTTTAAACCCATGAACATTAATACCAAGGTGATTGTAAATAATACAGAACTAATCTGATCAATTTTGACTCCATTGCCAACATCTATAAACTAGCAAATATCATATGCCACAATGTCAACATCTTTATGTCTACCTATGCCTTTAAATACTCTGTTATTTCTATTCATTGTAATTTTATTGGTATAGATTGCTTAGATGTTCAGCTTAAATTTGAATGAACATATGTTCTATATATTCCATTGTATCATAATAGATTATGGATGTTTAGGTAAATATAGAATTGTGAATTAATTCACAAAAGCTACAATCAAACAGAATTTTGTTTATTCTATTAGGAGGTCTATGAAGTCTTAGATAAAACAAGAATCTCATGAAACTCTCCATGTTACTGGATAATTGTGTATCATGCACATGTAAGATCCATAGTCTAATAGTAAATAAACAGACAAACATTAAGAACAGAACAATTACAGGAGGAATTTGAATACACTTGTGTTTTGTTTAAAAAATGAAAAGGAACTATAAAGCCTATGCATCCATTTAGTAATCATTACAGAAACACTGTTTAATTCATACTTTATTTTGCATTAACTTCAGAAAACCACGATGCGAATCCGTGCAAGCAGATATCATAAATCAATTGCGCAATCGATGAAAACGTGAAAGTTCTGGAAACCGTAACGAAAAAGAGGGGTAATAATGCGTGTTAAAGACGTTTATCCATGTTAAGTTTTCATGGGGCGTCAGGTTAGGTTATGTCAGTTTCGTATTATTATATCATCGGGAATGAATTTATCCTTGGCTGAGCGAGCATGTAAAAACGAATGAAGACGTATTTTGAAGTGAATGTCGCAATCCCAGCCGGCATATTGCCAGAAAATAAATGATATTACAGAATGAATCTTCGCGAGTCAGCACCAGCTGACTTTGAGGTTAGGTAGTCCCATGGTGTCGCTTACTTTTGAAGTTTTTGATAACGAGCTTTCTGGCAGTGCCAGTCTTCACGCTCGCCAGGCTCGGTGAGATCTTGTTCACGCCGTTCGGATTCCCAACGGTCAACGCCGAGAAATTCGCCCTCTTCTGAGTGTCGGTCGTCGCCGCGGCCGTATCCGTCATGTTCTCGATCTCTTTGATCTCCGTGACCGCAACCGCGGACAGCTTGCTGCGCTTCGCAGCACCGTAGCTTAACAACGCTGCGTGATCGCCGGCCGTCCTTTTCACCTGTGCTGTGGCCAGAACCTGAGTCCCTCCGAGCCTAGACATATGCGTGCATCACTCGGCCGCCGGCCCACACCAACCAAGAAAACACAGTTTTCCGACTGAGAAATCCAAACGATCCTCCCTCTCCTCGGTTCTACCTTTGTCCCTGTCCACTCGACGACCGGAAAAAACTTATTTATTCTACGGACCCTGCTTTCTGACGAAACTCGCGAACACTCGCGAACAATTGCCAATCAAGGCGCACGCGCGTCAAGCTTACCCGGCGCCCTCAGCGTGCTTGCCGCGCATCTTGAACAGTTAGGAATGGAAATATGCAAGCGTTTCACATGCCGCGAAAAAGTAAGTAGATCGAGAACGTTTATGTAAATATACAATTTTATAATCTAATCCCAAGAAGTGAGAATTAAATGGAATTTCACTTTCTCTATCAAAATTATTTTGAAGACCCTATTCTATTCCGTTTTGTAGTTTCATCTATTCTACTTATAGTTGTATGTACAAATTCCACAGTCTATTGATAACATATTATCTGAATTTACAAAGTGAAGTAAGAATTAAATGGAATTCTTTATGGTATACTAGAAATTTTATTTTATCCAGATATACATTCATTTCTCTCTGTAAAATATTTACAATTGGATTATGATACAACATGTATAGGCAGAAATATTGTACCAGAATATATATTTTGTGTCACTTTCATTTATGGAAAATAGAGATTTCGATCTACATTGCAGTTCGTTTATAGCCATTTATAAAATTACTTGCTTTTGAGTGCACATGGACTTAGTAATATGTTCAGTGCATTGATAGTGCAATATTTAAAATGTATGTTATTTTTATATAAATACTTCTCCACATAAATAAAAATCGAACAAATGAAAATATTATAAAAGTTTATATATGTGCGTAAAGAACTGTTCAACGTTTCTCGACAGTGTATGTAGGAATAAGTTACTAATTAGAACAACAAAATCTAAGAAATAACGTGTATATTCTATGCAAAAAATGATATATACGTTTTAAAAAATTGTCTAGATCAGGGTAATAAAATAGAAATGAATACAAAAAATATGCTCTATATAGCAATAATCAAAGAAATATGTATCCCGTTATCCATTATATACAAATACATTCATTATATCATATAAGTTACTCATTTATATGTCGCATTATTGTATTCAATACGCTGATAAAATGTGTGCATTTAACTTATTAGCTTACGGCTTACAATACTTTCTTCTCAAAACTTACAATGCCATTTGCAACTAAGTTGATGCAGTAACGTTCGCATTGTGCTTCGTTTTTTCCATACTTTGTTAGAAATACTGTACACTTCTTAATGGAAAAATACAGATTGTGTCGATTATGCGCCCCTAAATAGGTGAATTACTTGTGAATTGAAAATTGTACACCTAAAACCCTATACTCTTTCTAAATACCATAACACTATAGTAGAACATTTCCCGCTAACTACAGGTTACCCTTTTGTTTACAAGAGAAAAATGATCTGGAACAATTTTATTAGATATCTTAAAAGAATCGACTAAAGAAACTTTTCTTTTCATCTTGCTTCATTGTTCTTAAAAAAATACGATCGATGTCCTTGAAAACATTTTTACTCGATTGAGCTGCATTAACATAGTAATGAATCCCTTGTAAAGCATAATAATCAACCAAGGGTTGAGTTTGTGTATGATATGTTGTTAAGCGTTTCTTCAATGCTTGTGCATTGTCATCAGATCGTTTAATTAATGGCTCTCCAGTGATCTATTAAGAAGAAATTTCACTACACATTTAATGATATTTAAATATTATTATTTATTAGATGTATTCATTACTTACATCATCCTTCATAGGAACCTTAGGAGGAGCAAATTCTTCATGGTATGATCTACCACTAGCAGGGTGTATTAAACGACCTGTGATTCTGTTTATCAACAAATTATCATCAATTCCAAATTCTATCACAGCATCCAATTTGGTTTTCCTTTTCTTCAGCATATCATCAAGCTATTCAAAAATTTATGAAATACATGTTTTATATTAGTTGGATATAATGATTTAACTAATATATAATACAATGTTTGTAAGGTTGTTTTTTTTCTATCTCAATGTCATTTCAAGGTCAAGTGGTCACCTCAAATCAAACAAAAATACAGTGATTATCACCAATGATAATGCCATTGGTTTACTAAAATATTGTTAAGAATCTGATTAAGAAATTAATTAGATAAAATAAATTAAACTATAAATATTACACTTCATTTGTTAACATACTTTTTGAGCCTGGGGAACACTTCTTGGAAAACCATCCAATAAGAAACCACGCTTGCATTCAGGTTTGTCCAAATTATGATGGATCATGTTGACTACAAGATCATCGCTGACCAATTTACCTTCATCCATTATCTTTTTAATTTCTGCTCCCATTGCAGATCCTGCCTCAATCTCTGCTCTGAGCATATCACCTGTGGACAGGTGACACACGCAATACCGTTGCTTTAATAATGGGGCCTAGAAAATTATGAACCTTTTATTACAAAATTTCCATAAGGTCTCAGAAAACCACGGAAATTAAAACACGTGAGAAACGATTTAAGATATTTTCATGACTGAATGGGGAACACTTGTTAAATGAAAGAAAATTTTACCTGTGTGCCCTTGCCACTACCAGGTGGTCCCAATAAAACCGCATTAATTCCTCTACTTGGTGCTTCGTTCGGTAGTTCCACAGTTTCCTTAGGTACTGCTTCTGTTCGTGGAGCCATATTTAACTTGACGTTATTTCTTTCAATGAAAATTGTAAAATGCAACCTTCGCGAAAATTGCTAATGTCAAAGTTCACTATCAAGAGAACATATCACTCTTGCACACCGTCTGATTATTGAGCACCATTAATTCCCTCCGAATCTTCCGTAATAATGCAACACTGTGCAGCACATAGTGGTTTTCGTTGTTGTGCGTGCAACGCTTGCCTCATCTATCGTTCGTTTTTTAAATTACTATCGATTCGAATCGATACCTATCAAAACTTTAAATTTGAATTTTACAAATACAATTCGTTGAATGTAACGATTAATTCTTCCATATATACAAACATTATAAAAATTTGTTTACGAACTAATTTTATAATAGAAGTGAATGAATCAATCAGAAAGGACATTTTAGTAATATATCGTTTATATAATTCTTGTGTATTTTTCATCTTATTACATGATTTTTACAAATATACATGAAATATACGGAACAAAATACAATAGTAATCGTACAGCGTACGATATTTTTAGCATATTGCAATGTCCTAATCAATAATTAAAGACTACTGACTCGTGTATTTACTAAATTAAACGTAATTATCGCGAAATTAATTAAAATGCAATTTTTTTTACAAATACGCTTAACACAATCTGAATCAACAGAAGACTACATTTTGAACAATATCCTGTCGTCTGTTTCTCCTTCGTTAAAAAAGTTTCAAAAATTTCTCTCTCAATATCGTATAAATACAGAAAACTTTAGCGTCCACATTATCCTTATACATGTAAAAATAAATTTTATTAAATTCGCTATAAAGGAACAACAAAAGGAACCCTTCCTCAAAACTTTGCAGTCGATGGTGTAACTATAATTGTGTTAATAAATTAATGTATACTTCAGTATGTTAAACAAAGCTAGTATTTCGAATTGTCTTATACTGTAATTCTATTAATATTGTACAGGACGAACGTTCGCTCTGTAAAAGTTTGCTGTTTATTAATATTCTAGAAGGAAGTTTGTTAACATTGTTTTATTCATGTCAAAAATTATTACTATGCTCGAAATAAGTTCGAAATAGAATTATTCCACAATGGGCGTATATTTATTGTCTATATGTTAATAGAACATTGTCTACAAAAGATTCTAAACACTTGAACGCTCCTGTATTCGCTTAATTATACTAGACACGTGTTTCAACGGGAAAACAATAAAAAGAACTCATTGAAAATTTAAAATTAAATGTATGATAAAATGTATAATGGTATCATATGTCAATGATTGTAAAGTATAATTACAATTTCTCTTTTTACGAGAAGGATATTCGATCGAATACAGTTTAAAATTATCTCTGTAAATGCATAACAAATATTCAATTTTTATTATCATTCAATAGTGCTGTATTCAAATACTCAAAAATCTCTGCAATACTTTTGAAACGAATTAAACAATGTATATATAAATTAAGTGTTAAATATAAAATAATAATGCAGCTTGACTGATTAAATCCTATACCTAGTTAATATCAGGACGGCGTGGAAGTGGATAAAAATGACAAATTAAGTGGAATATTAGTATAAACAATACAATCATAAATTAATAATTTCTTTAGCTTCTTGTCTCACCAAAGAAAAGTAGAATGTTTTCTTTGGTCAAAAATTCACATCACCTTTTAAATAAACATTAACGAAATGTTTATAAATTGTATATATTTAAATTACGCGGATGCATTTATTATGATATTCAAGTTTAATCATTATAACATGAATTTATTTGAATAATGTTCGTAGTATTAAAATAAATTATTTGTACTCAATACATGTATCTTATAATCACAATAGAATTTTGCTATGTATAAATAATATATAAATTACACTTAAATAACATTTGCATAAGCAATATAAATTATGCAATGATATATTCATGATTTCGAATTGTAAAGTAAACACAATTATTGCACTCTGTGTATGTACCTACAAAAGAAAATGTTAATCCTTAACAATTTCTTAATTCTTTCTCCATTCATATAAACTTTTAGTACAAATTACATTATTATACACGTTTTAATTATTATTCAATACTTCATATATCGGTAGATTATTAGCTTTGCTAAAATCGAAATTGCTTTGTTCACTAAATTTTTTCTTCCTAATGTTTTTTACAATCGGTGTTAAATATTGCAGAATGCTTGGTGTTAATGTTGTATCTTCTAAAAAACTTGTGTATATGTTACTTATGTCTTTTCAATTGTTTTCTTTCTCTTGATTTAAATATTATTTAAATAAGTTATTCATTATTTGCTAAAATAGCGCTAATATTAAGCTGTTTGGTCGCAAAGACTTATTAACAATATGGTCTCTATTTTAGCTAGTCTGATATAACAAGGTATATCTACTAACGTTTTTTTACCGTTCATTTACAAAAGTATCAAATAAAGATTTGATCGGCAAATGCTAATTTCCATAATTCTTTAACTAATTTCCGATAGTTTGCAAATATTCGAAATTCTTTTTCAAGATATCAAGAGTATTCTATTATTTATACAAGTAAACAAATACGCGTCTAAATGATATGAATATAAAAAAGATTAGATCGATTTTATTTCGTAACTGTGCACAAGTTTTTACTATATAAAAAAAGTATTAAAAACATTGCTAACAGATAACACTAACCAAAATGATCTCAAGTCTTAGATTAGATATATGAACTTTGGAATATTTGCATACGGCCAAATGTAAGTAATGCAGGTAAATTTCATAGTTTCTAATCCCATGCTAAGTTTTATGAATGTAATAACTGAGTACTATGAATGATTGTATTTCATTGTAGTCATTTCTGTGTCAGTATTATAATACGTGACGTTACATACAAATCCGTATAACCTGTAGCAATCTTAGACCACGTAACTGCGAATACGCGTGCACATGATTTTAAATACGCTATCGAAACTCGTTTTGTACAATTCTATAAATACTATTCCTTCTGCAAGAATAAATCTAATAAATAGTATATTTATATCATAAATGCACATTGTATTCTATCCCATAGAGTACTTTCACCGACAAACCCTTTGGAATGCACTTTACGTGACCAGATGCCTATACCAACTTGTACCTAATCCCTGCAATCCTACTCAAAAAGGATTTCCAGATTCTTTCTTTAAATTCATCTTCAATGTAATTTCAACTTTAAAAAGTTACATGTTATTATAACCGCACATTGATTAATCACATTAATCAAGCGAATATTGCTATGTTATATCGTGTACAGAATAAGAAATTTTAATATAGTGTGTAATAATTTACTGGTTGATTTCTTATCCAAAATTTGCAAAGTCTCCTCCTCCACATACCCTTTATATTACAAAAGCCTCCATATGCATTTTTAATACTATAACAATCGATACTCTTCAATCAGATACGTAGAAACCTAACACACCAGGAAAACCTAGTGTGTTAGACGCCTGTTTCATATAGTCTCTTGGCTGTTGACAGACTGAGAGCTGCGCGATGTTTTCCGATTGATCGGTTCCAGGTAAGCCGCAGGTGCCCATCCTTCTATTCCGGTACCTATTAATTTTACAAACCACCAACCAGCACAACCGACCTTAAGAAGTTCTAGATTGTCCCCCTCGCGCATAGTCACTTCTGACTGGCCAACTGCACAATAATCAGCTAATGCTACGTATCTGCCACCCTAATTGGATATAATTTGGGATACGACGTTAACTTTGCCTAACTAATGGACTAAACTATACTAGCGAGCACAGATAGAGGTACAATGTTCCGAAGGTAATGAGTAGACTGCGGATTTTATGCATTTATATTAGACACGAATGACTGTTTCATTTATAAAGTGATGAAATTTTTGTTCAATTCCAATTTCCTAAAATTAGTCCATGAAAGTTTGTATCTGCATAAACATCTGCAGTCTAGTAATGAGATTCTATTTACATAAACTTCTGTATTTTTGGAGATGTGATTCAAATTTAAGGGTTTAAAGGTATCTCTATTGATGCTCTCTAGAGTAAGCTAAACATTTAAAGGAAAGAGACTTACGGGAGCTGGACCAGCGTTTTCACTGAAAGCGTCTTCATCATCGGTGTTACTATTCTCTGAACTCCATGCAACGTCGTCTTCTGTTGACTGCGAGACGTCAGTAATGTGTGATATGACACTGCTACCATCCATCGAAAGAGTGCGTAGAGACCCAGACACACTACCCTGAGCTTCCCATGAAATTGTCTGTCGTAGCGGTCTATAAAAATTGTGTATACGGTATAATTAATTATTATACCATAGTTTACCACATCAAATTACATACATAGAAATGATTGTATTATACTTGTGATTAGTCTTTCCTAGAGCTGAATTCTGTTTTCCCTTAAGTTCAGCCAACTGAGACATTAGAACGCCTTTAATTTGACGCACCCAGGACTGTTTTACCTCAATAGTGGATGCTTGAATCGTATGAACTTCAGCTCTACCTTGAAGCCAAATTTCAAACCGTCTTGCATCACCCTTGACGGATTCTGTCAGTCCAATTTGCGACATCTAGTAAAAATTTATTTACATAGTTTACTAACATAAATGAGTTGTAATGAATGTATAAAGGAAAAGTTTACCTTCAGATATCTTTTGAAATGGTATGTAGCTTTATTATGAGCTTGTGGCTTACTGTGCTTACAAAATATAAGAGCCTTCTCGTACAAGAAAATATGGCGCTGAGATGGTTTTAACCTGAGAAGTCTTTCTCGCTTACTGCTACTCCATACGCTAAAAGAGCCTTGTAACAAGAGCTCACCTTGTGCATTTAGATCTCCCTAGATATAATAATGTATTGTTTGTAACATCGTCGATTAATAATAGTAAAACGTCAGATTATACTTACACCAAACCCAGTAATTGCTGTCTGATGCATGCTATCGTTAACGCATTTTAATACAACAAGCATGCAATCCAAGGCTTCTTGTAGTTCAGTGCAACACGATGGTTCATCGCTGTATTTCAAGAGATCTTTCAATAACAATTGGTATTTCGTTATACGTTGTACAGGTTTCAGAAGGTATGCAGCAAGGGGTAACTTATGGCCAAGTCTTTGCTGACACGTCACAAGAAACTGTGGTTCATTCTGTATTTGTTCTCGTAATCTTTCCGATCTTGGAATATTCTGACAATAGTAACTATACAATCTGAAGAATACTTCACGCTGAAAGATGGAAATTTATTGCGTAAGCATATTTTTCGTAATTATTCGACATTATAATTGTACAACTTACCCTTTGTACAAAACATAACGCAACAAGTTCCGTATTGGAAATACAATTCTCTAAATCTCTTAAAAATGTTTCCCCATGAAAAATGTAAATATCCTCTAAGTTACCAAATAAGATATCTCCTTTGCCTATTAATGCTGCCGGTATTAAGTGAGCCATCGTTTCGTTTGTTAATTCCATTTTGTACCCTTTGATTATAGAACCTAACTCAGCAACATAGATTCGTTCAGTTTCGACAAGTTCTGCCAAAACGTGACCCCGTTTTAAGCGTAAAGCTTCCACGTCTTTAGATTCATTTTCCGGCGATGAAGACTCTCCTTCGATGGGGCTCATCTCCATCTACGGCAAATTCCAAATAGTCCATAATAATGCTGTCTATATTGATTGAATGAAGTAATTATTTACCTTTGGCATTGTATTAGCTTTCTTTAGAATTCTTCCAGGCTTCACTATTTGAGGCAGTGATTGCATTGGCTTAACAGGTTCGGGGGTTACAGTCTGAACCGGCCTTGTTGGTTTAATTAGTTGTTGTTTCAACGTCATTATTCTTTTATCACACATTAAGGACACATCTTCTATTCTTTGTAAAACCTAATAAAATAATTTCAGAAATTAAAATGCTTTACATTTACATCGCATTAAATCGTACTATGTAGAATAAATATTACTTGGGTAATGAGAGCCTTAGTTTCTGGCATTACAGAATCTTGGAAAATACATCTTGGATGATGGAATTCTTCCGCGGCTTCTATTAACTCTTGTAACTCTTGAAGCGCTTGGTCAGGCGGTGTTGTGTTATTCTGTGATGCTAATAACTCGATTCCACGTGTACACCACGTGTTTGCCTGTGATTTACCGTATAGCAATGGATGTATAAATCATAATTTCGAAGAAATTACTTTTTATAACTTGGTCGTAACATAAACGAGTAGTCACCTTATCTATTCGTTCCATAAGTTCTCTACACTTAGTCAACATGTGTAATCGCCTTTCCAATCTTTGACTTAGAATGGTACAGATTCTCTGTAATTCCACACACTTAGGCTCTACGACATCTGTAGGGCACTGATGCCTTCCAGACAATAGTTGCTGGCCAGCTGATATCACCTCCTCTGCTCGTTCTATATCTCCCTATAAATGTATGTGATTTTATTCATGTTTAGCAAAGGTCAAAGTAAACATTAACGAGAAAACTACAAACAGTCATTGATGTTTTCATCAAATGTTCATTATTCATCTAAAAAAGTATTTGAAAAAAAAAAAGGAATACTATCTTACGTGCAGTGCAAAGTGAGAAATTACAATGATATTCATTCTCAAAGATCCATCATGCCAGTACAAAGGCATGAATTAAATCCCTATTTCCTTTGCTTTTGAATGAATATTTCTTCGTATGTAAAGCATACATGTATACGCATCTAATGAGACAATATTATAGAGATTTAATTCACAAACCCATACAAAAATTACTAAAAGTAATACTTTTCTTTTATTTGAATATATCTCAAGATATAGTAAACACAGGATGTAAACTTTGAAATACTAAATTATTATCACTGTGTTTAAAAATGTAAATCTATTACGAAATATATGTATTTTGTTGAGTGGATTGCTTACCAAGACCCAAATCCACATGGTATGCAACAAATAGGACTATCGACAAAATGAGGAAAGCGGTGCAAAGTAACATTTGTGCATGATGTGCATTATATGTATATGTGACTGCTTACAAATCTGTCCAAACCAGAATTTTTTCATATGCTGTTGTTCATTAGTTAAACATACGATACTATTAAGATTTTATTATAATAATTTACAATTGTAATTTAGTTAAATGAGATATACAAAACTGAATCCGGTTTGGACATTACACTTTGCTGCTTTAAGTGCGTCGTGAACATTCTCAAACTTAAAACCATTAGTACTGTATCACTTTCGTTTTTTTCATTGTATAGTTTCATTAATTGCATAAGATTGTAGGTGATACATATTACAGTGACTATAACGCGGTGATGATCTTTTTAACGTATACTAAATACATAGCATATGAATGCTATCCTCAGATGGTCATGAAAAGTTCTAGTAAGGCGGAAATATTATTTTTCTGTACTTCTGTTGCTCGGCATAGTAATTTTGAACAAATGTTTTGTTAAATAATATACAATGATGCAACAATGTATAACATAAAGGTACATACTCTACATATTTTTTGAAATGCTGATGTGTCGCATAGCAGTTGTTCAACTCGTGCTTGGGTTTCTCCCACTTCCATCATGTCTTCTATGGTCTTTAAATGTTGGTCCAATGTTGCTTGTAATTCTCTAAAGTCAGCTTCGAATTGTCTCAAAGCTAGGCAGTGTCTCAAACGAGAACTATGATGCGACCAAAACAAGTCGAAAGTACGTTCTGTTTCTTCCAGTTGAACAAGCAATCTACAGGTAAACGATAAATTTTGACATTCCTCCAATTGCATCAACGGAAAATATATATTGGTTTATTATTAAAATAATTGCAATGATTATTAGTAAGTATTGCACCTTTCTATTGCCGCAACATTTCCTAGTCTATCAGCTGTTCCCTTGCCAGTTAATTGTCTTACACTATCCAACAGCGCTTCACCATGTCTCGCAGCACTAAGGATTTCTTCTTTTAATTCATTATACTCAACTTGTTGCTGAGACAGTAGAGATGTGGTTGCAACAGTATTGTTAGGAAATTCAATTTCGGCTAGGCGCCGTGTAAAAGAGTCCAGTGCGAGAGACACGTCTTGTGTCATTGATGAAAATTTTTCTAAACTCTGAAAGTGTAAAAAGAAATATAATACCAAACGTTTTTGAAACTGTTTTTTGTTATCTTCTACAGCCTTACAATTCTGTTTTGTATCCAAGTATGATGGCAATATGGTAAAGTACCGCCAAGTTGCTCAGTCAGCTGGTCTTTATCCATAAACTCATGAAGTTCTGTAATATTTGCTAAAAATATAACTCTAAATTTAAAGTCCTCCCGAAAAAATTTATTAGTGACTTCAGAGATAGCTTTTTGCAAAAATCCAGCTGGACGTAGAACATATGCTATGTGGACTAGTCCAGGAAAAAAACCCTAAACATAAGAGAGTTACATCAACATGTTTAATTTCATAATTGCAAGAATATCCACAGAAACCGGCTATATTATACTTACAGAGATCTTTAATAACACTGTTTTTACAGAATTCCACTTATCGTTTCTTCTATCTATTATTAAATGAAAACCAAGATCAGCTTCTTGTAATCTAAAAATTATAAATGATCCTTTTATATATGTAAGTTTTCTAGATCATAGTAATAAAATTATGAAAATTGAAACTCACGTTGGCACAGAAGTAAGATACAGCATGAGACGTTGATAATCCAAGTCAGATAAGTTATGAAAATTACCATTATCAGGAAAAGTAATTATAGGACAACCTTCTCGCGTTTTTCCTCCTATAAACGTATATATAATATGTAATTAAAAACAGAAATCACTGACTTAAGATCACATTGTAATGATATTAATTGCTCTTCGTTTTAACTACCTGCTATAATAGCATACTGTGATTGGAGAAGGTCAGCAACATCTCGAATCGCCAAATCTCCATTTTCAATCTCACCAGTCATACTCTCTACATCTTCTGCAAAATATAAATCTAATTGAATTCCATTAGTTAGATCTCATACTGTTGAAATCCATAGATAACATAAACTTGTGCAACATTAAACACTTAAGATATTACACTTTATATCACTTGTGCTTACAATATTTACAATTTTTCATATTTAAATTATATACCACGAATGGTGTAATTATCAATTTATGTGTTATTAATCTTTAATATTATAAAATGTATCGAGTACATATTATAAGCTTCTTTTAATGAATGTAACTCTAACAATGTGCAACTGTTCAAAGAAATTACTTAAAGCAGGAAACTGTTTCACAATATTATAATTTGTATTGACGTTTACTTATGCAATGTTTACTGTATATAAATATAAGACCTCAGAGTGCACTGAAATGACCTTGCTGACTCCTACTAACTGAAACAGTTCCCTGCTATATCTGCAGCATTTCTGTTGTAACTGTAAAACAAGAGGCTCTCAAACACAAAATCAACAAGTCAGGAATCCAATTTACTGCTTAAAGGGCAGACTATTTTATAAATAACAGGATAGTTTAACCCTTTATATTTGTACTCAAAACATGCACAATATAAAAGAATACATTGTGATACCAAGTAACATGTACAAAATATATAAAATTAAAAGAAAATCATATACTTCTATATATATATATATATTTATCTTGTTTTAATATATAAAATTTTCATGAACTATTTGTAAGTTGGTTTAATTGTACTCCAATTTAAACTAATAATAATATACTCATATGAAACCATTTATTTTATTGTATAAGTGATTTGAGAAACACTGTATTAAGGATTCCTCAGATCCTTGATTTACATGTTTGGAATTCGACTATTATAAGGAATGATCTTTGCATTTATTATGAAGCTTAACCGTTATATGGTTAATATAATATGAGGAAAAAAAACAATTTTTAAATTGAAAAAATGCAGAGTATTTCCTTCATATATTTTATTTATTACACATTTGTATTTTATAAAATTAAATATTAACATAATATAATCACACATTGTAAGCTTAATATTTATAAAAAATTACTTTATACATATGAATCTATTCAGCAGAATAAAACATTTTGCAATATAATTTTATTAAATAGCTATAGCATGTTGTATGTATATTTCCATTTCTATTAGTACATTTTGTACTAAAGCAAAGCATGAATGTGCATAAACAATACTAAAAGAAGCTAAAGATCATTTTAACCTACTCCAATAATATAATGATGTTATTATATATTATTAAATACTTTCAGATTTTCTGCTTTCATACAGTCGATACTGCTTTTTTTATTTAATAAAAAAAATTCATATCAATAGCCTCCTTAAACATTTAGGAAGTAACAAGGAAATACTTTTGTTTGACTATGGTTGAAACACAATACAAAATTATAAATATGTCTTTTGTGCCTATGATTTACATAAATTACTATACGAGAAAGCACAAAGTTCATAAAAATAATACATTTAAAAAAATATGCTGCTGTTTTTGAAAATAATTATATGATATTGCAAGACTCATAGAATCTACAAGTGTATTCATATTTTCATTGCATAAACCAAAATCCTTCGGTTTTATCGTATAAATTATTTCTTTAACATCGACAATAATGTTTAAAATATCACGTACATATTTATTTTCTATGTATATATAAATATATTTTACATATATTATTTTCTTAAATATATTTAAATAATAAATATAAAAGTATTTGTTTCTTAAACAACGTTGACTTTAGTCAAAGCAATCGGTAATGCTGGTTTATTGGATAGAAACCCATTTGCAGTTATATGATAACTCATACCATCTTGCAATTTGCTGACGGGCGTCAAAAAATAAGTATCACTTTGTCCTGTTTCACTGGCAATTAATAAAGGTAATAAGGCACCATCCTCTGTTATTAAGTCTGCTGAATTAGATGGTCTCTCATCAGTCAGATCCTTCTCCAAATCTATTTTACTACACCCCTGACTTTGCATACTTTGATTTCTAACTAGAAACTCTAACTTTGCAAACTTCACTTGTGGAAATTGAACTTTCATAAATCTACTGAAGGTAGAATACCCCATTATTTTTATATTAGGTGACATTTTTCTACAATACTGTATGTACATATCATACACTACTTTACGCGTAATATCAGACGGTAAATGTAACGGTGCGTTTTTTGCAACTTTAGTTTTCTGTTTTGCTTCTTGTAGTTCGATAAAATTTTTTAAGAACTCTGTAGCTATTTTATAAATGTCTAAGGAGAATGTATTATGCGGAATCTTCCCGTGATTCCCATGAACTCGTGGTGTAACGCCATGAGTCATTATATGTTTCCTAATTCTTTTTATTTGATAATGTGTACAGTTTTCCAAATATAAAAAAGCATCTAAACAAACTCTACGGCCCTGATAAACGTATTGCGCGCGTAATCTACGCCGTTCTGTATGTCTTGCTGTTTCATATGGATTTGTCAAGCATGCCATCGTAACACCCATTAAATACATGTCATGTTCAGCCTTAGTTAATTCTGCAATATTTAGCCTATGTCTATACACTGTCTCAGGATTTAGTCCTTTGAAACACTGATCATCCTGACATTCACATCCTCTTTTGAATCGCTCTGAAACTTGTGCAGGGCTGTCCTCTAACTTGGTGGGATCGTAACTTGACTCTCCTTCTGGTTTAGATTTCTTCACTTTAAGTTTTGACACAGTCTTCTTTGGTTTTGGAGAAATATTTGTTTCATCCATATGTACTACCTAGAATGTTTTAATCTTTGTATATAATACAAACTTTAACATTAAGTTAACATATTCTTTTTCATAAGATTTACGTTGAATATTCATCACTTACCTCTTCTTTTGTTTGTTTATATGTCAATTTGTCATGGATTATATATTGACAGTCTGATACTTGTGATTTACCATTTTTATCACACAAAGTCTGTTGTAATTCAATTTTTGCTTGCACTTGCATTCCATTCTTCTTACACGAATCAGTATCCATGCTCCGCCAAATATTACAGAATGATGTATTTTCTAACACTTTCTATATATTCTGCTAAACATCAATATGTCAATGATAGAAGAGCATACTAACGAAAACATATAAAGTTCACTAAAATTAAACAGACGTACTACGTTTTTATAAAACACAAAGGATAAAAAAAAACTCGAACTAAAACATTGTAAACAAACGATCAGCTGATTACAATGTCACTTATATGTCGGCAATAACTGTGAAATTTTCTTTAAAGAAAATGTGTCGCGAGTAACATGAAAGGTATTCACCGAATGAATTGCAATGAATGTATCGATAGATGTACTTATTTGACAATTTTTTTAATAAAAACGACAAGAAAAACAATGGATTCTACATCAACAAGGTTGAGAATCGCTATTCCCACGAATGGCTTTCCAACTTTGATCTTTATGGTACGTGGCAAGTCAAACTGTACTTACCTTTTCTCGGCTTAACTTCCTGATTATCTTCGCGAAGTCGATTACAGCGTCTTTCAAAAGATACTGCATTTGCGATTATGTATTCTCGCGATATAATTTCTCGTGAATCTCAACACACCGGCTGATATTATAAAGTACCACGCTCAATGATATGGCGAACGTACTTTACAGTACTGCGTGGAGGGGATAACAGCTTCAATCCCGTATACACGGGACGATCTCCACGTTGCACTCGAATGAATATACAGGATGTTCCTAAAACGTTCCCCCACAATTTACTCGCTTATTCTATCAATAGTTTTGATGAAAATATCATAAAAATCTGTGAATATATTTACGTTTTATGGTTTCCTCATGTCAAAAGTAACATCCTCGCGGAAAAATTCGAATCAACTATTAAGCGTGTATAAAGTTGCTTGGATATGATGTAATCAACCTTACCTAAACACTTACATACGATAAGAATTAGAGTGTGGGTCTGTATTTGATGGACAGTACTCTCAGTTTGTTTTTAGAATGATGTTTGTAAAGAACAAAGAAGACCCCACCCGTAGACAGCACTGCCTAACATAGTGAATATACATATTCCCCTACACCGCACTACTATTTTTCAACTCACAGCAGCGTCTCTCAATTTATAATTAAGAACTGTATTTGAGTTTACAAGTTTTGGCTTGTCAAAATAATTAAGAAGTAAGTAACTCCCATTTAAAGTTTGCTGAACATGTACGAGGCATATGCATGCATGTAAAATTTTGTATAAGTACAAAGTTGACATAAATAGTAGCCAATCGACTAACTTAAAACGAATGACGAAGAAAGTAGTAATCACTTTCTCTTCGATCACTATTGCAAAATTATTCTTGACCAGCTAAAATCCGAGAACACGAATGTGATGAAAAAACTGATACAAAATCAGGAAAGATTTGTTGAGCACCACTGTGCATAGCAGTAAGGAGGGATACCCCCCTAAGTTTAAAGATGCATACAGTGGTGCTCCCTAATATACCTTTTCATCAATACGGTTAACAGGATACGCTTGTAAAGTTTTGTTATTTTAGAAACACCCTGTATATCAGAAGCCAATACACCGTTGTATAACATCGCGCATAACAAACCTTAAATAATATTATCGAAACGAATTGCATAAACGTTTACTCTAAGTGGACTAAGACGCATGCAGCACGAACATTGCGATAAATATGCTAAATGCTTCAAAAGTAACGCACTTTACTGTCAGCCAGCACTTAAGCAAATTCCGTTGTTTATTAATGCATAATTGTGCAAACATCCTAACATGAATACGCGTAATGATACGAACAAGGACTTAAAAACATGTAGTAGAAGTGTACGTGTGTTATATGTATAAATAGGCATGTACCTTCTATTTATACACCGTGTGTATAAAAACACTTTAGTTTACTATAAAATAAACGTTTATATAAAAACAACAAATTAATTAGGGTATCGATTATCTATGACACGTATACCTGCAACAGCTATCATGTAAACTGTAAACAAACGAGATGCATCTATAAATCAATAACCTGTTTATAGTTGCAACAAACTCGTGAGAACGAGACTACAAGGATCGCTTTCGTGTTTGCGTTTCTAATCTCAGTGTTCTGTGTTCACGTTCATTGCTATTGCATTAAGGCACAAGACAGAATGATAAAAGAAACGCGTGTAATTCAAACCTGCACATTTGGTGGAGCAGTGTTGGTGACAAGGGCAATTGCACCCGTGCGCGGACTTTCGTCGAAGAATCATCGTTTTTGTTGTTATCTCACAGTCAATTGTTAATACGATGAAAAATGTCACGCGGTATTAACAGTAAAACTGACGCGTATCAATTTGGTTTGATCGATGTCACAAGACTATATCATTATTGACGCAGTAGAACGAGTTAATTCGTCGCGTACGTAAACTTAACAGAATCTCATGGTGATACCGGCGTCTGTTTTACGTTCGACCATTGCGGCCAGGGTTTGCGATTAATCCCTATATACTCTAATGCTTCGTTAACTCTGGGACGTATATCACTTCACGTAACGATCCAAGAACCGCGAATCAACCACGCGACCCGTGTTAGCGTGATTAACAACGATACGGTTAGAAATGGTATTTCTTTTGCGAGGCTACTAAATGCATCTCGCAACCCTGCCGTTTTACAATTCAACAGCATGAGCACTCACGGCAACGGGCGACGACCTCTATCGTAACATAACCGAGCTACATCGCCATAATGCCGCTCCACGATAGAGGCAACGACAAAACGGAATAACCAATCACAGAAGACTCGATTCTCAAAGACGGGTAACTGCACGTGACCTGCAGCGTGTCACTCTCAAAACTGCACGATTAAATCGAAACGAATTTAATTTTACTCGATCACGATTTTGTCATTCACGTACACTAACGTAATTTGCTTGCAATTTATATAATCTTACTATATCATTTAAGCTTTACTTCGTCGTATTGATGTGCCAATAAGTTATTCGTATAAAATATTTTCTGTTTTTCTTAATGATAGAAATTCTGGAGTAGAATTAAAAATAAATAACACAGGCACATAATCGGTATTTAAAAGAATTGCCTAAACAATATGTATCTCTTGGTCTATAATGAATAATGCTAGTATAGGCCACTGTAAATATGTATATTCGCACATTATTATGACAAGGGCGACACATGTGTTATTGAAATTTTAAAGCACAATGAAATTTTGACTAGATGAAAGTTTGATGCGTATGATTGTACTAATGTTGTAAATACAGTAAAATTGTTGCCAAGTGTGTAAACCTATCGAATCACTGATATCGTGAGGAAACGAGTGCACCAAAATGTTCGGGAACGCCCGAAAAATCAATCAACAACGATAGAAAAACGCCTGGATATCCGCCCAAAAAGGAAGGGGATAGGAAGAGTAGCGGAAGGCGGTGAAAATTTAAATGTGTTGATTAGGATACACCGTAAGAAAGTTCCAGCGGAAACTCACCAGCTTCCAGGATCTCGAGATCCAGGTTCCCACTCCGACTATGACTGATACTACTACTGCAAGCATTGTAGCTGGACCTGTGAGATTCTTCCATGGCACGGGAGGCACTGCGTTTAAACTGTTCAAGAAAACTGTCTATTTGATTTTCGATGCTGGTCGGTGAGCTGGCCATCTTTTCGCGCGCCACTCCTCAGTGAAACGTCAACGTGCTGGAGATGGGGATGAGAACTGATCTCATATGTGAGTTTCTACGGGTGCCGGTGCACTGACTTCGGCTGAACGGTTAGCTACATTTTACGGGATTAGATGGGCCAGCCCGGAATTAGAACAATAGCGCGCGAGCGAATGTTTCGCCGTAATTTCGACCGCTGCCGTGTTATCTCTCGCTACACGATGCATGTTTGTTTGCCATCGAGGAACGTCCGGAACTGAAACGACGCATCACCTGCCGCAGTGTTTTCGCGACAGGTGTCGCGAACGGCTGGAAAATTCGCGCGCATGTATTATTCGTTTGTTCCACTGCGCCTGTTCGATGCAACTTCCAGTTCGTATACGGATTGATACGGATTTGTGCATCTCGATAAACCATCGATTGGATATTTTTTTTATACAACAGATTTTATTTAACACGTGTCGTGCCGCGTGTATGTATTAGGAGCCAAACTTTGATTATCTATAATATCTGCTTTTTCAGCTAAATGTGTGGTATACTCCATAACCGTGTCGTCAACATCGACAGACATTCTATAAATTATATTTCTTACTTATATTGGTACGAACTGTTCGTGTTCTATTTGAAAATTTATTTTCGTTAGTAGTGTTTCCGACACTATGCGATGAAGAAAATATGTAGGTGATAAAGATATAAGAGGGGCACTCTGTGTATTTTAAAGTTGATAGTAAACAGAAATCGGTCAGAATAGATCCGGTATTTGTCAAGTGAAAGTTCATATGTATGTTTTAGAAATTGCTAATCTTCCAGTAAAAAAAAATTAGAATATGGAATATATAATAAGTATGCGGGAGTAAAAACATCTTTTGTTATGAAGTCTATTGCGTTTGTTTTGTTTGTGGTAGGGCCTGCACAACCTTCAGTCGATAATCTAGTTTGAGCGACGTGGGGCGAAAGGTGGGGATAGCGCCGCGGCGTGGAAGGAGAGCCTCGAGTCGTCACTCGTGTTGTAGCGCTGATGAAGTGCGTACGACTTTTTGTCAGTTGTGCGGGCATCGGCGAGTGTTAAGTGTGTTGTAGAATCGGTCCATCGTAAAAGAAACAGTTTCTCTCTAACCATGAGTGGTAAGTCCACGAACCTTCCATCGTACATATTTTCAGCTATCTTCACCCACTTAACACGTTTCGGCCTGAAGGTTACGTTCATTGAGAGTTCATTTGGGGTGTGTGATAACGTCGCCGGTAACCGGTCTTGACCCAATGACCTTCATACGATTTATATCTCCCATAGACAACGAGCAATAACCTCTTAATGCGTAGATTTTTATTCTGTCGGGTCCACGTGATTCTTGACTCTGCCTAAGGAACGGTTAATTCCTCGTAACTTAATACTTTTTCATCGATCTTCGAAGCACATGCATTTTGTTTTAATTTATTTCGCTAAGAACTTCTCGATTCGCGCTCGGTTTCGTGCTATCCCCCTGAAGCGCATGCGTGAGTCATTTTTTTTTACTTTTTCGAAAAAACTTGGTGCCAGTTAAATGTTGTACACACTTTCAACGTTTCGCACGTGGGAGTTAATCTTATTGAAAGTGATTAATAGAATTATAAGTTTCGGAAGATTTTCACTTATCTTTTTTCAAGGGGAAGTAATATTAAAAGCGAAGGATTATATTTTCAAGAGCGTAACCGAACGGCCATGTTTAAAACTTTGATATACTATATGAATTAAAATAACGAAGAATATGTTAAACGAAAACACGGTTTCTTTTATGTTTTATGTGTTTTGAGGTTCTAGAAAACTCGAATACTTGAAGGATAGAATTAAAAGTCCATGCATATTTTATTCTGTGCGCTGGAGATTTAGTTAATTAAGGAATTAAGTACGTTGACTTAAACGTAGACAGGTATTTCCCGTCTTCTTTTTTTATTGGACGCGAGATTCCTTCTGCATAAAATAAGATAACTGTCGGCGGTATTTCTACCGTTTATTCTTAGCCGTCTGGGGGAGAAATTGCGGCTCTTTGCCAAACCCCGTCTATCTCTCTATATTTATTTTACACGTGCGGCAAAATCGCCTCTTCGTCAAAAATTTCTCGCACTCGTCCTCCGCCTTCTCTCAGTTGCAAGACCCGATATATGTACCTCGGAAAAGAAAACAAAATGAAAATAGAAACGGTCTACCGTTAGTTTTGGAGGACATTTGTGCATTTATAATGTAGTTAGATAAAATATGAGACAAAATAAAAATTCGAATTTGTATAAACATCTCTGGTCTACATGTCACTACTTTTTGACTAATTACTCTTAATTGATGTTAATTAATTAAAGATTCCACTAATCGGAAATTAACGCACTTTCGATGATATTAATATATGTTTATTGATCGACACGAGGCGATGATGTAACAGGAACGATACGCCATCGGGCATCGACACTTTACGAAATGGCATAAATAAGAAATTCGATGTTTGTGAAGTAATTCTACTTGTTGCTCTCCTTTTTTTCGTGCTGTAATCATCGTATTTCAGATAATGGTACGGAGTGTAGACGAGGAAGGCCATGCACTGGCGCCCAGAAATTTTGGATTATTTATTCTGCTGGAAAAATGAAATGGATTTCTTACCTTTTTATACATGTGTTAATACACATGGCTAAAAGAAAATGGTAAATGGTATCTGTATTAAATATCAAGTCGTGTTGTATAGACTGCTCAAAATAATTATGGGGTCAGAAAAATAAGTGGGTATCTTGTACAAGTATCAAATACTTTGTCATGTTTTCTCTTTCTGATCCTCGTTACATTCCTCAAATGAATTTGAAGTAACTCACGATTCTTTGTTCTTTTCCAAATTGTAGATATTATGAGTGATCTGAAACTTTTGGGCCAGGTCCATCGTCCGTTCCAAGATAAACACCGAATAAATCCGTACGGTGTATAATAGAATACCCAGCGGAAGAACGAATGAGTTTAGAAAATGGACGACAGTTATTTGCATGCGGCAACCGGATATGACAGTACGGTTGCGTATATTCGGCGAGTCGACTCCGCTGAATAAAATGTCTATCCGCGGGGTAGCAGTCGAATTAATGTTACGTTAGACAGAAGCTCGGCATTGTTAAGTTCATTGTACCTCGATTGACTGCGGATATACCCGAGTACTATTTTTATATAAGTTCAGTCTTGACCTTCGTCTGAGCAAGACCCCCGGGGAATTCTAGTTTGCGATGTTCGTCTAGACGAGCGAGAAGCACGGCTGTGAACGCGGCTCTCCTTATAGAACCCGGATTTCTAATTAAACTTGAGAACGCAGCTGTTCTTTTTATTGGCCTCTGTTGTCGTTGTTGTCGTCGTCGTCGTACCACGATCGTCCCGGAATAGGTACGGAACGACTAATTGTGGATCGCGTTACAAGCGAATCGATCTTCATTCGCTAACAAATGGGATTGGAGATCGTTCTTGAATATCTCGACTACAGCACGTCCCCTGTAGCCAAGATGTTAACTTGTAGAACGAGATCTCCAATGCATGTCTACCGTAAATTTGGCAATTGTTCATAAAATTCGACACGATTCGGAAAAAATAAGTAACGCCAGAAATCTTGAACTACATAGCTTCCGTTTCGTTGGAAAATAGATTTCGACCTTGCCAGAGACAGCATAAACATTGGAATAGACCACGTGTTAATATTCAAACGTGTAGCCTCAGTGACCTCGGCTTGAACAGGTCTCGGACCTGGAGGAACGTATTCGATACCGAAATTTCCTGTTTCGACGTTTCGAAGTCCAATGTATATTTTCAGTAGTTTTGTATTTCGTTTTCAATTGTCTTTTCTGACAGAAAGTCCGAATTAAATGTCAAGTAACGAGCTCTGTCTCCCCGAATCATTTGGGAGTTCCTATCGTCTTCATATGGCTGTAAAGACAGAGGGGTGGCGGATGGGTTGTGCACGCGATCTCTAGAGGCATACGAGGAGAAAGTGTCAATTCGTAGACGATACGTGTAGGCGCGGGATCGCACAAGGAAATCTCGTCAGACTTGGGCGACAAGTGCTTGACCTAACGCAAGAGTATATGAATGCATTTTGTATGTACAAACGCTAGGCTCGGTTGCTATTATAAGCTGGACGGTCTGTATAAATATAAACCTGTGTGGCACAACGGCACCTCTGGCCTCTCGGGTTTCGTCTGCCTCCTGCGTGTTACAATATACGAGCGAAGCCGAGCGCCGCGTTTCTCATACCCGGAGATAGATGTTTTACTATTTTCTTTCCCTCTTCTTTGACGCGCCCCGCAAAATTATACACAGGGGCTGTAAGTCGCTCGGCAAACATGCTTTTAAATGTCGAATATTTTCGTTTTCCCTTCTACTTCTATGTTACGAACTTGTGTACAATACGAGAACATGTCTAGTAATCTACACTAGGGGCTCAAAGTGCCCTTCTCCCTTTTCAATGCAACAATTACATTTTTGCAACACAGAAGCACAAATTGTGTCATAAATGTTCTTGGAGAGTAGGTTTTTCGAATCCAGAAGAAACGTTATCTTTCCTTATTCGGAAAAGTGCATTAAATTTCGATCTAGCTAGTACGCTAGTCAACAAAGAGGCGAATAACTACTGGTGTCATACAATTTACGGCCACTCTACCCTGTACTTTGTCACGCGAAACAGCTTTCGTGTGCCAACATTTCGGAACCGGCGACGTTTGATCGCAAAACCGCGATTTTCGAAGTAAACAAATCCGCGAATCGGACGAAATATCTCTGGCCACGGTACATACGGTGATCCTCGGCTTTAGATGGTCGTTATCGTGGCCTGAGTTATCGTAGACATAGAGACATTCGACCTGCACGTGTAAGTTGTAATTGGGACATCGTGTTTCTGGAAATATTAGAATACTTATACACCGAACCGATTTCGTGATTATTCCTGATACTTGTAAATACGAGACGATCCGCGAGTAGAAGAGAGAGATACAAGACGAAGAAGAGTTTCGGAATTCACCGGAGATATCATATGTATAGAACGTATCGTGGTGTCGATACATTCTACGTTCAGGATCGACATGACTGAACACTTGTGAGTCGTGTGTTCCGGTGGAGAAGACCGGTAGCAGAAATCCGAGCTTTTACCTTGCATCTATTCTTTTCCCCGGGCTGCTGCTCCCATCCGTTCTTTCTATAGCCGTGACTCACGGCCGTGTTTCTTTTGCATTCGTTGCATTTAATTTTACCCAACCGTCTTTGATGCATCCTCCCTCCCCCGTAGTCCATATGTATGTATGTACTTACCCCGACAGACACTGTAACCAGATAAAACAGCCTTAATAACAATGTCGTACACACACTGTGTTTGTCCATTTTAAATGGGCACTCGAAAGATTACAACACGATACCGATCGAATAGTTTCACTGCGTGTCTCTATTACAATGTTATCGAGGAGATGTCAGGATTGATTAGAAGCGATTCCTGTCAGGGTTCGATGCAAAGACGATGTAAACTGACACTATCAGCGCGTACAAATTAGACGCTCGGATTCCTCGTCAGTCTAATTGGTCGGTTAAGCCACGAAGTCACGTGGCGACGTCAGATCGAACGTATTCGAAATCAGACCTCAGGAAATGGTTCGATGCTCTTCGTTCATTTTTACATATACTTTCTCATCGAATCAGGGCGTCCAATTTACCGGTATAGTTCGATGAAATTATACGCTGTGACATAACGTTCCGAGAGCAGTCTTTGAACCTCAACCGGAAATCTACAGTTTCGTCAGGCATCGAACACATTGATAAACTTGTCTGCTGATAGCGGACTCGGGATGATTGCGAACGTTTACGTGCGCGCGCGGTCCCGAAATTAAATCCAGGATGGATTAAGTCGAGTTGAGCTATTATCGAACCGAAAGAACGTGGTCCCTTATTCGTTGTATTATCACCTGAACGAAATTTTGTCCTTTTTCACGTGAATGAATTTCGAAATTGTGTCGAAAAAGAATCGAACCTTGACTGCGACGTGAAATGAAAATTATAATCAAAGTATGAATATCGTTTAGTAAAGAAGATTTTGTAAAGATCGAAAAGTGCTCCAAACATTTGCTTGTGCTAGACCTGTAGGGATCCGATAAGAGGATGAAGGCTCGTTTTCATGTTCTCCTTGTAAGCGTTACAGTTCTTCGTATTCGAGTGAAGTGGACAAATTAAAGATGCGTGTTTATGCTGTAATAATTAGAAGAGACTGCGAGAAGCGTGAAATGAGCCAGCCTATTTACACAGTATACACCGGGCCTGATTCCGTTTCACATACTCTGTATGCACGCACCGCCCAAGTGATTCATGCCGGTCGGCCCATACCCGGAGCCTTGTCGCGAGCGGCAAGAATCACCCGTTGCACACTGGTGCACCTAACGCGACGAAACTTAATATCCCATTCAATGTCGATACGTAGAACGCAACCATTCCAGAAACGTGAACGGTACATTTTCAAGGCTCGAGACTATGTACATGGGATTAAGTCTAGGATTGTTACATACGCGACCCAATTACACCGCATTTCGTAAAACTAGTGTATACGAATGTATGTATGTGCGTAGTAGACAGTAGAGGCAGCAGAGAAATTATTTCGACGGAAAGGAATGTTGGTATTTTATTCAGTTTTAGGGTAAATCCTTATTTACATGTTTTGCTGTGTAAATAGAGTCCCGTGCAAAGGACGCGGAAGATTGTTCAAATACAAAAAAAAACGCACGTGAATGTAGAAGCTTGAATAAGATTCTGTTGGAATTAAGATAAGAATTCTGATTATAGAATGAGATAATAATATTAATCTTTGAAATAAATCTCTGCACGATGTCTCGGCCCAAAAGGGTTGAATAATTCTATTGATATCGGTACGGATAGAATATGAAACAACGAACTTAATCGTTCCTATCTCGGTCTCTGTGTTATCTACCACTGTCACGGTTATCTGTGTAGTATTGGTAAAATAGTTCCCCGAAAAAAATGTAATACGTCGAAGAAAACGAGGTCGACCAGGCGACCAATATAATTTAAAGAATACTTTTCGACTCGCGTGATAGAACTTAGGTTAACTCGACGGGGACGATAACCGCAATTATCATTTATACAGAGCCTGAAAAAAAAATTAGTCTCTTCTTTTTCTTTTTCTTTTTTTCGCCGCTGAGATTGTTGATGTTTTTAACGATTACATACTATCTGGTGGACAGAGCCCGCTGGTGAATATAGATAATCGACTAAAAATAGAATTTTATCCTGGAAAACTAGAGCCAAATTACTCGTGGATTCTGGCCTCGGTTTGACGTTGCGATTTCACCGATGACATTCGCGAATTAGAAATAGGAAGCGTTTATAAATAAAACCACGATGAATTTCTACGCCCGCATGAAACAACGTCGCATCGTGGTCCGCGTGCACTTGGATCTAGAGATCCAGCTTCTATTTTCATCGGGATCAGTCTTTCGAAATGAATAAAACAAACACGAATTGATCTGAAATTCATTCGAATTCCTATTTTTTTTTGTTGGTAATTTCTTTGGAACTGTTTCATGCTTCGTGCAAAATTAGTATTTTCGATGGATAAAATTTTTGACCTTGAATCGACCTTCGAGCGCTCGTTTTCATTCTTCCAATCAGTTAATACAATTATGAAATTAGCCAATAAAAGATTCTTAGCTTTCGTCGATTTTTAAAAACTCCAGAAAGAATGGCTCGATTTTTCGACAAATTATTTCGAACCTTTTTCTGTCGATGTTAGCTAATTGTTAAATTGTCTTTGGATTTACGTAATCGTTAATACGATAAGCGTCGAAGCGGAGTCAATGGCACCGGCAGAGTTCAGAGTGTTATCTATACGGAGCTACTTATATACCCACAGAAAAATGCATTCCTTCCTCGGCTGGCGTTGATGATGTAATAGCGAAGACAATACAATACAGAAGATCGATGTTGTGAATGTATGCGAAGAGTGAATTTCACTTGCATGCGACATCTTATCAATTAATACGCACGGCTGATACAATGTATAGTCTAGTGTTATCGAGTAACGAGGGGTATGTATGGATGCGATTTATAAACATGCGTGATGATAGAATGTCGGGCAATTAAATAATTTTCGTGAACCTTTTAAAAATTGACAAAATATCATTTGTAAATTTGCAATTTTTTTTTAAAAGTCAATCAGTGAAATTGTATGAATTACAGGATATGCCTGGGTTACACTGGCTACCAACGATGCCTATTCCTTGGGAGCGTTAGTACTGGCACACTCTCTGCGTCGTGTTGGTACCAAACATGAATTGGCCGTCTTGGTTACTCCGGGAGTAACCGAAGTAATGAGGTTTGGCGCCCGATTACAAATATTTTTCGAAGTGTAATTAGACGAAAACATACCTACAGGAAATCTAATCTGTGTTTCTCGTTTGCGATAGGGAGAAGTTGTCGGCGGTTTTCTCGGTGGTAATGGAAGTGAATGTACTCGATTCAAAAGATGAGGCTAATTTGGCATTGTTAGCTAGACCAGAATTGGGCATTACATTTACGAAACTTCATTGTTGGAGACTGTCTCAATACGATAAATGCGTATTCCTTGACGCGGACACACTTGTAAGTGTTGAGGACGGTTAACGGAGATACTCTGTCGACTATCTTGTTGGGTTGACGCGTAAATTAATGGGAATTTCACCACCGTCACACCATTATGCGTTGTGTAGCGGAGCGTATCACTCCGGCAATATGACCCGTCTTCAGAGTTCCCATTACTTGTGCATCAACCCAATCGAAACTGGTGTTTCTCGATTAATGATTTGTCGATACAAACGTTTTAGGTCGTCAGAAACTGTGATGAGTTATTCGAAAGGGAGGAGTTATCCGCTGCTCCCGACGTGGGCTGGCCCGATTGCTTTAATTCTGGCGTATTTGTGTACAAACCGTCGCAACAAACCTTTGCTTCGATCACCGCGTTCGCCGCTGCCAAAGGCTCGTTCGACGGCGGTGATCAGGGCCTGTTGAACATGTACTTCAGCGACTGGGCCCACAAGGATATTTCGAAACATCTACCATTCATCTATAACATGTGTTCCACTGCTGTGTATTCGTATCTTCCTGCGTTCAAACAGTAAGAAATCGGATTCTTTTAGAACTAGAACATTGTCACGTTATAAATTTCAGAACATAATCTCGGCAATTACGCGTATAGAAAATAAAGTAATTTTAGATATACTGTTACTTGCCCAGGTTCGGAGATGATGTTAGGATAATTCATTTCATTGGTATCACCAAACCTTGGTTACAGTATTTCGATACTTTAACTGGTATTGTTCAACCACCAATGGAGTCGGCTCATTTGCAACCACTGTTACAATTGTGGTGGAACATATTTTGTGATAAAGTCCATCCTCACTTGTCCCCCGTTATGGTAAGTTCAATGAATCGTATGGGAAGAAACATATAACAATGAGTTTTTAGTTGTTCAACTAATTATGAGTGCGACACAAAAATTCTGCAAATATAATGGTTTTTTTAAACAAAATATATAACATTGTATATTTTCTCTTATTTATTATACGTTATATTAGCCTGTAAGATATCAACTCATTGAATGAAACGAAAAGCATTTTTAAGTTATTAGATTTAAACGTAATTAGAACAGAAGGTAAGGTCGTATGCTTTTATTGCTCTTATTAGTGTGCCATTCACAGTGTGAGATATATTCCTTAACATTTCGATAATTAGCACAGATAGTATATGTCACGATCACAATCACGCATTATTACATACAAACATGCTTGATGAAATAATTGACTGTAGGTATACATATGCCTATAATCTATAATGTATACATACATTCAGAAGTACGAATATTACGAAAAATGTATTTGAGAATTACGGAAAATAATATTGCTTACAATTATTTATTATTCGAGTGGCATCTTCTGACTTGACTTGTTTTTTGTGGCATTTAAGGTACGTTCTTGGTTTTTTCTTTGTAGCACAATCTTCGGTATTTGATAGTAATAGACAAAGTGAAATGAGTGATACTTTATAAATTTCTATTCCAAATATTCAAGAAATTTCCAAAGTGTTATAGCTGTCAGTATACTTTGAACTTAATCTTTTTGTAATACTTTTTTTTTGTAGATCAGTGTCCATTTTTTTCCTTGACTTCGACATGTTTGTAACGTGTAGATTTGTAATTTACAAGTGTTTGTAAATTAATAGACAATCTTGTCTGTTTAACTCTGTGTTTGGTATTTTTACTTAAAAAAATTGTTGTAACGAAAGAAACAGCGATATACTCGAAAGTTACAAAGTACTTTTAATAACAGAGTTAAAAAATGCCATTCAGTAGTATATATACATATATACATATATATACATATGTATCGATGAGTTTATCACGATACCATAGAGAAAATATTCCCTGAATAACAATACTGACCTAAGAAAAATGGACACTGTTATATTAGTTTTCTACTAACCAACTGAATGTGCATTTTTCTGTTTTGGCATGATGCTTGCATAGGCCACCAGCACATTGGCACCAATTTGGCACGAATTTTCTCCTGCACCTTATCGGTCCTCTGTTCCGCAAAGTCCTCCCGTTTACACAGACATACAAGACAAACCACAGAACGACATTTATATAGAACCGCCAGACTTCTCAGAATTTAAAGATCCATGGGAAAATTATTGTGCACAACATGATCCAGTTATCCATATGCAAGAAAACAATAACGAAATTCAACAGTATTATCCCACAATTGACAGACCTTCACCTGTAACTGTATTAAGTGACACATTTAATTTTGTAAAACCTATTCACCAGACTCGTTATGAATCACCGCTAGAACATAATAATAGGGAGGCGTTTCATAAGCAACACTATAACGAATATAATTCTTCCCCTTCGTATATTCAACACCATCATAATCAAGAACAATCTAATCAATACATCAGTGAGCATAAGCAACAACAGCATTCATTTTTCCATTCGGAAAATACATCCACCGCGAACGTTCATTCTGATTATTGGCAGAATCATCACAGTGTCGAAAGTTCTGTATCTGTACATAGTACGCAAAATCAGCATTCAGATGAATCTCATAAGCATTATAATGCTGATCATCAAGACACTCATCAACATTCTTGCGGTAACGTTACAGTCCCGGAAGAAACGAGACAACATCAACATGTTGATTATCATCGTGCTTATCAACATTCTTGCAATATCGATCATAGATCATTTCCACAAGAAACAAAACAACCGGATCATGTTGAACATCGACATGCTCATAATCATTTTTCTGACAACAACAGACAATTACCAGAAGAACCAAAACCATATCGACACAATGAACATTTTGTTGATCATATGCAAAGTCAGCATCATCAAACGTACGATAATGTAACTAGTCGACAAACTACTCAACATTATCAGCAAGACAACCAAACTCATCATAAGTGGGAAGAACACACGAATGATAAAGTTAATCATGAACAGCCTAAAGAAATCAATATAGCTCATCATAATGATCTGTCTGCTAAACAAAGCGCTGACCAAGGTGATAATGTAAACATTACAGACGTACGGACTAATTCACTGATATCTACTAGCCCTCCTCCTGATTCCAAACCTTGTACAGATATCCACAATGTAGCAACGCAATCTGACCCACACAAAACGGAAGACAGTTCAGATGTAAGTAATTGTTCCCACATTCTTCTGTAGATTGCATTAAAGTTAAGAAAAAATTTATACATTTTCCTTTTATAAATCTTCTATAATAAACATGTCTTTGGATGTTTTATTTATATTATTTGAATGTACGATTCGTATTGTATTTTAGTAGTCTTTGGGACATTACTTGCAGTTTCAGTGCAGTTATTTTTTTTTATATATTAGATCCTTCAACATTACATATCCTATAGATATATCAACGAAAATGAGTAACAATATTTTGCTTTAGTATTTGTAGAAAAGAAGTTCACGACTTGGAATTTTTAACACGATTTATTGTTGTTATTATTATCGTACTAATTCACGCTAGTTTTGTGTGTGTTATTTTTCTATGTATTTATGATACCCACATTTGTATGTATATTGTAATGATTATGTATGGCGGTCATGTAAGGTAACTTGTTAATATACTCTCTACAAGTGTGTTCTACGTTCTAGTTTGATTGTTGTATTTATTTTTTTTGTCAAGTTCATTGACGTGAAAAAATCTTAAAGAGCAAAGTATTCTTCTTTATTCTTATAGGCTGGTCTCGCTGGTGCCTTGGCTCAAATCACATTGGGTGAACCCAGAAGCGCCGAACAAATTGCCCTAGAAGAACATATGCGAAAACAAAGCTGGGAGCAGGGACACATTGATTATATGGGTCGTGATAGCTTTGACAATATTTGGAAGAAAATCTGCCAAACGCTCTCCCTTGCACCGACACGATTACCCTCTCCCCCTAAGGTGATTATTTTATTAATGAATTGTTGTAAGTAAAAGCACGAGTACAATGTATGCATCAACACGCGTGGAATTTAATTCGTAGGAAATTCAAAAGCCCACAAAAACTGCTGCATCTGATGAGACTGCCAAGTCTACTGAATGTACTGAATCTACTGAAGTTATTGAACCTACTAAATCTATCGGAGTTGTTGAACCTACTGAATCTACTGAGGTTGTTGAATCTACTCAATCTACTGAAGCAAGAGATGAGGTGGATAAGAGAACTGGTACGTTTTGTTTCAATACAAAGTGATTTTAAATTATATAATTCGTTTCTATATATATATTTTTAAATGTGTTCACGCGGCAATTATGACTGCGTATTGAAGGAAGAAGACGTAAAAATAAATCCACCAAACGAAAATTTTGAGCTATGTTGAAAAATATGTAAGAAGCTGAGAATCAAAGTGCTCATAGTGTAAAGCCATTAACTGTTTTCTTGAATTCGCTTTACGATTTTCTTTTTATCTTATTTTACTACAGCATGTGTTATTCAAATTGATATGTTCAGTTGAAGTTTGTTTTTTTTTTGTTATTAAAGTTGAATATAAATTATAGTTACAAAATAGTTAATAATATATTGGACAATTTTATATATAATTTAAAAAAGTGAAAAATATATCTTTTCTATACAGTTTATCAAGTTTAAGTGTTTAAAACAGGAACGGAGGACAGCAACTAACAGATCCTGGCGCCATAGCATTGCTACGTCTTGTATTGTCATTTTGCTTTAATGGGGTAAATATTTTGAGAACTCACATCACCACAATCGCGATTTTTATTGTCACATTTCTCAATAATTTAAAAACACTTACGAATTACATATATCTAAAACAAGACACACTACATGTTGATGTTCATATCATCAGGTTTACATCATTTTATAGTGAATCATGTAATTTATTTTTCATTCATGATATCTTAACATTAGATATATGTTTATAAAACTGTAGAAGTATGTAAATGTTCAATTATGGTGTTGTATAATAATTGTAAAATTGAATTCCAAACATAGATCATACCAGCTGTGTATCTATTCATCTTTAATCAATGCTAATGCAAGAATTTATTGTTAGTAATAATTATCGAGTGAAATTAATAACACATCTATAAGTAATGCATTAATAGCATCATTTACGACCATATTCGTGTAGTTTGCTTATACATGCTGCAATATAATTAAATTTTGACTGTTCATTGCTTGGGTACAAATACTACGCTGCAGGAAAGTTAGATACATTTACAATCATCATGCATGATATGTTTGTTCATATTAATGTCATAATGCATTATTTTCACGCTTACATAACAAGCTAAAATCTGCTGACTTTATGTTTTATGTTAACACAAAGCATTCATGGTATATTCTTAGTTAGTTTTATCAAATAGCATTTAATAAGAGCACTTCTGTAGTAATAATATCAATCACGATCATTATATTTTTCTCAGTAGAAGTAGCAAATTTCTTCAGATAATTGTACATATATAGAAAACAATGTGAAGGAAACAGTTTTATTTCTGTGTACACTATCAACTTCGTATACATAACTTTAGTACACGATCTATTTTTAATTATATATTTTGATTCGTACGTACCTTGCTATAAAAGTTAATCATAATTAATATACTTATTAAAACGTATGTAGAACAGTTACGTAGCAAGGAACGTATCGAACTGTATGTGTATGTATTATTATGTTTCCGTATGTACAATGTTATTATTTTTTTTACTTAGCTCAAGCAGCAACCAGTCCTACTGAAGAACAATCTCTACTTACAAATGTTCCTGTAACAGACAATGGTAGCACAGAATCTAAGTTATCTGAGAAGAGTGAACACGTTATTGAAATCACGACTACAGCTGCAAAAAATGAAAAAGAACAAACAGCATTGCAAGAAACAGCAAAAGATATTTCCGAAAAATCTTCAACAGGATTAAAAAGTGAATGCGTTGACACTGTTGTAGTCGCTTCTTTTATGCAACTTGAAACGCAAGCACCTGAAAAAGTTGTAGAACAACTTGGTACAAGTTCACTATTAAAAGAAATCCCACGAGAGACATCTGAATCTATAGCACCACAAGATTCAGTTCCACCTTCTTCTATTGAAGAACAAAAAGTCGAGGTGTTATCTAACAAAGATAATGTAAGCTTGGTTACCTCGACAGAAGAGTTTCCAAGTAATTTAACAAATCTTGAAGTTGCTGTAGATACAGAGCAAATAAAGCAATTTGATATTACAGATGAAAAACATGCAAAAGTATTTTCAACTGCATCAGAAGTTCTTACAGTCAGCCCTGTACCAATACAAGTTGCAGAATCTGTTCTTCAAGTAGAACCCAAAGAGTCTGTGTCAGATTCTGAAACGATGTCTCAAGAAATTCTTTCTTCGACAATAATACCTGTTCATGAATCTAATATACCCTGTTCTGAAGCTTTCCCGGAGTCAGAAAGAAAACTTCAAATAAATGGTTCTGCATCAACATTGGAACCCATTCAAGATAAGGGATTAACTCCAGATACCGTTAGACCCGAGGAAAGTATTGACACTTTTGAAGAATCGAGTGAATTATTTATAAAGGCAATAGGAGCTTTACAAATTTCATCTCCCGTAGAAGAACGTCAGACTGTAGAATCACTTGCATTGTCATCCTCAAGTATTACAGTTGATACAAGAACCCCAGAAACATGCACGCTTGAAAATTTGCAACAAATGCCAGAATCGGTACAAGAAACCAAAGAAACTGAAAGTCCCACAACAAAAGAGGAATCATCCAAAACTCCTTTAGAATGCGATATAACTAAAACACCTCCATCAGTTGAAAATCCAGTTAGGCCATCAAGAGTGAAAGAATTGAACCAACCATCAAAAAGTCTTCAAGAATCTCCGTCACAGGAAAAGGAGAAAGTAGTAAAAAAAACTGTAAAGAAATCTCTAGAGAAATCTATGTCAGAAGGAGAACCTCCAGAAACTGCAGAGGGTGATAATAATGGAAAGAAAGTTGTAAAGAAGGTAGTGAAAAAGGTTGCAAAAAAGCCTAAAGCAAAGACAGAAGAAGGACTCGATGATGGCACGGAAGAAAGTAGTTCTGCTGGTAAACAAAAAAAGACTGTGAAGGTTGTTAAAAAGGGTACAAAATCAGCGCAAACTCATGATACTGATACGACAATCGTTCCTGAAAACCCATCATCCAGTACTTCTGATGTACCAGTTCCACCTAAAAGAAAAGCAAAAGCTGCAACCACAAAGCCAGTCGTTAAAAAGTCCGACGTAGAATAGTAATTACAAAACAAGAACTGACAATACTAATGAGAAATACTCTAAGGTTTCAAAATTACGAGCCATAAAAACAAGAAAGTAATAAAAGGTGATACTTGCTAGTCTCCTAATTTTTATACTTTCAGTATCCCTCGAATTATATTACCCACAGTTTTTTGATGTTTGAATGTTTTCGAATTTTTAAGCAGCATTATATTCCAGTTTTATGTTTTGCTTCGTAATTTATACATATTTTATATAATGTGTCCTTTTTAATTAAGTGTCGATACTAAATAAAAGCTTTTTTATATTTTAACCGCCCCTCCCCCAATTATATATTCACGTATATTTCTTCCAAGGGTTAACAAAGATTGATTAACAGTACTAGCTTCTTTTGCTCTTCTGTCAACAGCACCAGACCCTCCAATATTTTTTTGAGATGCTAGATCCACCAAATTTAGTTCACCCATCTTTGAAACTTCTCCATTAATGGTGATTTCTTTCATGTGTACAGTTATTGAAAATACATACTCTATGAGATCGGCTGGACTGAGCGTTCATTAATGTTGCCGCTGTTTTTTTTTTCTATTCCCCTGTGGAGAATTTGATAAACTTCGTTTTTATTACATACTCATTTCTTTTTAATCCATAAATAATCACTGCGTCTTTCTTCGATGTGCCTTCAAGCAATCTTATTTTAGATCCATCATCGTTAGCTGATAGAAAAACAAGTAATTCCTCAGTATAGAGTTCTAGAAACCTAACTCTGTGTATTCCTGGGCCTCTAGTAATTATAACTCGTCAAACAAGTGGCTAAACGAACATGGAATCATGCCAGCAGATGAATTACTTTGCTAATGTAAAGTTGGATCAATGTTAATTCCTTCCAATGCGAAGGTCTTTCCTGTACCAGTCTGTCCATATATTTACGTATATCTTTGGAGTAAAACTAATACCATTTAGGTATAGTGCTCTGTAATTATTATTTTATTAATATGTTATTTTAATACGTGTCTCGACTAATTTTTCACTCATTTATTAGCTTCAATTTATTTAATGATATATGTATACAAGTAGCTGTGATTGATCATACTTATACACGATTTCGTTAAAAAGAACACGGAACATATCTGTTAGAATTCGTAGAGTTATTCTGAAAGAAATGTTATAAAAAACTAGTTACAAATTTTTTTAATTTTACACGAAGTTTATACATTTTATATGTATTAATTTGTATCTTTATATATTTATACATATGTATACATATACACATGCATCATCACGCGAGGTTCTTATTTAAGAGATGCCAGAGGTGTTGAATTTGTTTGAATACAATCGCTACGATCAAATATGCTACTTTTATTTCTTACCCACTTGAAACTTATCTATTTTAATCTGTAAAAATAGGAAATTAAATACTTTAGCATAATAAAGTTTATTTATATGTACTTATACACTGTTACATTAAGCTACCTTTTTCAATTGAGTTTACATATTTAAATCATATTCTCTCGTGAATATAATTAGAGCAGTGACAATAAGGATTCTTCAATTGAATAATAATTAATTATTATGTATTTGTAACAATAATTTATCTGATACATAAGATTCTTTTAATGTAATGAAAAAGTAACGGGCAGAATTTAAACAGCAACTTAATATTACAATAACTATATTTATTCTGATTTATAATTAGCATAAAATATGGATAAAACTTCAAATAAAATTATTTAAATTCAATATTCTTTTCAGTATAGACACAGGCAAATTTCACTTGAAATTTTTCTTAAAATTAGCGATTTGAAATAAATGGTTTAAAAAGTAGATTTGGTATGGGGGATACCCCTACTTCTAGGCAACCCGCAAAGCGGACGCAAAAGCTTGCGCCGCGAGTGGAGGCCAGTATAACTTATACATGCTGGGACTCCCAGCACTCCCAGTCAGCAGTATACCATACTGAGTGATACTGAGTATGGTCGCTTGGGGAAATTTTCTCTCGTGAGTGGCTAGGGCAGGTACGGTTCTTGACTAAAGAATTAAAACGCTTAATAATGATTTGTCATAACTGAAGTGAACCAGAATTGGTGTGATGATCAAAGATATGGCTGACGATGAGGCCATACAGGCCACTAACGACGACGCGAGTGAAAGTAAAAGATACGCGGTTCAACTTGGTTACTGGCCCGATCCATTTATCAACTTTTTCGTGAAGCAAACCGGACGAAAAGCGCCCGAAATCAATCGCGGTTATTACGCACGGGTAAAAGGGATCGAGGTGTTCATCGAGAAATTTCTGAAGGTACGCGTCTTTTGATTAATTCTGTACGATTCTCGTTAATTCCGTTATCGAAATTGGCATAACCTAGAAAGCATGATAGAAACAATCCGGGATACAGCTGATCCGCGAGTAGCAAAGGACGTGTGCAGTGCCGGAAACCTTGACCTGACCGAGGCCCTGTCCTAATTTCCGAGGTCCCCCCTTTATATCGTGGAGCAACAATATAGGTTGAACTTACATACGACTGTCAGGATTTTTCTCCATGAAAATTATGATTCACAAATGTAATTGTAATAAAAGTCTCTTACTGAACGTCGTCTCAAAATGAAACTCGCCGATTGCTTAGATATTATTGTCGAATAATTTTTGAAAAATATCGCGGGAATTAATAATTAATTCTGCAATAATCGGTGCATTATTAACACTATCTGATGCAACACAAAATGATACAGTATGCACCAGTGGTTAAATAAAGCAATTACACTGATCCACCTTTTAAAATAATTTTATAGATTATTTAGCAGAAATTTCAGTTCCCAACTCACATTTTTGTTTAAATCTGTATAATCATGAAATATTAAACTATGAGATTATGATATAGTAAAGATTAAATTATAGAGTAAAGATTACATATAGTCATAAAAAAATGTTACAGATGTATACTTGATTGATTTATGTACAGTAAGAATATAGTACACAAAAAATATTAATTTCTGGGTTTATTTGCATGATACAGTTGTCTGGTGAGAAAGGCCAAATTATAAATTTGGGTGCAGGATTCGACACACTTTATTGGAGACTCAAAGAGACAGGAAAGTGTCCAGTAAATTTTATAGAGCTTGATTTTCCAAACATCACTGCTAGAAAATGCTACCACATCAAAAAGCACAAACAGTTGATAGATATGTTGAATACAGAAGGTGTAGTGTTACATCTAAATATCCAATTTTCATTGTTTATATAGTTCAGGTTTATTATTACTCGCATTGATTTTTATAGATGGAGAAATTAGGTTTTCAACAACAGATCTGCATGCTGCCAATTATCACTTGGTGGGAATGGATCTGCGGCACATATCTGAACTTACTAATAAATTATCACAAGCAGAAGTTAATTTTAATCTACCAACCATGTTCCTTGCAGAATGTGTCTTAGTGTACATAGACACTAGTGCAACTTCTACATTATTAAAATGGCTTGCTGGAAAATTTACAAATAGTATTTTTGTTAATTATGAGCAAGTGAACATGAAAGATAAGTTTGGACAAGTTATGTTGTCTAACTTACGTAGTCGTGGGTGTTTATTAGCAGGTGTAGACGACTGTGAATCTTTGGAAACTCAACAAAGACGGTACATACATTTGTGTATACCTAGAGTTGATGCACATTCTCAAAGACATCGTTACAAAATTGTTTTATTTTTTCAGATTTACGATAAATAATTGGGAAGGCTCTAATGCATGGACCATGGTAGAGGTCTATGATTCACTATCTCAATCTGATCGTAGTCGAATCGAGCATATAGAAATGTTGGATGAACGAGAACTTTTAACTCAGTTATTGCAACATTACTGTATCTCGGTTGCTTGGAATGGACAAACATTTAAAAATCTGTCTATAGCACAGGGTTAGCTTTCCTAACTCTTATAAGTTACTCCAGGTAGTAATACTGCATCATTAAAAAAAAAATCTATAAGCTTGTAAGTATATGTGTGGCAATTAGTGATGCAAAATCATTGTTTGTTCATAAAATGATTAAAGTTAAAATGTTTCCATGGTAAGATGTTTCCTTTTTTTGTTTATTGAAAATACAAAATCTTATTAACTAGTTTGTGGATAAATATCTGGAAAGTTTGTATACACTTTAAACTCTTTATGTGTACTTTCCTTTGCAAAATAAATACATAGTTTATACATTTACTAAAATGTATTACACTTTTTAAAAAACATTAAAATATTGTAAGTAGAATTGTACAAAAGAGATATCTTGGCACTCAAGTATCCATTTTAATTTGGAAGCTACAGTCTGTATTTCCATTGCGATTATATTTGTGTGTTATAAATGTTATAATGCGTACACTGTCACAGTAATATTGGTGAAAGTTTAAATTTTATTCGTGTCTTTCTAACTACTAAATATGAAGTAAATGAAAATTTAAAAATGCGTATTTCAAGTATTGTTCGTTCCTGCAGTGTATGTTTAAATTTCACAAATTCCATTCATTTCCTATGAAATTAGTTTAACAGTCTATCATATGTAGTCATTCATCTGAAGAACACACATTTTAAAACTTAAATTATAAGCGTGTTTGAATTAATTATTTTCTTATACCACTTACCATTTTGTACTTGGAAACCTTTATCCTTATAGCATGTACTATCATGTACTAACATTTTCATTTCAAAAGTATATTGATTATATTCACACACTTCTTATTGTTATAACTCGGATTAGTATTACAAACTGTTAATCATTTCAATACATTTGCTGTTTTCAGAAGCATAATTATGTAAAATAAATCACATGCAACGAAAACAACATTTCACTTAGGTATGAGATCAATACATATTCCGAACATTTTAGCTAGTTTCAGTTCCATAATTTCCGTGTACAGAAAGTATTAATTAAAGTACAGGTAATGTTCTTACTTGCTATGTATCTTACATTACTGATAGTATGTAACATGAAATTCTTTCTGTGTATTAAAAAAAAAAAGAGAAAATGTATATAGAGGAAATTATATTTTCGCCATTGTCATCATAAGTAAGTACATTATACATAGGTGGATCATAAAATAATAACGACGAAATTCTCAGGAAGCAAATTGTCGGCAGGTTAACAAGAATATATAAACAGAACGTTTAATAACGTGTGTAAGACTCACTTCAGTGATACAAGTGATATATAGGAATGTAAAAGAACAATGAAGAAAAAGTCATATAACGTTTGTTTCATTTGGTCTTGTTTTCGAGTAATAATTATATCTGTACACCAGTACAAAATTACCATTTTTGATCTGCATGTAATGTAACCAAGTTTCGAAATCCTTAAAAAATCTCGTATGTTTATGATCGTCTACTGCTGAAATGGGTCCTACATGATATGAAACAATGTGAAAGAACTCATTAAAGTGCTAACAGTTTGATTACTGAATTAATAAAGATTTATTTTCATAAAGAGGAGCATCAGGGTTACAATATACACAAACTAAGAATAGTGTGAAAATGTACACAAAAACTTCTGTTATAGTAACAATACAACTATTCCTCGCTCGTCTCATGTGTTATTGTATTACTTTTTTACACAACTTTGACTAATACTTCTCGTTATTTGTGATAATATATTTGCCAGTATTCTCTTAAAGGCTTATTAGATCATAAGATGTAACATTACATAGAAAAAGAATTGTGAATTCGTACTATTGGAACTTGTATGTTTTTAAAAATAGGATTGCATACCTGGAGTAACAAGCACGAAAAAAAATAATCCACTGTTCTATTTTTCTGAAAAAAAAAGTTATGGATCACGGTTATATCTATCAGCGGCAGTAGATTCTTTCCAATTTCGTGTCTCAGACATTCGGTAATAAAATCATACCTGGTCAAAGTAGTTTTCAAACAACCGTATCTTATTTACTTGGAATGGTATCGATTATACACGTTAAGTATTTTAGCAGCTTGAAGTTTGAGAATCAAATTGTTTTTATAGTTGATCCTGTTACAAATTGGAACAAAACACTGCCAATGTATGATTCAAAAATGATTAACAGTGAGATATCGTTAAGTGATATTTACTTTTACAAAGTTGAAGATTTCAAATCGTATGGGAGGCATCGAATGAATTTTTATTTGTTTACTTTTATCTAAACCGATACATCGAATGTGATGAATAATTTTATCATTTTGTTGAAAACTTCCAAGAAATGATAGTTTGAATCTCAAACTTAAGAGGTATCTTTCAAAATAATAAATTACACGATTCTACGTTTATGCATGTAATTTATTCCACATTTAATGTTATTACTGTCTTCTATGGATGCTGTAAAAGTTCAATCATACAATGGCTATACAAATATTCTGTGTGCTTCCATGTTATAGACGGATGTAAAACGATTAGAAAGTATATCCTTACTTTTGCATAATGTTGTGATATTGTTGAATTCTGCATTTATATATTGCAATTAGAAAAATGTAATCGAAGATTAATATTAGTTATAATGTAAAAGTATTTATGGTACTTGTTTTCTTATATTTAATACCAAAATCTTAAGTGGAAACAAAAAGAATAGTAGTAATGTTAAATAACATTTTTAAATGTATGGTAAAAAAATGTGTAAGTGAACACGGTTCTTCTATTTAGATTTAATTTAATTTATTACATAAAAATTACATAAATACCGTGTATGTTACCCAACTTAAAATACTTATTTTATTATTCTGTGAGGATTAACGGAAAATAAACAGCATCTGTCTTCATGTGTATAATATTATTTATAACAATTTTATTTACAATAATTTGTGTAAAAGTACGAAAAATATTTTATACATATATGTATAATTAAAAATTTATATAATACCCGCAACATTATGTTACAAATTGCATTGCTAGTTGCTTATTGAAGTGTTCGAAAAAGAAACTACCGCATAAGAGTTTCAGATTCAAGATGATACAGTGTCATGATTTAATTTATGCGTTAGGTGTTTATAGTATTATAATAATTATAATACGTAATTAAAAACCTAGAGGATTTAGTTGAACACATCCGCCATGATCGCACATATTCTTCGAAATTTTGCTTAATTTATTAAATACATCCAACTGTTTACTAGAAGAAATTGCGCTTAAGTTCTGATTCACGCGATTGGATGCCTGCAATGAAATCAACAAAAAGTATTAATATAATGATAGTAATAATGTACTGTAAGTGATAGTAAAATTGAAAATTATCAAAAACATATTCATACTTCAGCACACCAAGTCTGAGCCATAAGGAGCTCATGTTCTGCAGTTGGAAGATTTTTCTTAGCAGCCATTGTTGCTCTGCTCAGTACAACAGCCATAGTATACGTATCAAACGCTACTTGCGCTATTCTGTTCAAAATAAATTGCTCGTCCACAATTCCTCGCCCATATTTGATGAGACTAGATTCTATGCTTTCACCAAAAGCTTGTATACCCTACAGACGAGTGATTATCATTTAGTAATAATTAATTAAATTGCTGGTGCACAAAGCTTTCCGGTGTAAGCCATGTCTACAAATATAAGCTTACACACAGAAGCTGCAGACACATTTACATCAACATTATAAAGAAATATAAACCTTAGTACATAATGCAGCACTTTCTTGCAGACTTGGGTGAACTAAATGTGTAAGACTGGGTGCCGATGCTAATCCAATTGCTCGCGTTGCTCTTTTTGTTGCTTCTTCGAAAATCAGTCCCAGGTTAGCAGTGGGATTTTTAAATGCTTTCTGCAATTCTTTCAAATGACTTCCAGCGTACTGAATTCCAGTAAGCGCGACAAAGAGACGGAGAATGTCATTAGTTCCCTCGAAAATTCTAAAAATACGTAAATCTCGCATAATACGTTCGAGACCGGCGTCTTTCATATATCCCATTCCACCCAATATTTGAATAGCTTCGTCGCAAACCCACCATGCGGACTCTGATGCAAAACACTGTAAAACACGTGATACGTTATGAGACGCCTGATATAGTAAAATAATACAATTAACACGTTAAATGAATCGTACTTTAGAAATTGCAGCTTCTAAATGGTAGTCTTGACTACCTGTATCCATATTGCCACAAATCGTATATGCAAGGGATTCAGTGATGTATTGTAGCATTGCCATACGGCCCAATTTTTCTTGAATACCTCCATAGTTATCTAACGTGCGTCCAAACTGCACACGTTGTGTTGCGTGCTCTACGGCTTTTTTAATACAATGACGCATGGTACCCGAAAGCGCAGCCGCCATACCGAACCGTCCATTATTTAAGATACTCATTGCCACCTAGAAAGACCGTAAAATATGTAAATACTTTCTCCCTCATTTTATAGTATTAATTGTAGCAATACCTTGAAGCCTTGACCTTCTTCGCTTAGAACATTTTCTACTGGTATTTTAACATCTTCAAAGTATACTTCAGCCGTATTACTACATTTGATACCCATCTTCCTTTCTGGTGGTCCATTTGTTACACCACCGAACGATCTTTCAACAATGAATGCAGTGACTTTGTCCTTTGTTTCCCCTGTTCGCGGATCCTTCATAGGAACTTGCGCGAAAACGGTCATTATGTCTGCCAAACCGCCGTTTGATATCCAGATTTTGCTACCATTTAATACATAATACGATCCATCCGCGGACTTAATAGCTCGAGAACGAATCGAACCAGCATCCGAACCGCAACTCGGTTCAGTCAAACAAAACGCTGCAAGCTCTTTATTGCAGACTCTTGGAAGATACTTCTGTTTTTGCTCTGGTGTACCGAACAAAAGTATACCCTGTGTTTAAAGCATACATTAGTAGATATTCTTAAATATTGAAATAACATAACCACCAGTTGTAAAGCTTATTATGCACAAAACTATACCTTAAATCCTATACTTTGATGTGCACCAAGAATGATGGATACACCTAGATCATGATACCCACAAATTTCAACACATCTACTATATTGAGAATTACTTAATCCCAAACCACCATATTCTTGTGGAACCTGAAGAGAAAATGCTCCAAGCTCCCACATTGCAGCCATAGTGTTATCATCTATGGATGCATTCTCATCATTTTTTACTGGATCATTTACTTCCTAGAGAGATGTAGTTAATGAAAGTTAATTTCATGTATCAATAAATAACAAATAAAATAGTTTTTTTTATTTTACCTCATAAAACTTTTCTATAGGATCAACTAAAAGTTTTAATGTGTCAAGTTGCTCTTCTGTTAAAGTTTCTGGGAAAGGAAATACTTGGTTAGTTTGTAATTGGCCACGGAAACTATTCATGGTAAAGGAGTGAGACTCCCTCGCAGCTGCACTTTTCTCTGCTTTCTCAGTTGATGCATTTTTCACAGCTGCTTGTGTTGCTAAACATCTGTAAAACATAATAATTTTGCAAGCTCATTCCCAAACTCAACAACTTTTAAATTTACATTCTTTGAATAATAATTAATGAAATTAAATAATTTATGCCAAAATAAAAATCTTTTTAAACTTGTATTTTAGATTTACAATATATATATTTTCAACACAAGATGTAAATAAAGACATGTACAAATATAAGTATATGAATAAAAAAAAAATAAATTCGTGCACATACCGAGCGTTCCACAAGAAATGATAAAATCAAGGAGGAAGCCATTCTATGTACGAGAACAAATTGATATTGCAAAATAATACTTTTCTCTATGAAATTTAATTTTTTTAAACATCGAATCTACAAATACATGAAACTCATGTTTTAGATTTTAAAACATGATCAAGTAATGTGTTTGTCTATTACTCGTCATTTTTACTTGTAGTAGAAACAGACAATGGTACAATATGACAATTTATATCAAGTTAATTAAATAATGAACTGAAGTATACACTACCAAATAAACTTTTAATTTTAATCTTTTCGAGGACAAAGCTTCATAAAACAAATTTTATTGTGTATTTTCGATCTATTTTTGTACATAAAATGACCTCTTTCCTGATTATATCAGTTATTGCGAGACACCGTGTATATTGGTTCAAAGTTCACTTAACTGATAGACAAATGTCAACACAAATATCTGACGTTCTAATTGACAAACATGTATACAAATTTTTTTCAAATTTGAATAACGATCAACAAAAGTGCATATACTTATATGTATATGTACATGAATAAAATATACAACTGTTACCTCTATATAGCCATATGTACTTAATCGATAAGAGTTAATTGCAACAGGTTGTCACAGTTACTGCTCAAAATGTTGCATTACCGAGAAACAATGGCTCACCTGATATTTGAGTTGATGATCTTTACCAAATTTCGAGGTCTTGGAGCGACCAAGTTTGCAACTCGAAGCATTTTGACGTTGATAAAGACACGAATACCCTGAGACACTTATAAGGATGGCAGAATGAAATTAAAGGAGATCGTTTCCGCGTTTACACTGTTTAAAACTCAACGTGCGTAAGACGTAGCAACTGATTTGGTGCATTCGCAAAACTGGGACAAGGTTTTAGCCCCACTTCATCAATTGTAAAGATACTATCGTTGCGAAAAATTGAACTAATTTATAAATGGTACCGGAGGAAGTTGCGTCTTTTATATAATTAAGTAAGTATACGTCTACACACACATATATATTGTGATCAGACACTATAATAACCTTTGGCAATTACTTTATGACTTATGTCATTAGAAGTGATTGTATATAGTTGTGTACATGTTTTTCGAAGGCTTATTCAGTATCATATTGTACCTGACTGTACCGACAAGTAAAACAGATGCGTTCGTGTTTCTTGTTATGTATTCATAGTATGTATTGAAATAGATTCTCCTCTGTAGATGCTTAAAACAATTGTTTGTGCATTGTTTCGATGACTTTTATAATTAGAGCTTGGCACTTCTCAGATGGCACATGACGCCTTGAAGACAGCTTAAAGACGCCTCAGACCTAAAATAGCCGTAAAATAGTTATTAGTATTCCTTTTCAATGAACAATTACAATAGCTTATTAATCTAAATTTTTTAAAATAAAGAGGTATCAATACAATTCTATAGGGGGCAGATAAATTATACTAAATATAATCCTAACTCGAATAATGACTGCCGTTCTGGTCATAAGATACAGTGCAAATAATGGCAAGAATTATTTGCTTTATGAAATCATATCATTTGGCTAGTTACGCTATCTGTGACACAATGCTCAAATTTTTAAATAAATGTTACCGACAGATGACTGCAGGAGTGCAAGGGTTTCGCCATCTAGCGATAAGAGACTTATACTAATTGGCCATTAGCTTGGGTATTGCGTCGTAGATGACATCACTTGTTTTTTCCATTACATACATATAAAGTAAATGTATCAACACTAGAAACTACCAGCATTGAATGTATACTAAATTAAATTGTATGTATATTTTCGGCGTCGTGTTTTATAATTCATAATTATTGTTACATTCGTCCTTCAAACTGGAGCACTGCACATGTTTATTCCCGCCAAATGACATCAGATACACATAATTTGAACATATGTACATACGATGTGCTATATTGGTATCGTCGGGTATTGACATTAATATAATAATCTGGTCACGAGATGACACTTGGTACTATATCCCATACATCGTCTGTGCTAATCTTTAATACCCCCTATTAGAACGTCATCGAACGACATTAATTAGAAACCTCAAACGATGTGGGTGGCAACTACCTTTATCTCTTGATATGTTTCTGGTCAAACCTCGCGTGAAAGAATTACAATTAATTCAAAAATTTCTTCTTATTTATAACATTAACATATAAAATTACTGTACATATTTGATTATTCCTGTAATATTTAGATCCATGGGCTTGAGTAAAGCCTAGGGTCTTCAATAAATACATACATACATAATCTTTAATATGTAATCTGACACCTCTACATGCGACGCATATGTAAAATCGCAATTTGCTAGACTTTTCTAGATGTTGTCACGCATCGATGAATGTGAAAGTTAAGTAAGAGCTCTCATTTCGGAGATGACTAGTATCAACTTGCATAATAAACAGTTATGTATGTATTATGAGTGTCTATTACACATGAAGATACATATTCTTTTCGAAGGATGCGCCAATTTTGATTAGTCTCCAAAAGAAACTTCTAATTGGCTCCCTTCTCAGCCGAGTTTGTGAAAAGATCTTTGAAATCTTTATGAACTGTGTGTAATCTTTGATATTGCTCTCATTCATTCATAAAACAATGTGGAAATCGAATAAATTGAGAAACACACGACAATGACTCTGACCCTGAAATATATGTGACACGAAGAATATGGGTCAATATGGGTTAAGCCATGAATCGTACAATCGTGAGTCGACCTTTTGTATCCAATTGTATCATATAATCATATTCGCAACGTGTAACGTATTCACTGTATGCAACTTACGTAATGCAACAAACGATAAAATATTTTACGTATTAAGATTTGTTTATTTAATTATTGTTTATCATATGCAACAATTTGTAGATTACCTCGAGAGATTTACATTGTTTTGTTAAATATGTTTGAATAAATACACCTTCTATAATTAACACGTTAAGTGCAATTAATTTCAGTCTATAAAAAATTAATTTTTTTCCCACATAATTTGTTTAACACCAATTGATATACCACTTAGATGATATATAATATTGTTTCGTACCATTGTGTTCATAATTCTCGTTTGTAAATAATTATCATTCACTTTATGCATTTCTGTGTAATTTATAGAGAACATAATATTTTGATCGTTACAGGTAAATGATTTATTTGATCTGAACGATTTGGAGAGGATGATTTAGAAGACAAATAAACATGATTGGTTGCTTTAAATTATAGTATTATCGAATAAATTATTCTAAAAGAATTTTAAAATGAATAATGTTACTTCGCAGGAAGTATCATTGAAATCAGTGTTAACATTAAACAGTAATGACTTTAAAGAATTTGTTTGTGGCTGGGGGGCTGCTGTTATTAATGTTTCTGTTACCTTTCCCATTAATAAGATTATATTTAGACAGGTACGTAGAAAACATTATGGAACAATATACGTAATACGACTAATTTCTAATTGCTCTACTCTATAGATTTTAGAAGATATACCAGCCAATACTGCTTTGAAACAAATATCCAAAGAAGGCATTCGATTGTTATACCGTGGAATTTTACCACCCCTTTGCCAAAAAACTCTTTCTCTTAGTGTAATGTTTAGCATGTATGAAGGATGCAAAAAGCGTTTATACGTATTGACAAACAATGATTTGTTAGTTAGAATATTAGCTGCCCATTTTGCTGGCACTGCAGAGGCTATACTTATGCCACTTGAGAGAGTACAAACTCTACTGCAAGATTGGAGATACCACGATAAATTTAAAAATACTTCTCATGCATTTAAATATTTATTGAAGAATTATGGTATATCGGAGTGCTACCGTGGTTTAGTTCCAATTATATATAGGAATAGCTGTTCTAATCTTATGTTCTTTATTTTAAGAGAACAGTCAAAAGAATTAATGGGCAACCAGGAGTCGTTGGTAACAAGTTTTGTTAACGGTGCTTTAATAGGTGGCTTTACAAGCACCATATTTTATCCAATGAATGTAATAAAGATACATATGCAGTCAAAGGTAGGCGGTAACTTTGAAAAATTCATAACTGTTACTCGTGAAATATATATAGCAAGAAATAGAAGTTTAGTTTCATTTTATAAAGGTGTACAATTGAACTGTATGAGATCGTTTATTAGCTGGGGAGTGATAAACGCATCTTACGATTTCTTTAAACGGATCATGTTTTAATAATAATTTGTATTAAAATGTATTTTGATATTTATTTTTGAAACTACACTTACTTGTATAATGAGTACTATTTCTGAATTAAAATTAAGATTCGCACATTTCTCTTGCAACAAATTAACAGGATTGCATAGATATGTATAAAGGAAACTTTGTGAACTTAGAAAAAATTTAGCATAGGAAAATATTAGTTTCTTGACCATATTCTTGCGATCATTGTACAAATGTCATAAAGTATTTTTTTTAATATAAATAAATGGTGAATGATAAATGAAATTTGCAGTTAGAATGTTATAAATGGTAAAAGAAAATAATATATGATTATTTTTTTATGTACTCTCAGTAGGAGAGTAAAGTCTCCCTATTTTTGTTCAAGTATGCATTTATGAATATGATAATTGAATGATTATGATAAATCTTCAGATTGATTTAAATTAAATCAATAATTGTGCTGTGTAACTCTAATAGGAAAATTAATTTAATGTAACATACAATATTGAATATTATAAGTATAGATCATTGAAATTTGTATTTTGTATAAGGTCTGTAGATAATTTATTTAAAACTGCTAAAAGAAATGTAATATGTTGTGTAAAAATTATACAAGTAATAAAATATGCTATGCTCTATATATTTTCAATAATTACTTTATAGATTACCATAAATTTTTGAGAGTTTATAATATGTAAAACGCATATCCATCAAGGTCGAGTATAGTATTTGCATAAAAATATCTATAAGAAACCATCTATCGTCAAAGGATATACGAAGCGCATGCTCCGAAAATATGTGTACGAGTATAAATAATAACACTTTTTTATGAACATTCAACGTCAAAAAAGGACTATTTCATAGATTTAACATAGAATAATTACATTGCTATCCGAGATAATGAACGAAATTCTATAAATACATACACAAATTCACAAATCGTGTGATCTATTACGATCTGTATACACGAAAAGTAGATATACAAAATTTTCAAAGCATCTTAATAATTCATGTTCCAAAGGGGATGAAACTATTCTATTCGTGTTTCCCGCGAACGTAAAGAAACGAGGTGGCATCGCGATGCGCGTTGTATTCTGTAAATCGATGCGTCTCGGCCGCGGGCTTTTAGCTACTTTTAGCCCACTCCAATTTTTCTGCGTCCCGGTTTAAGCTTTTCATTTCCCTCGGAACTCGGAACGTTTCGAACCGTCTCGGATGCAACGTCCAACGGTCTCGAGGACTGGTGATTCCGAATAAACGTGCCGCTGCGCCGTGAAACATTGCGTGACGCCGCTGCTTCTATTCCAGCATAAGCCTCTCTGTGAATTCCCCTTCCTTCTTTTTCTTTTAAAAAAGACAGACCGTGACTATGATCTTGTACTCCGGTCGCTCGAGGACCAGCCGCCGCAGTCGTGTCGTACGAATCGTACGATTCGTATGAAGGTAACATGCGACCTGAGGTCTCAACGGGAACCGAAAGTCTCTCGGCTCCGGGGATTTCCGGCAAGCAATACGGGGAGCTGTTTCCGCGGACCGCATAATCGGGTTGAATAATGAGAATCAACGCGACAAAAATGAGCACTCCGATCGAGGAGAAGATTGACCAGAAGTTGAAGGTGAGAACGGTCTCTTTTCTTCATTGTTTTCGTCAATTGTACAGTTGATTCTTACAAGTCGTCGAAAATTTTATCATTTTCATTGAAAGTGTCAACATCGGAATAAATCTATGGTATGTATAGGTGATTGCGCTGCTCCTAATGATTTTGTATTTCTCGACGATCGCGTGTTTAAAATTTTCGGGAAATTCTTTGTCAATGTAATTGAATAAGTGCGAGAGAAATTATGTCACAGAGAATTTATAGACTTTTCATGAGTGAATTATTAATACTTTGGAACTTCATGTTACTATGTCTTTTTATATTGTTCCGAGGACGCGTTTTAGTTTAATTCTCCGATGGTTCGAGCGTCAGAGTGAAATAAGAGAATTGATATTCTTCGATTGAAAGTTTGATAAGAATTATTTCGATGTTGAAGGCATTGTCAAACTATATCTTTATAATTGCATGCAGCATGTATGTGCAGAGATTGAAGCAATGCAGTTAATTAATCAATATACAGAGGTGTTTTGACATGGAAATAAAATTAGTGATATAACTTTGATCTTTGACTGTATTTATATGGTGTTTTTTGTTATCAAATTGCTTAAAAAGGTGCAGAGGATAGAAATATAATTTAATGTTTGTTTGAAATACAAAGTATATGAATTTTTTATTATTTTTATAAAAGGTAAGGACTGGGATGGTCAGTGTTAGCGATGGGAAAAGCAAACCAATACCAATGCGTTTGCAATTGTCTATGGAGGTTTTGAAACTTCAAAGAGAAGATTTAGAGGTAATGTTTGATATATATACCCTTATATAAGTTTCATACATATAATTGATTATATCATCTTCATTGATAATACAATTTAATTTAATTTTATTCTTAGTTTTCTTTATATTTTACCTTTTTGAAAATGTAATAAGAATATCTAATCAATATTACTCATACTACTATTAGTCATATGACCCATGTTGTAGTTGATCTCTTGAATTTTGCTCGAAGTGTATGAATATCCATAGTGTCTACAAGAATTTTATAGTTTCTAAAGAATAACCCTGATTTCTAGCAGGCAGTGAATCACAATAAGCCACCACTGGATGCTAAGGAACGAATGGTGCAAATTACTAGACAAAAAGTTGGAGGCTTAGGATTAAGTATAAAAGGAGGAGCTGAACATAAACTTCCTGTTCTTATATCTAGAATTTATAAAGGCCAAGCTGCTGATCAGTGTGGCCAATTGTTTGTAGGAGATGCAATCATTAAAGGTGTGTTTGTTATTTATAAAATTCACTTTACATTAGTTGGTACACTTACTGTTGGTTCCTTTATGTACAGTCTAAATGGAACATCTACTTTCCATAGAAGTTACATTGAATGCTTGTTCTATTTCTGTCATATCTGTCAATATTGGTTTTTTTCCTTTAAAACAGAGGTAGTCTGCTCTCTGTCCATTAGTATTACTTTATGAAACCTGTATTCACACTCTTAAAGAAAATTATAGTTGATCACATGCTGTCAGATGGTCTAGTGATTTAACTAAAAATTGTGAAATCAATTGATTGATCATGAAATTGCTTTTAAAGATGAATATTTGATTCCAATACAGTGAATGGAGAATATATAACTGCATGTAATCACGACGATGCTGTAAACATCTTGAGGAATGCTGGTGATATAGTTGTTTTAACAGTGAAACATTATCGAGCAGCCAAACCATTTCTACAAAAAAATGGTAAACACAATTGTTTATCCGAATATTGTTATATTTACATATTGTAATTCTTTGTAATATTTACTGAACATAACTTTCAGAAAAAGAAGAGAAACTGGATAATGTACCAAATGGTGGTTCAGAAGATGAATGGCTATCACCCAATAGACAGAGTGGCAGTCCTAGATGCGGTCACAGTAGGCAAGGTTCAAACGCATCTGCCACTTCGATGCAATGTAAAAAATGGGTGGATGTTATAACAGGTTGCAATAATTTTTTTCAAGCTCTCATTTTTATTTCTTTATATAAGGGTTATAACATTACTAAAAATAACAGAATGTCGCGTATTTTCAGTTCCACTGATGATGGCGTACGTGACGAGATACATTTTTGGAACGGACAAGTTAAGAAGAAACGCATTCGAAGTAAGAGGACTAAATGGCGCACGCACCGGTGTGATACATTGCGATGATAGTGCCATTCTAAGTCAATGGTTGAAATATATTACCGATAATATTACCGGCTTAACGCATTTGCAGGTGAAGAAAATTTCCGTTTCGTTATTTATTACTTATATAAGATTGAATAGTGAAAAGGGATACCTATGATCATTTCTAGATGAAACTGTATAATCGCAATTTCGGGGTGGGTGAACGTATAGAGTACATGGGATGGGTAAATGAAGCGGTGAGCAATAGTAATCAACCGTGGCAAAGTTATAGGCCAAGATTTTTGGCCCTGAAAGGACCCGATTTATTGTTATTTGAAACGCCTCCTGTAAGTGTAAACGAAGATATAAGTGTATTGTACAATTCTGCAAGATTTTTAAAATTGCTGCATTTTGTTTTGTAGTGCAACATAGGAGATTGGTCACGATGTGCATTGACGTTTAAAGTCTACCAAACGATGTTTCGTGTGATGCGAGAATCTGAAAACGTGGACGAAAGACAACACTGCTTTCTAGCACAAAGTCCGGGTAAACCACCGCGATATCTAAGTGTCGAAACTAGACAAGAACTGTTGAGAGTTGAGGCAGCGTGGCACACCGCAGTGTGTTCAGCTGTTACACATTTGAAAGTTAGTGTCGTATCTTTTTTTTTCGGAATGTAGACATTCATTTTTAAATATTCATAATGTTGTGTTGTTGGCCAGAGTAAAACATTTCCTGTCACTTGTAACGGAAGAAGCGCGGGATTAACCTTAGAATGGACTCAGGGGTTCACGCTTTCTTACGAGGATATTGGAGAGGCCATATGGCGTTATAAATTCTCTCAGTTGAGAGGGTCCAGTGATGACGGAAAGAGTCGATTGAAGTTACATTTTCAGGAACCTGATAGTATTGCTATCGAGACGAAGGTATCGCACCCAATGTGGAATGAAAGACATTGACATCAACGGTTAATTTTCATTTTTTATTTGTAGGAATTGGAATGCTCCCAGCTTCAGAATTTACTGTTCTGCATGCATGCATTTTTGACCGCAAAAGTCGCCGCGGTAGACCCCACCTTTTTAACGTCAACAACTCCATAAGATCGAAGTAAGTATCACCGCCAATTATGCAAACGACGGATCACTGTTCAACATTTATATAATTAGCTAGACGTACAGAAATACTTACGATTAATGAACTAGAACGAACACATGTCAAATACTAGTCAATTCCCGCGAGGAAATATCTTTATAATTTCTGGAAGATTGTACATGTACATTTTTTACTTTAATGCTTCCAGTTTTATTTCTGAAGGATACTGATGGACTATTAAGTAGATAGTAATACCAATTGCTAGAAGTTAATTTATTTATGTATATATACGTATATACTGTTACGTACTTTGCTATTGATTAAGCACTGCTATTTATTTTTTTACACTGACGAATTAGAAATCGGTAGAAGATTTATATTTCATTGCAATATTTCGAACTGACTGTGAGAGCGTAACTGCTTTAACTTTGAAAGCGTATCGTTTTATATAAATATTCTTTTTTCATATGAAAAATATACATTTATTATATGAAAAAATAATGGAACGTTAAGTCGAAAATTAGAAACTTATCAATGCGCTCGTTCATGATTTTTAAGTTCCAACGATGAGGCAATCTTCTTTAAGCAATGATTCACACATTCATGTGTTGAGTTACCTTTCATATTAATCTGGTGCCTTAAAAACCATGAACAAGGTGTAATTAATAACAAGTTGTAAATGCACCGAAGTTGTATAGTTCATTAGAACAGCAAGTTTTATGCATTCAATGCCAACAACTATACATTTAACTAGAAAATTTTATCTTATGTTAACACAGAAATACGAGATTATATTAGTCTAATGTTAATTTTGTATCAGTATTAATTCAATGAAACAAAAATCGCGAAATAAAAACCTAATAGCAATAAGTATCATTAGACCATGGTGGCCATCCATTTAAAAGATTAATTTGTTAATGTATAAACAAAGAGGAATAGATCGCTGGGAGCAAACATATAAATGATATTATAAGAAATTTCTTTAACAATTCATATTTTTTAATATAAATTAGCAGTGCATTTCTAAAGAAATTCCTGTTTGTATTTACAGTGTTAAGTTAAAAGTATATTCTAAATTATAATACCTATGAATCAGTTATGCTTTTTAACCATGTTTTTACAAATTTTAATACACGAAAGTATATTTTATTACGTTACGAGAATCTATTCTTCTCTTTCTCTATAAAAGTTCAAACGTTACTAATTACACAAAGTAACTTTCAGAACTAATACCATACTCTGTGCAATTAATCTATCAGATTTCAATTATATTTAGAGCAATAAATGTATATTGAGTGAAGAAACACGATTAACGCTGTTTAGAACACGAATTGCACATTGTAATAATCATAATACACAATTTCTATCGTTAAGGTATTACGGGAGTTTTATCATAATCATCACAGAAAGTAATGAAAACCGTGTGCGCTCACAGATGCATACCTCTATACATTCTAATTATTGATTGATAATTTAATATCACAAGTTAATGATTTATTGTGAAGAGACATATTATTTTTGTGAATTATGTGGAAATAGTTTTCAATCCTAAGGAGATTAACAAACGTTTAATTTACATTGCACGTTTTAAGGGTCTCCAGTTACTCGTAGAAAGTGCCTATACAATTATATATAATACAGTAGGAATTACAATTAATTTTCACTGATTAATTTTCCTAGTCTAAACTCTAAGAGTGTTACCATGGTCGGAATTTTGAATACTATGGTCATTTAATTATGACTAAAAGGCACTCTAGAAAACAAGCATCACTTCATTGTATTACAATGTCTCATACTATTTCATGCGAATCAATGTTTTGTTTATGTTCATTGTTTAGAAAATGACCATACACATAAGATAATACGGATGAAAGATCAAGTAAAACTCACTACTGAATTTAATTACAGATGCATCGCGGTGAGTTTTTATAAATTATAATGTTGTTAGCAAGGGCCAAAATAGTTCAGTATGCAAATACAAACCGAGAAGTACTATTTATAAGCGTCCACTCGTTAGATTTGCAAACGTAATAAAAAATGTATCCAAGATCATACAAGTAATTCCGACTCGAGTCAGTACATCCAGAAAGCAATTGTAACTGTGTGTTATATTTATTAAGTGCAAGATACGTTACAATATACCATAACAGCATTGCTGTTTTCTATTATACATATGCATCGCATGCATTCTATAGTTAAATTTAGATTATTATGAAGAACTGCACAATTATATTGTATAGGTAACATAAGCCAGAGAATGTGAAACTGATCTGCGGAAGTTGATTATAATACTACTTGTAGTTGTTCAACATTAATATTTCTTTTTTAAAGCATAATCATTGAAGAATTCATTTTATAATTTATAATTTAATAAAAGAGATTATAAAAATTATTTCATTGAAAACATGCATCATAAAGAAGATTGGTATCACCACAATTTTCTAAATCATGAAAGATTTTTTTTACAATTTGTGAAACATTCATAACATTATAATATTTCAATGAATTCTACAACGTATGACAAGTAAATAGATATTTCAATTCATTCTATGGTATACAGCAATATTGATGTAAATAGGAGAACATGGCCATACATTTTCTAAATACTAAGCTTTAAGTTTAAAACAACCTGTCATTCTGAAATCCCATTTCTCTTTGATTATCACAAAATGCCAGAGAAAAATTGTTTCATAAAAGTTTTAGATTGATGTGGGATTGCAGAATTGCTGACTGCTAAAAGTAAAAGAAGAACACAAAACATTCTTATCTTATATTTTAAAATATAGTTTATGTGTTATAATGTCTATCCTCCCATTGACAATATGTTTTAAAATATATTATTGTTAGAAGTTAAAAAGTCTAATTTAAATATTATTTAAAATGCCTATTCCCTTGTATAACGGTCGTGTGTGCTAACATAATCGTGTACAAATTTAGTAATTTTTTTATAATTGTTAAGGCACAACAGCGAATAATTTTAAAAGATAGTCATGCGGTTTGAAATTAGCGTAATCTACCACGGCCATGTACATATATATGTAGTTTGTTCGTGAGATATGAGATGCAAATTAAAAATACAGAGTCCAAGGTTATATTCCAGTACGTTAAAACGCACCCATATTCTTAAATTTTGAAACAATTTTAAGCCTCAAATATTATTATTTATAGAACAAAAACTTTATACCAATGGCATTGTTGCATTTAAAAATATAACTATCTCACTATTTAGACAGAAAAGGGTCGATGAATTATAAACATGATGTGAATATTTTTGTTGTAAAGTATATGTTTTTCAAAATTATTAAACGAAAATTTAAACCACCGACTGTAATACGAATTTAAAAGTGAGTCGATGAAATCTAACTCGGCTAAAACTTTTGTCACAAACTGTAGATGCACAGATATCGATGGCGATACGATTTTATTAAATTATAGCTTCAATTCGTACAGTGCTTTACTACTAAACGTGTCACAAAAAATGCATAATAAGACTCGCCCGATTGTGCTAATATTGTTTACATTAAAGAATCGAGTTGTCAACGCTAAAAAGCGCGTCCAGTATACGTGTCGAGAGCGAAATCGTTGAGAAGGTATTTGCTGTTGTGCATCAATATGGCGGCGAATCTTGAGGAAGAGCAAAGTTTAAGAGAGTGCGAGGAATACGTGCAAAGACACAATATTCAACAAGTTTTAAAAGACTGTATAGTGCAACTGTGCGTGGGACGTCCTGAAAACCCCATATCATTCTTGAGGGAATACTTTCAGAAACTAGAACGGGTACGTATTAAATCGCAACGTCTGTAAATAACCTCTAGATATCATTTTGCCTCCTTATTGAATTTTTGCTCGCAAACTGCAAATGCATGGGGACATTCCATGAGTCATACTATCTCTTAGAGATTATACAGCTAACTAATATATCTAAATATGATGTACATTTTATTCATTTCGTATAAATGACATGCTAAATACAAACATCAATATCATATCAGAGCTTGACAAGTATAAGTAGTACGTTTTGTTTCATTTAAAATTTTATTATACATGTAATGGAAGACTGCATTCTGTATGTAATATACAAATCTAAAAAGAAAATAAGATTAACGATAGTCTTATGAATATCTCATTGAAAATGAACCTCATAACTGCATTGAGGATGGTTATGCAAATATAAATTTTTATAAATTAACTTACACATTTCGTCTACTGTAATAAGAGTTCTACAAAATTTCGAATCAGTGAAATATTTTCTATATTGAATTTTCGCAATAATGAATGACAAGAGAAAAAAATGACATGTAATGTCAAAAAAGTCTTTCAATGGCAACATGCAATGGTTGAGGTTTATTAAAAGGAGATAGAGGATTTTATTGAAAAGTAAAAAATAAATCAGTTTACCTAGATAATTAATTTATTAACAAATATATAAGGCCATTAAATGAGAATCCCTGTACATTTCATGTACTATTCTACATAAATTTAATCCATTTTTTTCACTTTAACCAGAGTTAATTCGGGGAGAGAATTTAGTGTTGAATGTGCGCACTATGTTTAACATTGTAACAAATATTCGACGCTCCAAAAGTATTTTTAACACGGGAGAATAATCCTTCGAAAGTTTTACGTCATGTTCAATTCGAAGTGTCATTCGGGATATGTTAAACGTGTGGTCGTAGATACGCTAGTGCAATATATTACCAATTTTCTATTTTGTATTTTATTTAAAAAATTTACAACAGTTAATGTCCTATTAAGAATTTGGCGGCAAATGCGTTTATTTAAAACACATTCGATCTGAGAGCATTTAAGTGGGAGTAAGCGGTCTGTGGTGGGGATTTGGCACAACGTTACCGATCGTAAAAACTTTACTACACTGTTTCTCCTTTAAATTTATCAGCTGTCATGTACAGTGTGTTTAATACAAAGTATTACAACAAAATATTTTTGGAAAAATTAACAATTATAATAACGAGTCCTATTATATTTGATGATCTGTAATCGATGGTTATTTATACGATGCACCTTCGTTTTTTTTCTCGAAAAGCTTTTGTAGTGTGTATCTAATTCGAACGGAAAATGTTTCGTTTTTACTATTAACGGAATGAAATTTGTTTCGTGTTACTTGTTATTCGAAACATTTCATTCAGGTAACGAGTTTGCTCATCAATCTTGTCGGTAGTGGTCTGTTCGGTGACAGCTGCATTCTCATTTTTCATCCGAACTGTACAGCACCGACCTTGATAAGATTTTCCTATCTTCGAAAACAACCAACTTAGACATTTAGGTGCCCCCTTTCTTGCCGTCTATATGTATACATATGTATTGTGCACCACTGTATCGCGCGGGAATGGTCGATACCATTTTCCATTTCTTAGTGAACCCCGCGAACGACAAACACACACGAAGGGGACTTTAGATCTCACGAAATCAGGGGCACGGAGAAAGGGGTTGGGGGTCGGGTTATGCGCAAGTATAAAGGATGTTCGTCGTAACTTTATATTCACGGCGGTTATTTTTACGTTGTTGTATACTCTATCCCGTTCGTTATTCTTCTTCTGTAACGAAGGGAGATTCGCTGGTTTAATTAAATGTCGTTGCTGTGATCATATTCTTTTTTCAAATTATTGCGAGAACCTCGGAAATCGTGGATACCGTTGCCGATGAACACTCTGTATAGGGGCATGCTCTAAATATAGAATATGCTCGAAATATAACGAGGCGCGCAACTTTAGCCAACAGCGACCGAAAGTCGTGTGTAAACGCGCGTTCGTCCTCGAAAAATGTACAAACGGGTCGCGCCACACGACGACGGTATATTTCAACGACCAACGTCGGAAGCACGTTACGTCCGCGTCTCTCGTTGGTCCGGTTTTCATCTGCTAAGTCGTTCGTCGATTTGATTGGTGGATCGAGGAAAAGTTTTGGGACGGTGCGCTTTCGCGCGGTCTGTTTACATTTACCTTCTGGCACTTCAGTCAGACTGACCCGAGGGAAACCGCGCGCGTCGTGAAAGATCGTTGTCGGCATTAATCGAATTTGGCGAGGCCTTAGAAAATTCCGAACTGCCGCTGCCGGACGTCGTGATCGGAGACGACGATCGTTTCTCATCGCCGCGTCTCTTGTGGTTGCCTAATTCCGCTTTTTGTGCTTTTTTCGAGACACAGTACAATAGGACGCTTTTCCGGCCGCTTTCGAAATTAGTGTGTGAGTGTCGCCGAAAAATATATTTTCCACGTGAAATTATTCGTGTGCGATATTGAGTAATATATTTGGACAAATAATGAACGAGGTACGATCGTGGATCTGGATCATATATTCCGATAAGATACACTAATTATACCAGTTAAAAATCGGCTTGCCTCTTGGTGGCGTTTCGAAACACAGTGTGTATTAGAGAAAGGAACAGTCAGTACATATTTTAAATGACGTGTGGATGATAGGAAAGTTATGCAACCAAATTTTGTTGCTGTTTCTTTTTTCTTTCAAAACAATGCGTTATAGGTACAATACTGTTTTACCACGCGCTAAGACCATTGACCGTCTAGTCTTGACACTGTCCTTTTAATTCGATGCTATTGTTAGAGCGTAGTTCGAACGTTCGTCACGATATAGTGTTTATTCGAACGTTTCCCTATATGCGCATACAGAGTGCAAGGTTAAGTGTGTACAGTTTGTTTTGAATCTAGGATTAAGCAGCGAAATTTAATTGTTACATCAAAACTCCTAATACTCGGTACAGATGTGTTGTACATTGTTGGAGTTCTCTCGTGAATTATTTGAACGTAAAAACGTCGTTAACATTGCCAATTCATTAATAAATATTTCAAATGAGTATCAATATACATATATACGTTTTGTGAATTATTAGTCTCTTGAGTATATGTATAACTCCGTTAGGGACAGTAATCGATACAAGAAGAGATCCAAAGTAGCCTGGCATGACTTATCTCGCGATCGTGTGTTGTTTGTCGATGAAATTTCGCAAGACCATCTCTCTGTGACGAGTGAGATGATTATTACAGAACGAAAATTTTTCGAAACACGTGTATTCAGCGATTCCCTCGGTGTTTTTTTGCAAAACCGTGTGCTACACATTTTCGAGACCGTGTTCATCTATGAAACCACCAAGTGATCCATGACATTATTCGCCAACCTTCTTCGCCTATACGCATATCGTTGGCGTAACATTTTCTCTGTGGGGGCTTATATAATTTTTTTCAAGAAGTATCGAACTTTTCGAACAATGGGAGTTGCTACGGGGTGTATCTGAACTGGAGGTTTTCGTGCCTCCAGTCCCTTTTCGCGAAGGTACATGTTAGAATTTGTTTAGTATTTTTATGTCAAGATAATCAGCGTTTAAAGGGAGATCCCCCCCACCATTTTTACGCGATACCTGTGTGTCATCCTGTACGTTTAGAAATTTAAACAAGCATGTGATTTCATTAGGGGAAGAAGGGCATCGTAGTACATATTCCGCGCGCATGTGTAAACAAAATTGACTTATAAAACCGTCTTTGCCTGCATCATATCTCGCCATCGAAGCACTTGACGCTGTCGCGTTCGTTTTTGTTTAAACAAATAAATTGAAAAAGAAACGAACGGTATCGATCTAGGGGACCGCGGTTAGTGGCGTCTGCAAAACGATTAGGTGGATAGTGTCGACATGGTGCAGCAGGCGAGTGGAGCGTTAAGTTTCATAAGTTTAACGGCACAGTGTATTTAAAGGGTTCGCTGGAAAATTCTTTGTGAAATTAGCTCGACGCTCAAGAAGGGGATAGTTAACTTTTCATTTGAAAGTTCTTAATAGCGTCCTTCATTGATTTTGAATTTTCATTCTTGATTTTTGTACGAAGTGCGCTGCTCCCGCTTATAACAATAATAATTTCAGGAGCAAGCTCACGATGCCAAGCAACAGATCGCGACTAGTCCGGAAGACACGGAAGACATACCGGCGGGTCAGCAGGGTCCTCAAGTTCCAAGGCGCAGAGGTGGCATCTCCGCGGAGCCGGTCTCCGAGGAAGATGCCACCAGCTATGTCAAGAAGGTCGTGCCTAAGGACTACAAAACGATGGCTGCCTTGAGCAAAGCAATTACCAAGAACGTTCTTTTCGCTCATTTGGACGAGAACGAACGCTCTGACATATTCGACGCCATGTTCCCGGTCACGTTCTTGCCCGGAGAGGCAATCATTCGGCAGGGTGATTATTTTAAAGCGTCCTACAGTTAATTTACATATTTCCATCTAGTATAAAAGGTCGAGTGAGTTCAGAGGAGCTACTTAAATGTCCTGTGTTTGTGACACGATACCATATACTGTATAATAGAGTTTGCCAAACCAATAAGTACCGGTAATGATGGTGGGGTATGCACGTACACACAGAATTAATTTAACCTGAAATTTTATTACGCTTGGATAGGCGACGAGGGAGACAATTTCTACGTGATCGATCAGGGGGAAGTTGAAATTTTCGTGAACGGCGAGTTAGCCACCACTATCGGGGAAGGAGGAAGTTTCGGCGAATTGGCGTTGATTTACGGGACTCCACGGGCGGCTACCGTTCGGGCGAAAACGGACGTCAAGTTGTGGGGTATCGACAGAGATTCCTATCGTAGAATCCTTATGGGCTCGACGATAAGAAAACGGAAGATGTACGAGGAATTTCTTTCCAGAGTGTCGATCTTAGGTGGGTGTGAATCGTGACTACGTGTGCCAAAAAATACTACACACCGCACTGATGATCCTCTACTTATAAATATGTCACGGGTGAGGTTCGCGTCGGACATCTTGTATAATATATTCTCGTTCTATGTTTAGAATCTTTGGACAAGTGGGAACGGCTGACGGTGGCCGATGCTTTGGAACCGGTGGCATTTGACGACGGCGAGACGATAGTTCGACAGGGTGAACCGGGCGAGGATTTTTATATAATTGTAGAGGGTACCGCTGTAGTCCTTCAGCAACGTTCGGAGAACGAGGAACCAGCGGAAGTGGGTCGTTTGGGACCGTCTGATTACTTTGGTAAAGATGCTTTTCGATTCGGTGATTCTTTTGCGATACAGTTAGAAAGTTTAAAGTTTAATACCTACTGTTCGTTACAGGTGAGATTGCACTGTTGTTAGATAGGCCAAGGGCTGCGACGGTGGTGGCTCGAGGTCCTTTAAAATGTGTTAAACTGGATAGGGCAAGGTTCGAAAGAGTTCTAGGTCCTTGTGCGGATATCCTGAAACGCAACATTACCCAGTATAACAGTTTCGTGTCCTTGTCCGTATAAATCGCTGTTCACGTGTCGGGGTCACCCAGATTTTCTTTGTGGAACTGTGTTTCACTGTACCGTTATATATTTTTTTCTTTTAACTAATATCTACGTTATAACTGGATTGCGGATGTTTCTACGAATTTACATTTTTATAGACCAATTTAGAAAAGTAGCGATGAATTTGTTTTTGTTATTGTGAATTTTATTAGGTTGTGCTTTAAAATAAAAACTTTATGGGATGCCATTAAAGTTTTTCTTTTATTGTATTTTCTAAATTGATATGCAAGTATACATGTGTGAACATCTGTAATCTAGTAATAACTGTATTATGTCAGCCAATACACACCCTAAGAATTATATACGTTGACCGTCTTTTAAACACACCTGTATATAAAATATTTCGCTTTGAAGCGTCAAAATTTTAACTCACAGATGTGGATGATTTAACAATCAAATTAGTCCTTTTAATTGAAAGCGAGGAGTCTTATCAGTGCTGTGTAGTAGGGAACGAAAGACTTATAACTCGTTTGTTCAAGAGTCAGGTCAATTTTGTCACAATCTTGCTTAACACTGCAATAAATCTATTGAGTTCAGTTGTTTCGGATAGGAAGAGTAGTGGTTATTGTCTTTGTTCGCGCATTGGTTAATAGGTGCACGGTGATTTTGAAAGATAGCGACGGTACATATAATTCTGATTTACATAAATCAAACGATTTCTATGTGATTCAATCTTTTTAGTCTTTCACGTGAACTTTTCTTGAAAGTATTATAAAAATCCACAAGAACTCGAGGAACACAGTGAATCGCGCGTTTACCTCATAAATATTCATGTTCGAAGGGAATAATGACAAAAAAAATGTATATCGTGTATTCGGAATTCGCAATTCTGAGCCCTCGTCTTTTTTGTTACGGCAGTATTCTGTTATTTATTTCGTTAAATTCTATCGAAGCGAACTTGATCCTTCTGTAAGAATGTTTGAAATATCTATAATTATTATTATATGCATTTGATGATGTAGCGATTTATTCATACACATGTATGTGTATGGTTTAGGAAGGTAAAATATAAAGAGGAAGTATATTAAACCTGAATATTTGTATAACATTGAATCTAAATAGCAGATCTAATGTAACTTCGCACAATTTGATCAACAATCTGTGCACAATGAATGAGACAAGAAAGGAAGAGTCCCCTTAAGGAAGTTTGTACCAAGCAGTATTAACAAATGTAGTATTGTGTTGCTTGGTACAATTCGAAAAAGTGTTGTATTATATCGGTATTTCTTATTTTCTCCAATTTTGTTGTCCATTATGAAAAAGAGAGAGAGAGAGTCGAACCAAAGATTTTGCTTTTATCGCGTTGACTGCCAACATTTTCGTAATTATATAAATTTCATTTTGAATATCATTGAATTAGGATGAAGACTAAAAAAAAAAGTAATTATACTACTGGATCAACAATTTTTTACGAACAATCATGAATACATTACTAAATTAATAAATATACAATTTCTAACGAACATAAGAATAATTTAGCTATTATTTTGCTACAGTATTCAGGTCACGAAGGTTTAATTATAACATAAAACACTTTATTTCAATTTACAACAAAGATTCCCTGTAAATCTGTTAGGTTCCAGTGTAACGCATTAAAAATTAATATAATCTCCGAAAATTAAATAATTTATTATGCACAACACCTATATTTGAATGCGATCGTACAATGAAAATGTCCCCTTCTCCCTCTCAATTATGATCTTGTACCCCTGTGCTTCATGCGTTAGAGAACGTTCTCGGAAACCGAGAACTGATAACGAATTATCGAGGAAGAAAACGTCCCGCGGTAAAACACTTAAATAGATAAAAATAAATCACTTATCACTCACGAATGGCAATTCGATACCAATAGATCTGTCCCGGTTAAAAGTTCTTAAACGTAGATTTTTGTACACATTAACTCCCTTTTTTTTTTTTTTTTTTTTTTTTTTTTTTTTACAATAAAGGCATAACCCGTTGGTCTCCTTCACAGCATTCTTCAATTTCCTCTTCATCGATATGCCTATTAAGTGTGCCAGTTGCCTTTCAAGCCCTCAATCTCCCATAAAGCAGTTCTTCGCCGCGTTTCGTCCGTAGCTTCGATGGTGGTCTTCCTTCCTCCATACGTTCACGTCCGAATCAATTGCAGTAATTCCATTTAGTACTCCTCGCGATTATCACTGCTACGGGTTCACTTCCTTTTCCCTGGCACATCCATTCGAATCTCGAAGCTCCCCGCTTTGAAGTAACCATGAAGCATTTTTCGATCAGGTAGAAAGGACTGGCAAGCGGTTAAAAAATTCCGTTTTCATTGTGGACAGCGTTTAAGAAAGACGGTTACGATTGATCAGAGACGATAACAAAGGACATGTAACAATTAACGAAGGGAGGGACTTGGCTGTTATCGAAGAACTCGAAGTTCGACCCAACGAGATTTTTTCCCCCAAAGACGATTTGTTGTTTTCCTTCTTATTTTGTTTGTTTTTTTTTTCCGTAATTCACTACGAGCCTCGGCTTCATACCGAGTTTGAATTGAGGTAGTTACGGATGACCGGAACCAATCATCCTATATTCTTTGTACAATTTTCTAGCCCACGAAATTCCTTGCTTGAGGCTATGCACGTGTACACGGTGGGCCGAGATTGAGACGTATGTACAAACTCATTGTGGGGGGGAATTTTCATTTACAAAATTGTTGTTCGACCAATTGATGTCGATCAACGCGAAGAGCAATGATGATCATAAAGAGAATAGGCGAGAAGAATCATCGTAACGGGGTGACGTGTGTACCATGGTTATATGCACATGCATATGCATATGCATGTGTGTGATCACATATACGCATATACTGGGAGAAAACACATGCATATGGGCACACACATGGAGGACTTGTGCATACGAGTGTGCACGAGACCAATTGATTTGTTATGCGGCTTCCACAAGAAACTAGAGATTGACGTTGCCTTTACCAAGCACCTAGAGAACCACTGCTTGTCTTGCAGTCGATTAGTTGTTGTTCAGGATCAGCATAAACCAACCCGAATTCATTGACAAATTCATAAAACTTGTCCAAAGATTCAAAGGCCAATTCTGCTACGACGAAATCAACCGCCAAATTTTGCCGGTAGCTAAACAGCAGAAGAAATGCATCATTAGACAAATGTGTGTTAAATAAGTGTACATAAGAACATGTAATTATAATCATGATAAGTAACAACTAGATGTATATGTATATAAAACTAATTATTTTTCAGCTACGATGTCCTGTAACAGAAATCTATATATGATTATAAGTGACAAAAAAAATGTTCAATCTTCCACCCTCCGCGTAACGATGTACACCTGTATACCTTATTCAAATCAACAATTTTCAACGATGACCAATTGTAATTCTATTTCCAGCGAAAGTGTGGAAATATATTTGATAGCTAGCAAAAATACGGTCAACTTATCGATCTATGTGTCTACGAAGTTTATAAGTTCACATAATTTATGCAACTAACTACCATTAGCATCCAAACAAAATAAATTACTTCGGTGATAAGAAATATTGCCTCTAAATGATACAATATTAGTCCTTTTAAAATAATGTAATATGAACATTTTTGAATACGATCTGTAAAGGGAGATTGTTTTTCATTAAAGACATTAATGTTTGTAAAATATCGTCGAATACTGTTTGGAAATCCGTTAAAATATATAAATAAATTATGACTAATAAAAGGTCTAGTACGTACGACTTTAACATGCATTTCAATGCATTCTTGCGCTCTCTTGCGACAAACCAATCCATCAGGAAGGCTGCCATTCTTGGAGCGACGGCGTATAATTTAAAGAATGCATGGAAATTGCCCAGCCACCAAGCTGAACGTACTTTCAGTGCATGCTTTATGCACTCATCGTGTTTGTCTTCTTTTGATAAAGCTGCTAAAATTGTCGTTAAATCTGTAATAAAGAAAATTCACAATTAATTTTAGGTTTTTACAGACGAATCTCAACTGTTTTTGCAGACGAGGTATAGTATGTACTTAATATCTATTATCGTTACATGCTGATAAATTAGATGTACTATACCTCGTCTGGAATATCTGTAAATGAATCTGTTACCTTGAGTATTCTTGGTAAAAATATAATACAGTATTCGGTATGCAATGAATTCACACCGGTTCTCTCCGCCAACATCTTGATATAGCATCCTTAACTGTGTCTGACACTGATTGAACTCTTCATGATCGCCTTTTTCTAGAGCTACACGGGCATGTGTTTCATACACGTGAACTGTAAATGCATCCCTGATACCTTGGACGGTAAGATCTTGTCGAATGGATTTAAGTTGATCACAAGCATATCTATAGTCTTGTTCAGCCACCCAGCGCTTCTTGACATGTGCCAAAGAATTTTGGAGTACACTTACCGGTCGTACAGCAGAGGGAGCTGGAGCCTTTAATGTATAAGCAATACATTTTTTAATATCGTCTACATATTGACCGTACATTATTTAACGGAAAATTAATTCTTACAGATGTTAGCCGCAAATACGGTTTTTCTATATCCTTGCATGTTCCAACTATGTGAAGACCAGTAAAATCAAACTCTGCCGTAGGATCATCTTTAACACCATTGCTGACGGTCCTGGAAATACTATCGTTAAATCTTGCAGCGCGTTGTTGTAGTTTCTCCTTGGATCCTAGCTCCTCAGTGTTGCCTGTAGCTAAACCAAACTCTGAATAGAAATGTGATTTCATCTGTTTAGTCTTCTTTGTTTTCTTGCTGCTGTGATTTTGTTTGCTTTTAGTGGACTTTTTCGTCTTTAACGATTTGTAATCGTGTTCCCGGTCGCTAACATTGGACGAGGACGATGTACTACGCCTGTACTTTCGGGACGGTGGGCTACGTGTATTCGAACGCGATTTCGACTTTGATCTCGACCTTGACCTCGACCTCGACCTCGATCTTGACTTTGACCTTGATCTAGTCTTCGACCTTGATCTCGACCGTTTGTGACTCACAGAGAGACGCGCACCAAGCCGAGCCCCGAGAGAAGTAGAGAGGCCTGGCTTGCGCAAGCCTCCCTGTGCAGTGACCAGCAGATTAGCTAGATTAGTCAACTTTAACGCTGGTTTCTGAGGCTTTATCGTCATCGTCATACGTTCGCTGTGGATGCTAGGTAAAGGTTCTTTGTCCCAATCCTTCACCCATAGCGAGCCATCGTTCGCAGCGCGTGTAATCTTTCCCTTTAATATAATCTCAACTTGATCCTTGTCCACTGCAGTCTTGCACTTCTCGTAACATCGATTTACATAGTTCTTCAGGCTGTCAGGCCAATCTCCGACTGGACTGGTGGTTGTCACGACAGAAGGGGTACCTATCGCTGGAGTACCAACACTAGGAGTTGTATTAACGGTAGTAGTAGCAGGTGTAGTAGGAGCAGGGGATTCTTCGGTTGGTGGAGGAGGAGCTGCTACTTCATGTTGTGTAGGAGGTAAGGGTGGTAGTTCAGTCTTCAAATTGGGACCCGGAACGAATGTGGTTGTCGGACTATTCCCCTGAAAGCTATTGTTGAATTGAGCTGCTAAGTTTTTGTTCCGCTTACGTTTTTTCTTCGCAGCCCCACTATTGCCGGACGGAGTAAATGCCAAACCGTTTTTCTTGTTTTGCACATTGAAACGAATCTGGTTATTGTATTCTGGAAACCAAAATCTGTATATTACTATATATCCAGAGACAATGTAATTATTCTGGCTTTTATTTAAAGAAACTTACGAGACATATCACCATGCATTCCATTCCAGCTACCATAAGGAAAAGAGTTATACATGTATCCTGGATGAGGTTGCATAGTTTGTTGTACTTGATTGTTGTGCTGTTGAGATGTTGGTAAAGATGGTGGTGGTCCAGGTGGAAGAGGAGGAAGATCGGATTCATCCTCCAAAGACATTGGTGTCCCAGGTACAGGTGGCTGTTGATGAAGCTGTTTGCCTTGACTGTTGCCCTGCTGTTGTTGTTGCGGTTGTTGTTGTTGTTGTTGCTGCTGCTGCTGTTGTTGTTGCTGTTGATGCTGCTGCTGCTGTTGTTGTTGTTGTTGCATCTGCTGTGGAGTAAAAGGTTGTCCATATCCAGGCATCATTGTATGATAATAATTAAATATTTGCCCTTGATGAGGTACACCTTGATATCCAGGTCCATACAATTGCCTGCAACAAAAAACATACAATTATGTTTAATGATGTTATTTAATAGTGACAGCGACTATATTTGGGAATTATTTTGTACAAGAACAAAACGTTAAGTCAAAGAAAATATTTGAAGGAGGAAAATAATGTTTGAAATAGTTCATTAAAATTAGAAATGCACACTCACAAGTGTCGACAGGTACTTGTGTTGCCTCTATTGGTTTAAAATTAGGTCAACTAGTATTTTTTTAAACTCGTCGATATATTTCACTGTACTGACTATATCTTATTCCGAATTTCTTAGTTCAAATAATTTACTACTAAAGTAAAGTTCTCGTAAATTGAATCGGAAGCAAATACAAGGTCAATAATTGAATGAAATCATCAGCATTACGCATTATTACGCATAGGTATATACAGTACGTTATTTCGAATACGCCTACAAAATTTTTGTTTCGATCTTTGTATGAGTCATTGCGTCCATTTTACAGAGAACGCAGGCACGAATAAATATTTAATAAGAAAATTACCCCGAATATGGAGGAAACATGTTGTGAATATTTGGCGAGGGATATGACCATGCCATGTTTGCCATCAGGCCTACTCCTTCAAGTTGTGGCTGTTGCTGAAATGGCTGCTGCTTCTTCTCCGACGCTGTAGCCTCGCCTTCTGACATACCGAGGAAAAAATAAAAATTGCTTAAACAATTTTACACTTTAGCTTTCGTCGCCGTGCATTCTTTTTGTATTACCACAATTAGTCCAAGTGGGAGGCGGTCTTCTAAAACATATTCACGAATTAAAATTGACTTTATCGAACTGTGACGCGTTGGACGTAACAACTAAGCCTGGTTCGACAAGATAAAATGGAGTTGATGAATTATAACGTCCTTTTACTGTTAGGCGGCAGCACTGGCAGAGAATGATTGATCGTGATCATTTCTTTAATTTCAATGACATTTATACCCTTTCAAAGACTTTCATTCTAGATAATGTTATTATATCTAATGAAATAAAAAATGTTATTTATTTAAATAGAAATAGTCAAATTGTGGTATTTAAATTTTAGAAGTGAAGTGCTTGCGAGAATCGATTGTCACTTGTAGACATCTACCGGTGGCTCCGGAAGACATCACTACTGCCCCCACAAGGTACTGCCCCGAACTTAAGTTTTGACAAGTACTGTTTGTGTAGTGTATCTAAACGTTTGTAGATTTTCAAAGTTAACGTATTCTTTTCTTCTTAGAGTGAATTAGAAATGAATTGGTGAGTGTTTACAGTATTATACTTACCATTCGTTCCTTCTGCATTGTACGTACATTTAAATATATTTACTCCGTTCGATTAACTTGTTTGCGAATGATATTGTACATATAAAATGAACCTCTTGTGAATCAAGAAGTTCAAAGAACCCAGGTAGAATGTCAGTAATGATTCTACTGTTATTATACTTGTGATCATGTGAAACTTTATTGTCCCTTTTTAATACGTGACTATTTGCAAATAAAATGGTAACGGAGCATTACCATTAGTTGTTCGAATTTTTAAACACAACAGATAGAATAACGATATCAAATTTTTGTGCGTGGTGGATCTCATAAGTACATAAGGGCTCACTTATACATTCATGCAGTTAAGAAAACAATTTGGTAAATAAGAGATTAACGTTGCGTGCAGGGTAATTGGACGTTTATTTACATCGATCTTTTCCCTGATTTGGTGTCAGGAGGAATTTATAGGAAACAGTTGTCGATAGGTGTTATTTAATGCGGGCAGGGCAACGTAACGAAACACCTCGGTAGTTTTGCAACGAAATGGTAGAAACGGAATATGGGCTAGCGTGAGTGTAACACAACACCCGAAGGATATCGAATGAAGTTGTATACGCAGTTCTACTGTTTTTTCAAACCGGAACTCGAGCAAAGATAGATCGGTAACATTTAAGCAGAGTTGTAAATCCGTGATCTGTTATCTCGTTGATCCATGATTAGTTGGTAGATCTGCGATTGAATTTCGTCGCCGTTCGGTACGCGATTTTTGCTGAAACGATGTTGTGAAAATCGTTCCGCGTTTTAATGCCTCCTCTAATCTGTCTACAGATACGAGAAATTTTTTTTCTCCATGCACTAATGGATTTCGAGTGTATAAACGCCTCGTTACCAAAAATAAAACCACAATTTTATATCGCTATCGGGACGATGCATTTTTCTGTTCTTTACGCCGACAAATTTATTGGCATTTTTTCGGTCATATTACTAAAGCCATATTTTTTGCAGTGTCCCCAAAGATCGCAAAATATCATCGAGAGTGCATCGATTATGATGCAATAACGGTCGTTCTTTCATCTTGTTTTACAGATGAAATATCGGGTACTTAATTGATAGATATAGAGGCATGTTGTTTGCCTTGAACGAGTTCTGGACCTTCCCTTTAAAAATATTGTCGTTAAAAAAAATAAAGTAAAAAAGGAAAGAAGTGACAACGCATGAAATATCGACATAATCTTTTATTATACATATATCGAAACGAATGGATCGAATTTCAAGTAATTTTCGGCATCGAGGTAAAAAATTGCATCTTTTCGAAAAAATATGGATGGATCGTTATAAGACTCCGAATGTATACGCGTTTATAGCATAATAAAACATGAAACACTACAACTCTTCATAAAATTCGAGAAATCGATACAAGTTAATTTACAAAGAAATAAATCTACATAAACATTCACAGATCAAGATAGCGTTAATTATACACTATCTCAAAGGAAAGGAAGTTACTTATGACCACAAATCCAGATGGTATAGAGAGAACACGTTAACAAAAGAAGGTACAATCGGTTGTAGCAGATTTAACGGAAGTACTTCGCTCGAAGGAAGACGTCATACTGACTAGCGTAGTCTCGTGGCTATCCTCCCGGAGTCGTTAAAATGATTGGCTGCACTTTAAACGAACGTTTACGGCAGTTTCGTTGCCTTCAAAACGAAGATTGAACTGCCTTTGATGTTAACACCGGTCGGTTGAAGGAAGGTGAGCATTGATTCTATTCCATTTCCTTATAAATATGAACAAAACTCAAAAGTATGCGAAGTACGCGCATCGATTTCAACGGAATTCGGTTTAATAATTCTGCCAACCCGGTTTGACGGGGTTAGTAGATGAACAGTTAAGGCTAGCGAAAATAACGATAACGAAACAAATCGTTGGAGGTAAACACTCGGGTAACATTCTCGACCCCCATGAGAAATTCCTGGGTGCACGCTGGAAATCAAACTCAACTATCGTTCCACGTTGCATCAGCATTTTCCACTTTCGTCTTTCGACGAGCTGTAACATGCGTACGTACAGTGTCCACCGTGCGTAATCTTATCATACTATAACAAGCTGGTGGAGTAATAGCATTAGAAAGTTCTCGTAATTGTTGAAAGAAAATAGTTATCCAAAATTACATAAACATTCGACAGGGTATCCAATATCAGTTATGCACTACGATCGCGAAGACAAGCATTATTTTTAATGCTGCGATATTAATCTCCATGGATATATACATGCATACAAGGTGTCCCATTTTAATCCAGTGAATCGACCGTGTGAATAACTTCCATCGTGGTCAACCGAAAATTTATACTTCTGGAAATAACGTCTCGCGTAAAAAATGATCGATTAAACGGTATTTGTTCGACAAACTTCTTATAAGAATTCAATAGTTCGAATTTGAACCTTTTCACCTCTGACGGTGCTAATTTATAACTGTTCGTTCGTCTGTGATGCATTATTCAATTAGTTCGATGGAGTAAACGCTTGAAAGTTATTTCAGGCGAATGAAGGTCACTTCAGGGTCTTCAACCTTTTCTACAAACTCGATTCCTCTTGTACTCAGGTGCGTTCGTATTGGATCATTTCGTTTGTAGATTGATAACGAGACACCCTGTATTTGAAACGATTCCGAAACATCGGCCATTTGATAAAACATCTCGATTAAATGCGATTCGTTTCCGTAATGCTGGTCTCGAGATAGAAAGGCAGAATTCTTCTTCGATATGGGCAACGGTTATTGCCAAGCGCTTCCGTTGTAAAAACTAAAAGCCATTTTCTGTTTCTTTTTTTCCCGGTGATCGTTTACCCGATTGCAGCTACCTAAATTTCACGACTTGCATAATTCTTTACGATCTAATTGAGAGAGAGAGAGAGAGAGAGAGAGAGAAAGGTCAGCAATAGCTCGTTTATTTTCCCAGTTTTAAACGCTACCATAAAAATACATATAGATGTGTACATACATTCAAAAATTGTTTTAGGTCGTTCTCGGATGAAACAAATTTTTAAAAAGCGAGGGGAAGTCGAAAAGGAAAATTACAAGTTGCCGCCGCGGCCACCTAGTTCGAAGGCCGCCGAAATTCGTAGATATTAATCTTGAGTTACAAACCTCCGTGGTATACAATTTCCAAAAGTATAGAATCCATTTCCAATTTGATCGATCGCCTATACTACATATATTCGAGGAACGTTTACACCGCCCCGTCGACTTTATTGTCTCCTTTCTTCTCCGTTGTTTCCGTGATACAGGTTCCTTCCGCTTTATCTTCTTTCGGTACGTCGACATCCTTTCTCGGCTCGGTTTGCGTTTGTTTTCTTGGTTTTCGACTTTTCTTTGGTAATTCCAGCACGTTTTCTTTGAATACCTTCTTTTTGATGACCTGTAACGTTACATCAACGGTCATAATAATTGTTCCTTATTTAGTAGAAGGCTTTATTTTAGTAGAACACTACTCTATTTCTCACCATGCGTTGCAATAACTTCTTCGTGGTTGGCTTCCGGTTGTGTCGTTTGTCCCATATTTCTTTCTCTTGCCACCAAATCCGCTGGTACTCGTTCGTCAACAGTTGTTCTATGCAAGGACGTTTATCCCTGAAAGATAATTCTGAACTATGTACTCACACGACTTTGATATTACTCCATTGCCAATCGTCGTTATCACGAACCGCGTCGAGCGTATTGAACAATTTTTTTTATGCGATTACTGCGATCACTGAACTAAATTCCCGATCCACGGATATGGACACGATGACGTTACCTCTCGTAAGATGGCAGAAAGACCTTCTGCATCGTGTACTGCGAGGAAACAATGTTATCCGGCGTCTTCAGCGGAACCGCGGCCGACCACTGTTTAACTTTCGCATCGCCCCCGGGCGCGTTCATATTTGCGAATCGTGTAATTTCGCGGTGAAACAATTTCTAGGTGTTCAAACTTTCCAAACGGTTTTCTTCGTTAAACCGTACCGTCGACCGTGGAACGATGCGCGACGAGATGGCGGATCGTCGTGGAACAAAATCGAGCGGGGAGTGATCATTGAAGGCGGAGGTTTATCAAATCGATGTGTGTGTGTACGTATCTAAGTTACTTTATCGTATACATTAGTATACAGTATACAGGATTTAGGCGATCCTCTTCTTTTCTCTTATACAAGGCGTCCATAAATACGAAATGAAATGCTGAAATCGTAGTAGTAAAGTTCTGCAAAAGTAACACTCTAAGTACAATTCTGCAATGATTGATTTTTCATTAAACTTTCCCCGTTTTTAAAAATTGCTCGACACGTCAGCACCCCAATAAAAGGCTCGAAAAAGATTCGCCACCACTGCCTTAGGGTATACGAGAGAGAGACGTAAGAAGACTTCTTCTCGCTATATTCCCCCTGAAGAAGATCCTCTCGTCACTTTTTAATATTCGTATCGAGGTCATTTCCTCATGTGTCTGGAGATGCAAAGTTGTAAATTTCATTCGAGAAACATAAAGATTAAAGGCGAAGCAGCAGAATTCGCGATAAGTGCAGATGTAATACGAGCTTTTTCATTGCATAATTACAAGGTTCGGTGGAAAGTAAATTGTAGACTCCGGTGGCTGATAGATTGATCAAGCAAAAAGGGGGGGCGGTATCGTTAAATTGTAATCCAGGGCCTCGCCGCGCATCCTGTGTCGCGCGTCTTCTACAATTAGAAAGTCACGGGGCACGTTATGTATTGTATATGTTTTAAATGTACTCGTGCTATTATTTCTGTAAGTAGCAAAAATCCGAAAAACTGTTTCAGCTGAAAGTTATGTTATATCATAGGGGACATATCATGATGATAATTATTTGACCTTGAGATAATGTTGGAGAGTCCTGTGATGGTCACATCCAGATATTTAAATGTAACCCTCTACTTTTTATTATATATTCTTTTAGCCTATATTGAGACATATTCGAAACACTACCTAGACATGCATTTTTCGTAAGCCGTTGTTGAGTTATTAATTTTCGGCACGTAAATTTTGAAAATTAATCTCACAATTTTCGTCTGAAACATTTTTTCGTCTTTTTGCTATCTACTTAAATAATCGCAGGAGTACGTTTTTCGCGGGACGAAAACGTCGATAGGTCCGAAAATGCAGGATTTCGTTTTGGCGTGGCCGTTAACGCGCGAAGGGTTGATTATCTGGGTGAAACGGGAAACCGACAGAAAGTGGTATTTACACGATAACCAAACTTGGAACTACATATACATATAGTTCCCGTCGTTCTGTTAATGGATTTAGCACCGTCCACGTGCCCCCGATGAGAGGCAAACGGTGGCCCACTAAAGTCTTAGCTGGCGTTTGCATCGAAATTAACGACGTCCACGAAGTGGAGCGTTATTCATATTCTATCGTAGGCGAATATCGGTGAATCTTTCCTCGGCCATTTTTTTGCCGATACACTTGATCGAATTCAATATCATTTATTTTCTTTTCTTTCTGACTTCACGTATCCACCTTCTTTTCGATACAGACGTTCAGATATTTCCGTAGAATATAGTTTTTGCAACGATACATTCCGTCCGGAAGATCTTGCTAATTGAAAGTTTATTATTTATGTCGTCGACGGGGCCGTTTCCCTGTCGTCGTTTATGATACAAAAAACTGGAGTATACGAGCCGTGTATCGCTCGTCTCTACTTGAGCATAAACGTTTCAGCTGATAGGATCATCAGAAGCCTTTCCCCGATTGATAATTTTTTGCCAATGTAGCAATCGGAATATACATACATACATTCTGCGTTGAATTATTTTTCTTCCCTCGTCTTACTACAGCTTCGCCTCTGTCGAGAATCTTCGCGCGTATTCGAACGATTCTCTGATCGTCGATGTTCGAACGGAATCCACTAACATTTGGAATCCCGTGGCGCGATAGGATCGTTGGAAAATTCGTAGGATCATTTGTTGCCTGTTCGTGAGCGCGCACGGCACGGAAGCTGGGGCTTCGGTGTTTGTGTCCGTTTAATTATCGCGACCCTGATAAGGTGGTATCCGTTGAAAGCGCGCATGAGCCTCAACCGTGAATATCGCTTTCACTCTACCGACCTGTGTGCCTCCTCCTCCTCCCCCCCCCCCCCCAGCTGTCCGAGGTGAGAATCGTAAATCGTAATTGGTCCGTTAAGTTTAACAGCGGAGCAGTTTAAAACGATTCCTTGGAAATAACGAGGCAATGCTGTTTTGTTGAATCGACGTTGTATCCGGCACGGAATCGTACCTCGACGAGCAGACATCCGATTACGTACATTTTTTTCCGAAAGGAAATTAAAGTTTTCCTGATGTCCTCGCGACAAACTTGCGAACCGTCCGGTGAGCGGAGATCCGGTCGTAAAATTCGTTTCTGTCGTATGGTTTTTTTCATATTAAATTTATGGTACTGAAAAGTGTGATAAGAAAGTCTTATAACTTATCAAGGAGTCATTTAACAAGCATTACGGTAAATGTTCTTATTCAGTAATCGCGTTCTCCAACAGAATCCAAGATGGCGTCCTGATGTCCAAGGGACATTCCGTGGAACGTCCTCTCTCCATTTATTTAAACACGATTCATTTGCGGGATCGCAGATGGTTGCAAAGATCGTTTTATAGAACTCGTTGGATTTTTTACTATATCAACAAAAACGTGAAACTTTTGTTAAATAATGTTTTAATTTATAGAATAGATGCCTCGATAAGTGTATACGCACACATAGTTGAAAAATCAGGTTTTAAATAACCTAAAACAATTTCTTCCCTTGCGATTTCCTGTTCCGTAATGCTCAAGGATTATATTGAGATAGTTAAAAAAGTCAAGATCCGAAATTGAAATTTCGTCACACACACGGTTCGTCCCGCTGTGCAGCGGCGATTGTGGCGGTGAATCGTGTGGCCACGATGGGAAACGTTCAACTACCGAGGAGGGAGTAGAGCACCGATATGGGAGGAGTTCCTTCGAGTTCTCTCTCCGTTGAGAGACTGCAAGGAGCAGAGGTGGTCTCTGCTCACCTGAGGATTTCAGGTGGCAGTCGCCCTGCCGAGTTGCTCAGCGACGGGTTAGCCTCGTAAAGCGCACCACGTCTGCCATTCCAGAGGAATCCCGCGAGAATTCTCAGATCGAGTTCCGTCTCTCATATTCATCGAGAGCGCGTCTACACACACAAACACACACACACACACATATACATACGTAGAGAGATCGATTACGATGCCGATTACGGATTTTTACGGTCGCCTCGACACGGAGAATACTCGCGATCGTTCGGCCGAGGTGCACGCGTTTTTCACGGTTAGTTCACCTGTCGACGATGATTTTCTTTCTCTTTGTATATTTCTCTCCCGATCGACATAGTTTTCTATTCAGGATCTATGTATCGATGACATTTAATTTCAAGAAGATCAATTTGTATTTGAGTTTGAAACAGATCCCTTTGCCTAGCAGCGAGATCGTCAATGAATAAATAATTTACCAAGTCGTGTAACGTTACGGAGTATTTTTTATTGTTTGTAACTAGCGCAGGAGAAGTTGGAGGACCGTTTGTAGGGACGATCGGCGAGGTTAACTAGACTGATTCTCTGTTATTAACGCTTTATAAGCCGACATTTCATTCTTGTTTTGTAACGTATATCGAAGCTGTGTGCTTGTTTATATTAACGTATTTGTCACTGTCAAAATCACCGTCAGTGAATCGACGGAAATTATTGTCAACAAAGACAGAATAGTATTCTATGTCCAGACGGACCAAGCGTCAAAGAGTGATAAGTAACGATCGAGAAGTGATCGCGATCTATCGGTCAGGATTTACCAAAAACAGCATTCCCAAAGGGAAGATAGGTGGGGCCGTAGCGTATATACGATGGCTCGCTTCGTTCGGGGACGAAAGAAAGTGAACGTTACAAGGCAGAGTAATGCATCGCCTGATCAAGAATCCCGATAAATATTCGATGATCGTGAGCCGGTCGACCCGTAAAGTGATTCGCTCCGTGGTTAAAATTCTTAAGATGGTGTCCGACGGAATAGTGACTTATTAAAACGAACTGCAAAACGACTATTTGAGTGGCCGTTTATTAACAAAAAAAAAAACTCTAAAGTGCGTTACGCGATAAATCGACGTGTGTATAACTGAATGTTATGTAATTTTAACAATTGTCATGGAAATCCAAGAGATTTTGTAAACGTTGTATAAGAAAGATCAAGGTGAACGATGAAGATTCTTGTAAAATCGAAGCGTTAAAGAAAATATTTCTTCGGAATAAATACACCTATCGTTGGACGTCGAAGGACGTCCAGGTATCAACTGATAATCCGGTAATTTTTTCGTTTGTTATTGGTAACGGTCGACGCGACGGTTTCAACACGGCCGGCAATAAATCATACCGAGTGTGTGTGTCGAGATAATAGGGATGGTTAATAATGGCAACGAGACCACGTGCGTTCGGGCCTGGCGATCAGTTAATGGGTGACCGCGAACGAACACGGAGGTCGTGGAAATCGCGGCGGAGAACGATCTAGATTTTGGATTTTCTATCGACGATTTCGGTAAGCCATGTCGCCAGTGTGTCTGTGTACGTGTGTGTTCGGTGAAGAAAAGTGTTCCGTGTTCGTTTCACCTGTGCACCTGTTTTAACGGGGACAGATTTTTCGATTTGTTAGTTGATCGTGAAATTCGTTGGAAAAACAAACCTAGGTTAGAAACTTTGTAACTTACTAAAGTTTCGTATCTCTAGGTTGATTGTACTGTTAACCGTGAGTGTGCTTAACATTTTTGTTGACCGGCAAATATATGTATTATCATTAGTCGTCAACTGATTTACTTCTTGATAGAAGAAATCCAGCGTTTCATTTGTTTCGATTAATATAGTACTTAATAATTTTGCTCATCCACCGTTTTTATCAGATCACGTTACGTTCCAGTACGATAATGATCGTTTTTGTAGAATCATCGACAACCGTATAGCTTGTAAACAGATTTTTTTCTTATTTTATTACAAGTAGTGTATTCAATCACAGACTCATCTGCGATTCGCGTAAAAGTAGTTGCCCCGTGTAACTATCGATAGAATCGAGAACGAATCGTGTTCTTTTTGCTGCGCGGCGATATGAAAGATGGCGGTCGTAAAATCGAACGAAAGCCAATCAAGCACAGATCTCATTGCAATCCAAAGAACGATGATCTAAACTGCCCCACCTTCGTGTCCAAACGAACTTTAATTCGATTCGGAATACTTCTCGTGTATCGAATGGGTACCTAACCCTGACCCAATCTACCATAACCCAGACCTAACCCAGATGTAATCCAACACTGGCGCGCTGTTCAAGTAACTGTTACACACTCCTTTCTCTGCGATAAAGCGCCGAGAAGTGATTATTCCGGAAATGCATATATCCACGAACAATGGGCACAGACACGAGCGTAGGGGGATCGAAATTCCAGCCACGAGAACAGAATCTATTTATCCATGACCTACCGTAAAATCTCCATCGTCTTCGAAACGTGTAACCAAAATTAATTCGACCTGATCAGACCAAATCCCATCTTTCGTGTCGCTACAGGCGGTACCAGGTGTGCTGGTACTGTAAACGTGACACGGTAATAATTAAGGTCGCGTCGTGAGAATCGAGAAGAATGGGCGATCGATCGCGGAACAGCTAGATAACCGTGTATACGCCATGGATAATCCCAAACGAAAAATCCACTGTGTTTTCTCTTGAACGTGTTTCATTCTCGCGAATCGTACATCGGGATACACTGCCGACGAAAAGCCTAACGAACATGTGAATTGATCCAAATGAGGGGCTGAATGGCAACGGATTTTACAGTGACTCACGCATTCGTTCACAGACTTCCGAAAGAACACTTAGGTGACAAAACTTTTATGCAATTTCTATTCACATATTCTCCGTATCAGTACTATTTATGGTCCTTTCGTGATAAATTTTTTTCCAATTTGTGGCATTTTGGTAAATAATAGAAGTAACAGCCTTTTGTGAACAAATTGGTGAGTCACTGTATACTTCTAGTGGAATACCAATACATTCTACATTAAGAAAAGAACTCTAAATTTTACTGTGCACGGTTATTATACGTAATGACGTGAATTGTCGTTCGAGAGTTTATACTACATTTTCAAACGATACATGCCATGCACGGAGAAGATTGTTATTATAACAAGTACCTACCTGGCGTCAAAAATTTTAAACTTACCTCCGATAAAGCTTATTATCGTATCTATTCCGAAATGGAACGCAATATTCATCTTCATAGAATTATTCCAATTGAGATTTTTAGGTTGTTCACAGTACCATGAAGAGGTTATAAAACCTGGAGAACCATAAACGTAAGAGACCATAATAACGAGACCAATAAATCAAATTGATTTTATAGCGACTGTTTTAGGTCATTCCCATGTATTATCTCATTTAGACCACAAATTAATTTACTCACCGGACATATTAGTACCGAATATGGGTCTAAATGGATCGAGGAGCATATTTGAAAAAGCAGATGGTGGTCGAAAACTTTTCGCCTATATTGAAAATCGGTTACACATAAGCTGTCCGTGCGTTCTCTATAGGAGAGAACAATAAATTCTGAATGATTATCCGTGGCGGGGGTGTGGGGTGGTCACTGCAAAAATCGTGACTCGGAAATGCAACCTCGCGTGTCTAACGGGTGAACTGCGGCGGGGCCGTTATTTCGCCTGGAGAGAGGTTTCTATATGTATGTACTAATAAACATTTTTTCGCATTGTTAAACGTTACCACCGGAGGTAATTAACATCATTATGGCTCATTGGTCATCGGAGCTTAAAACCGTAGTTACCCTTCGTGTTTAAAACGATCGGTTTCCACCGACGACCGACCTGGACGCGAACGACAGCAATAAAATCGGAATAACAGTTAGACGCTGTTGACTTAGTTAGAACTTCTCTCTCTCACACTAGTGTTCGATTGATTTTATAACGTTTATCGCGTGTACGTAATATGAACCCCCGTGAAGTCAATGTCAATGCTACTATGGAAATACGGAATCGGACGGTTAGGAGAGGAATTCATGGTGTTTTCCAGATATAGGTGGGAACGATAGACATTGTGGCGATCCCCAAGATCATGCAAACATAACTTCATTAGTTCCGCTTTCGAATGGTGCCACTGGAAATAATTAGACATAGCATTAAGGCCACTGGAGCATATTCGTCTATGTCCGAACCCACCACTTTGAATATTTTGAACGTCTAAATAGATTATTGAGGAAACGTTGGCGAGAACGAGAGAAAGAGAGACGGATGGTCATCATAAATGGCACAAACGGTATTTTTTGTTCTTGTTAGTCTATACTTCGGTTCGTTTCGAACATTCCGAAGTATGTACCATCCAGAGTAGTGGATCGCGAATCCAGAGAAACAGGGACATTTTCATTCATGTTACCATTCTTCAAGTAACTCTTTTACCATTGAAAACGAAGGATCTAATTCGTAAGAAATGATCGTTCTTACGTTAATATAGCCTCGGTTAAATAGTTAATAACAGGGCCTCAAGGATTCTTCTATCTGGCTGAAGGTTAAACACTATTATAATTCTGTTACCATTTTGGAAATAACCTTCTTGCCATTAAAAATGAAGAGATACAACGAAGAAAAACAACTCTCCACGCACGTGTCTCGCGTTGCGTTTCAATGTTACATTCCGGTCGACCAAAGTGTGGCCATTTGTAATTGAAAAAGCAGAGCACTGGGGCCGGTTCCAGGGCTATTAGCGATCTGCAACTGAATAACTTTGCTCAACCACGCGTATGACAGGACTACGTGGCTACGTGCCAGTCGTTTCGGTCCGGGTGTTATCTTATAAGGTATCAATTACCTGGCCACAAAGCAATTTCACAGTACAATGGCACCGGCCGCGATTCGAGTTAACCGCCCGTCCAAGTAAAACCTTACAATAAAACCGCTCGCAGGTTTCTCCCGTGCATCGATAGAGATCGTAGCCTCGGTGAATCTGAAAGCAATGATTATCGTATTTAAGAATCATTGCGAGGAAAATAACGTTCTTCGAATCCACCAGGGACATTCAGGTGTTCTGTTCCTCTTGAGGCACCCGGTAGATTCTCTGTCACTTCAAAAATCAAACATTAATACTTTAACGCCCAGACCCATAAATCGTGATTTCAAAATTATGAGACTGATACGTATACCTACATTAGTTGTAGGTCTCTTGTTATTTTGAATCCAAAAATAGCGATATTAAACCGACCTATTTTCAAACTTTCTAAATTTATCTTTAAGCCTTCAAAACCTAAACACTTTTTTCGGGAAAGAAATTAGTTTTTGTGATTGGTTAACTCAAAAATCGTCCCAAGAATTTTTGTTAAGGAGTCAACATTTTACTGACTTGCTAATAGATTTGTTGCTACTTTCCATGAATGTCATTTGCTACTGTGATCGAACTGCTCAATATAATATTCAATATATTATAAAAAAAAAGGGAAACTGGAAGGATCAAAATTTTTGTGATGCCGCTGGGCAACGGGATCTCGTCTCTGTGTCGAACATACAATGTACTATTTCGTCGGTCGCCATTTTGAATTCTTATCTGTGTCTTTCTCTTGTAGCACTGGTTCGAGCTACGGTGTCGGAGTGATTGTCGCTCGGCTAATTAGCTTCTGTTTCTGACAACCCGTCCATGGGGGACACGGATGGACACACTGTTGTCGTTTCGATCGTTTCGACGCGTAATGGTTCAGCGAGAATGAGAGGGAATAGGCTCACCATGGTGTCTCTGTTTCCGATTCAATCGAACCGGTGTGTCATGGATAAAAGAAGTTTAAACTCTTGGTGACCGTGTTCGGAGCATTATTCGCGAGAACTGATCGGTTGTGAACAGTGAATTTTGAGTCGAGTCAAGAGCATGATGGGAGAAGTGATTCGGGTATCTGGGAGGGCACCGGATGTCGGGGAGTTTCTGAAGGAGGCGATGGTGTCCCAGAGGTTCGCAGACGTCGCCCTTTGCTGCCCTGGTGGGCAACGATTCCTCGCCCATCGACTGGTCCTTTCTGCTGCCAGCCCTTACTTACAGGTTGGTCATTTTCTAATCTAACCGATATCACACTTCTCCGTTACTCTGTTCGAACGAGTACATATTCGGTACCATTTCTTGCTGGAGATAATTTGCTCGTCGAACCTGAAGTTCTCGCAACAGTTTTATTTCGAACGAAACGAGCCATGGTATCTCCATGGTTCGCAAATAATAGGGTATACATTTTGCGCTTTAATACAAAGAAATCATCCATTTCCGGTTACGGTCTAAAGCAACTATCGGAGCGCGCAAATATCGCGTAGGTCGCTGGAAATCTCGGCGAGCCGCTGGAGCCTATCGTTGAGAAGCCATTTATTAGGAACGGTGAATTAGCCGTTTCTTATCGAACCCAAGCGATCGTCGGCTCATTTTAAGGAACGTATTAACCGATCGAGGGGGGTAATACCGTGAGCAGAAAATCAGGCTGAAACCGATGAACATCGGGGCCATATAATCGTTCGAGGATAATATCGTATCTACGGTTCTAGTTGGTTTTTCATCACCGTTGGATTTCAGTACGGGTTGCTCGTAAACGATTTCAATTAAGTCCCTCGATGCGTGCGAGCCGCGGTGCGAGATGCAAAAACGTGATTGTTTAGCGACTGCTTTTTAAATAATGTCCCGGTACTAACGAGCCGCAGCGGCATACGTACGTACATTGCCGCACGTCGGTCACGTGCGCCAGAAAGCCAGGAAACAGAATGCTCTCTCGTAACCAAGGATCATTAACCATATTCCCGCGCATGAGTTCATCTCATCGGTGGACTCGGGGGGAAAAAGGGTCGTCAGCTTGCTTGTACAGGGTGTCCCGTCGTTACCGGTTGCACAATCACGGTTTCCACGTACTAAGCGAGAAAGTGGAATAAAATAGTTCGAGTCAATCATGCCAGATCTCTTGATAGGTCAATCGTTGCAATCGAAAGTAATAAAATATAAATATGATTTTTCTGGTATGATAGTACCGGGTTACATATCTATTTTTGCATCGGTCATGAATTTAACGAAATCTTTAAATTGTGGGAAATTTTTGAATTTGACAGTCTGGAGAACGAAATTTCGCCCGAGGAAAAGAAATATTCTGTCTTCTCGATTAGGTTCTGTAACTAATTGCGGGTCACCTTGTATAACATCGGCGTTAACACGGGGGAGAGTATCGCTTCCGGTTGTTCGATCGTCAAACAAGCCCAAAGTTGCGCTCGTTGATCAGCTTATACGAGTCGCGCACAATGCAACTAATGGAGCGACTCGATTCGAACGCGAGCCAACTTCTGTTCAAACATGGACAACCAGTCGTCGTCGGCTCGCGGCCATTAATCAGCTGTAGAACTTGGGCGACCGAATCGCGACCAGAGCAGGGATTGACGTTCTTAACTGGATAGAAACAGTGAAAGTGAAGCCGATGGATCAATCTTGGAAAGCTTCCTCTTACGAAAGGGTCCTGTTTGTTAAAGGATCGTCTGGCGGTTACCGTTTTCGCGGGCAGTTCGACCTATGGATGTCGGGGTAAAAAGTAATATATGTAGTGTCGACAAGATCCATTCGTTCATATACAATATACATATACACCTGTTGGTCTCTATCGGTCGAGGGTTAATTCTTGCTTTATTTTCTGTAGAGAACCAACAAGTTTCGCGTCTGAACACACGAGTCATCCCTGTCGTTTCGATTACACGTTGTGGAAACTGTATCAGACAAGGTCTAATTGAAATAAAAGATCGCAGTTTAGCCGCGAAACAGGAAATCACGCCTGGAAGCGTCTTATAATCTGCTATGAGCAGTGCTCGGAAAATAATTAATAAACCGGCGCGCTTTTAATATCAATTACGAATACTGGCGGGAACAACCGCTTATTAATTGAACATTAAGCGTGCACTAACGAGAGTCGCGAACTCGGAATAAGAGCAGTTGGAACAATTGATGGAGGGTACACTGCCGCTCATAAGTAGGTACATTAGAACACTTGGTCTGTATAGAGGGTAATTAATATCCTCTGAACAATATTCATTTCCGACAAGAGAAAAAATAATATATACATGTTTATATTAATCGGACGAATAATAAAATTAATGAAACACATGACTGGAAGATACAAGAGAGAAAAACAGAGTGGTAATTACAAGGTTGGCTATAATTACAAATTTGGTTTCCAAAAGATTGGATAGTGCCAATAAAAAAATTAAGATCTTTGCAGAAAGAATTTGCTGTTTAACAAATGCGATAGAAAATCTTGACTTGTATCTTCGTAATATAGATAGAAATGCACACTTACGAGCGGTACTTATACATATTACATACATGAGGTATCAGAGATTCGCTTAATGCCCGAGGAAATTACCACTGACATTAATGATTAATCTCTGCATTCGACGAGAAATACACTAATTGCCGCATATCGTGTATAGCGTCACGAGTCACTGCATCTTTATCACCAACAAAAGATCGTATATCGTTGATCTGTCTCCGTTTTTTACGGAATGCATGGGCATAGATAGGGCAATAATGGTGGACTAAGCTTCTGTAAATCGGTTTACGATAACAACAATCAACTTTTTATTTATATGGAACAAACGTAAATACAATATAATGCAGATATTACGGAAAACAATTCTGTCGCGGAAGCATTTATTGTCGATTCACCGTCCAGGGATACCGATCTCCCAACACGATAGGGATCGTACCTCCGGCTATGCGAAAACTACTAAATTACCCGTTAATAGTTTGTAAACCAGCAAATTGCTACATATATTCGCGAGTCGCTTCTGGCCGTCTGGATCGTTGCACTCTTTTTTTCCTCGATCGAATTCCGTTTCGAACGGTTGCATAAATCTTTCTTTCTCTTTCTCTCTCATTCTCTCTCTTGTCTGATGGGGGATCGCAATTTTCCGTCGATCGTTGCCTCCGTTCGCCGGTGAACGTTCCTTTTTAACAATTACACCCCGCAAATCTCTCTCTCTCTCTCTCCGTGTTCACTGATTATTCGTTTTTTTTCTCCCTGTATCGAAACGAATGTCTCTGCCGGGATATCCTGAATTCGGAATTCACGTTTAACCAGTCGATAATGAGTACTATTTACGGTCCCGTTTCTCCTCCCCCTCCCCTCCCTACGTTACCATCTTTGTCGCGTTGTTGCCCTGTTACGATCCCTGTGTGTTACGTTCGCGACGTGTCTTAGGTAATTGAACGATCCTTGTCGCTCTAATGCTTGTTTTGAGTGTCTTTTTGTATGCACACGGTTATACTCAATGTCATGCTTCCTGGTCTGGACCCTCTTCGAGCTCGACGGTGTCCATCGGGGGGAATCGCTGTGGAACCTGTTTCGCCTCGATTCGTAATCTGAAATTGTAATTAGCAGCGGCGTCGATTAATCGACTTGCCACCCCCTCCCCCCTCCCGCACGATTTGTTCTATCTTTATTACTGTTAATTTAGTTATCCAGCAAGGCTACTTTACGCGATTAGCGTTCTTCAGGGTTGGGAGCCCGGTTTCTAATCGGAATGGAATAGTCGCGCTAATGAAATGATCACTACCGAACTGCGTATCTCGGGCGTTTATAGGAGCAGTCGATGTGAGAATACCACGGTAAATTAGATATCTCGAATACGGCTACAGACACAGTGTCTAATACATTATTTTTTTAATCGGTCAGCTTTAAGACAACCGTCGACATCGGTATACGTATATGTGTCCCGTATACTTTTATGTACAACGAGGTACGTCAACGAGCATGGAGAATAACCGTGATAATTCGGTATTTACATTCAATATGTAGCCATTTTAGCGGGCTCGTTTAAGAACGATAGAAATTTAGGTTCATCATCGCGATGGTATTCCAAGTTTCCCGCGGATTTCAGAATTCTCTCGAAAGGCGTGTTTCTTGAGGAACTTACATATTATGTATATTTTATTTCTCTGTTTATGCAACATAGTTTTTGAATATAACAATTGTTTCTTTATTGGACAACTTAAACCTGACCACTAACTCAAGATATAACAGACTTTCTTTATCTCTCTCGTTAACTATATTTTTTGTAACAGAAAAATTCCATCCGGCTCTGGCGCGCGAGTGTGAACCAATCGTGGCCCAGGAAGATTGAATTATCACGTCTGTCATTCTGTCCTATACGAGTATAATACGTCGAGGATCTGCGGGGACGTGTGTACACGCATCGTCAAGATAATGAGCTTCGATAGAGGCGGGTCAGTGCACCCTAATGATTTCATTTACCGTTTCGGCGTTCTGTAAAAGAAAAAAAGAGAAAGAAACGTAAGAGGTTCTAGCACGTAGGACGTGGCGGCGCGGTGTGTTGTACTCGTTACGCGAGTTGATGCATGCTAAACGCCGCGTTTGATCTCGGGAGATAGTAGAAGGTCCGCGGCCCCATTAAAATACTTGCACGCAGCTATTTTATGGCGGTTGATTCACTATATTCTACGAGAGATAGCGCGTATATGTTACGTCGCGTCTCCTTGTCGCGAACTCCTCTTGTCCATCGCGCATTGTCATAAACGTGAGCGTGCGTTTTCCCCTTGGGAAATGATCGCGAGCCTCGTCCACACGGTGATCTTCCCCCTTTTTTTTTCTCTCAGGTACGGTGTACGTGGGGACGAGATCGTTATACGTATGAGTAACATTAGTCTGCTGCTGCGCGAAACTGCGCGCCGGCTATTCGACACGCGTGCGTAATCGCTTCTTGCGCGCGCGTTGAAGTCTCCGACTTCGCGATTGACGACCGTTTCCTGTTTGTTTGTGTATTTATTTCGGTATATTCAATTCCATTTGTAGGTATTTGTTTGAATGGTTCAATGAATGTGGTTCTTACAGAATTTAGTTTTTGCACAGGTATGGTTCTTGTGCGCGCATTGAAGTCTCCAAATATAACAACTTCTTAATAGATGGCCATTTCCTCTTCTTAATTGGTGGTATTACTTGCTCATTAATTTTCATGTATATTTTTTTTAATTACACTCGTGACTCTTATATGTATGTTCTCTTTACTAATTTCAGTTTCATTGTTATGTTTCTAAGTCATAGCTAGCTTCTAGTCACTGCTCCTGCTTTTTTCCACTCGTGTACTTTTGTATCTGTTCATTTTCTTCATATTCTTTTTTATATTGCAATCCAGATTCGATGCATACGAAGTGTCGTGTCACCGTTCGTTTTTCAGCATTTCGTTCCGTTCATTAGGCATCTATTTACCATTCAAATCCTCTCTAATTATCAATAGAACTACATCGTTGGCTATAAATCCGTAGATTATCTCCCATAAAACATTCGTTAAAAACCCATGCATCTTAGCCCCTTCGAGTAAACACGAAACCGACGCCCCGATATTAATTACCATCGCTTTGTCACCTGGTAGCGTCGTCTCTTTTTCCATCGAAGCTTCCGGTACCACCTGAGAATTCCGCCATCTCTCCACGGTTAATCATCGCCATTGAGCAGCACGTGCTCAAACCGACCAAGAATGTAAACCACACGAATAGTCCGCGCGTCACAAGGTTATAAATATGTTTCGATTAAAGTCACCAACGATCGATAGGGTGGCAAAGTTATGGACGCAACCTTATCTTATCCGACTTTAACCGCGTTATTATGAATGTTCGCACGTGTACCAATGATTACAGAGGGTGTCGTAAAAGTTAGCATTACCGAATTGAAACAATTTTTTAAAATTTTCCTTTTGACCGAAAATATCCCCTAATTTTCTCTGTGTTTAGACGACAGGCGATTTATGTCAACGACAAGTTTTTATCAGAATAACGTGTCGGCGAAATGAAACTGTTACGTTTCGTCTAGGAACACCCTGTGTATTTGCACCGGGCGGAGCAAGTTATCGCGATCATGATCCTTTTTCCCCTACTGGTTTTCTTACGCGTGGAGCGCGTGTTCCATGCCGATTTACACGGTGCCGTGTCAGATCGCCAAGCCATGGCCCTCTCCTCCGCCTGTGTCTGATATCGCGATTAATCAGAAAAGTCAATTGATATGGCGGAGATTGTAGATTTTACGTGCGTGACACTGCTCCACTTACAATTAGATTACCGTTCCTCGTCTGTTTCTATGTCGGTTTCGCCACCCAGGGACGGGACTTCCTCGCGTACCCGTTACTGCTTCTCAGTACATACACCATTCTATTACCCTCTTTGCGCGCGACGACACGGGACCACGGCTGTGTGGTTTAATTAGATACGGAATCCCCGATGGTAAACTTTATCGCTGATATTATCTTTGAACAGCGGCAATGTTTCGGTTTTAATATACGGAGTTATTCAATCGAGGCGACTGGGCTAATTAATTTCTGTGGCTTGGAACTGGCCGTGAGAGAAATATTCGGTCCGGGATGAAACGTCCTCGTATTAGAAATTATTCTTTAGATGGAAAAAGTAGAAAGAAATTAGGCTTGTTTGTTAGTTTCTTTTTTTTTTTTAGAGAGATTTATTCAGCCTTTTGGATTTAATTATAAAAACTGAGGAAATTGGCTGGAGCAGTAAGTAGGGTAAACACACTATTGAATGAACACTTAAGAGATTTTGTGACTATTAAAGACGAATTTTAAATGATGATAATACATATTAATAAATATTTGGCACTTGGAGATTCTCAACGAGCAAACAACGATAAAGAACTATAAAACTGATAATTCGAGAATCTTTGTCCTCGGATGATTTTAGGAATGAATTTAGGATCGACGCATCCATGGTTTATTTTAATCTTACACGATAATGACGATGACAATTTAGATATTCACGTGGTCCCAGGCCATGAATGGGGGCCGAGTTGTGTGTAACATCGATCCACGGTATATACAACTTTATGGTCGTTTCTTGATTCTGTGGCGCGATAACAACAGTGCTTAACATAAAATCGGGCTGTACATGTGATATTTTTCTAATGAAACATTTGTAAATGAATTCCGACCCGCCTGTTTTTTCTTTTTTTACAATTTATACCGTTAACTGCGAAACTATAAGAAAGCGCTTAAACGGTTATCGGTAATTGTCGAAAATCTGACGGGACTGCTTGATTTTAATTTCAAATTTTGGGACAAGCGAAGTGTTGGAGAATTTGTGTGTGTGTGTGCCCTTTTGGTACGGTCATCAAACAAAATATTTCACGACCAAATTCCCTTCCTTTGGTTGAGTCACTCGAATATTTATGCTACTCTTAACACGATTTACGTTCCGTGTTTACCTAATTGTTATTTTCATCGGGGCGATACCTGTTGAGTACTGTTACCGTAATCGCCCACTTCGAACTGTCCCGAATACGGGGAGTCATCGTGATTGTTGCCTTCGTAAATTGTTTTAACGGTATTAGCCCGTCATCGTTCTGACGTTTGAAGCACCCTTCAGTTCTCGAAGAAACTTTTTTTCTCGAACAAAATAACGCGTGAAAGAACAACAGTTTTTTTAGCTTGAAAAAAATTACCGAAGCATATGTAGGTCGACTGCTATTTACAATACTGCGTACAATATTGGGATGTTCGAAAAGTTCGTGGTGTTTTTAAGGGTAGAGTTACAATCTGCATTTTTCAATTTATAAGGGTATTCTTATTTACTACTGTTTCTTTAGAATTTCTTTTCCATTATTGCGAGTAATTTTATTGTGAAACGTCGATTGTATTGGTGAAGGAACTCTTCGATCTACTTCTAGACGGATATTGTTTCTATCTGATCTAAAAGAATAATCTGATAGTGTATTTTTTTACCATTTTGATAGAAGCTCCGTCGGCATTTCTTGCAGAAAACAAAAAAAGAGAACGACGGTTGACTTATGCATTCGATCTATACTTGGATCAAACGACTTTTCCTTCATCCAGTAAAAAAGTAACGAGGACACTATCCTCGAAACACTACAAACTTTCCGAACGACCCAATATAATCCTGGATCCTATGATATTATTTTAAAGAGTCTATTAAATACAGAAGAAATTAGTAGTGTTGTCTATGGACATTAATAACTGTACTTGTTTTTCGTTTCTCTTTTTGTTATAGATATAATAAAGTAACAGTTGGATTAATTATCCGATGACCCGGTATATCGCCTGCCTCTTCATCACGACGTCTGTGTGGTGATGGTGAATAATATGTAGTAGAAAAAGATCAACGGGGATCGGTAATGAGCGTCATTACTTATCCGTTGCACCCGTTTGCGGTTCTATGCCAACGGAAAATTAGTATAATAATCGCGCGTTTCCTGCCGGTGTACGTGTAAATGGAATCGTTGATACAGCGGTAATTTGTTCCTCCGTATAAAAACACAGAAGCGGCGCGAGTAACCGCAAAACGTTGGACAAGAAAAAATAACAAAGAAATTCAAATTTTTTTTCGCCTGTGCAGCCGTTAAGTGTTTTACAATGTTAATAATCGGATCTCGAGTCGAAATCTCGATGTCTATGTGACGAACTTTCTCCAATATACATAGAACACCGGAAGAATTAAAAGAAAATAAGGCCTAGGAAATATTAAGTGTTTCTAACCGCAAGGAGAATACCTACATATTAATTTATTTATTCCGGATGGAATAGATCGATCTGTCCGTTGCCGTGCATGCAACAACAATAACGAATTGCGTTAGATTTTCACGATGAAAATGTATCACGAATTGTTGATTGTTACACAAGGTGAACCGTTAGTTCTTGACTGCCTTGAACGGTTTTCTCGATCGTTTCGCGGTTTCTCGTTACCTGGATCGTTCGTCGACGGATTTTTAATATTCACAGGTTATATACATTACTTCTAATTTAAGGATTAAAGTAGACCAGAGTTCACAGGTTATCTACTTTAATGTCTAAATTAATTAATCTCACGTAAGCTTCTTCCATTCGTTTGTGCTTCTGTATCGTCGCAGACGGTAGCGTGTATCCTATAGCTATTCGAAATGCACGAATTGCTTCGTGTATGTATACACAACCTCTATCCGTAAGATTTATGGTCGTAGATAATGTCCATGTCGTTCGAATGTCTCGCCGTTGCATGCAGATGCCAGCAGGGGTCGGCAATCCTGGTGAGCCATTCCTGAACTCGTACTAATTCCAGTCCTCCCATTTGGACGTATCATTAGCGTTGAACGCTTCGAGGGTAATTTCGATATATGTACGCGGGTAACAGACTCTAGGCCGGTGATTTCAACGCATGGCAGAGAGATTGCCGGTGATTTCAATGAGCGGTAAAGAGATCGCTGGTAATTTCAATGCGTGGAAGCCACGGTGGCTTTAACGATCGGTAAGGCTGTATCGTAGGTGACTTTGATGCGTGGTACATATACAATGTACGTATAGGGATCACTGGTGATTTCAGTGTGTACTGTGTTTAGTCAAGAGAGCTCTGACAATCATAATGTGTATTGTAAAGGTTGCTGGTAATTTCCACATATGGTTAAAAAATTTCTCGCAACACTAACGAATAACAAGGATGGTACGGTGATGATTTTCCACCAGTCTCGGTATATTTTAACGTTAAAGGAAAAAGATCTTAGTTCCAATCGGAATTCGAATCGGGGCCAGAAAGAATGCTACAAGAATTTCTTGGTCTTGGCCGACCTTAAAGTATTCGTCCACGATACAGTATTCATTTATTACGTATTCACCGACTCGCGTCCCCATAAATATCGGCTCGAGAGCATCGTTGAATTAATCCCGCGGCCCACCGTTTTCTGCTTTCAGGAGGTCCTGTTGGCGCACAGCAAAACATCCGTGCATTGCGAGCCGATCACAGTGATCCTCGCGGAGGTCGAGGCGCCGGAACTCGCGGCGATCCTCGGTTTTGTCTACACCGGAACCGCGACGGTTCCACGTCCCCGTTTGAACGCGTTTCTGCACGCCGCCGAAGCGCTTCACATCCGTCTGCCACCGGTCCCGTTGATGATGACCTGTCCCCGAGCCGATTGCAAACAGGAGGACGTCAAAGACGTGAAGATCAGCCCGCAGTACTTTGGTTGTGATCAGTACCCATGTCGCGATCACTGGTACCAGACCACGAAGGATCCTGATGTAGATCCTGCTGGTAAAGTGGAGGAATCCTATTCGGGGATCGAGTCCTTGGAAACACGGCGAGAAATCGGACCGACGTTTCCTGAATCGATGAACTTTCCCGCGTCGAGATACGGGGCGGGCAGATATTGCTCTGGAACCTGGCCTGTTCCCGTCGCTTTCGTAAATGTCAGCCCAGAGAAGAGTGTTCGCTGTGTAGTGGATCAGCCTTTGGATAAGGATCATCTCCATCAGACGGACGTCAGACGGTATCATTCTGTCCCAGCGGTCCCGAGGATCGGCAGGGTCGGCGATGTTATTGGGACCAGAACGGAGAACCTACATTCGAGCTGCGATTCATCCGCGAAGCAACAAGAATGTTGCTTCGCTAGGAGTGTCTACGAGGTTCATAGACAGCTGGATCCTCTGGAATCGCGAATGCAAACGGATCAGAATCGTAATACCGAGAACGAGAGTATTACTGGGGGAGAACTGACGCGTGGCGGTCGACTCGAGGATCGTATCAGTGTGATCCATTCACGGACTGGTCCATGTCAGACAGTACCATCGTCTCTGGAACTAACTGATAGGATGGGTTCGTACGAGAAATCGGATCACGGGGAGGATCTGACGTGCGGGGATAGCTGTCTCAGGTGGAGAACCCCGCCGAAAAGGCACGTGGCCAATCGCGTAATTGCTTCTCCGTGGAGACAGACCGCCAGGCCTTATCACCTGCCCAAGCCGCAGCCTATCGTGCTGCAACCGCACGCGGACGATGTCGTAAGTCAAAATTCACACGTCCGGATACAATGACTCACAAGTTTGTTCACGAAAACCTCTATTTAACCAAATTACAGTAAATCCTCGATGAATGTTCGAAGGTTTCTCGACACTGAACATTAAATATCCCATAAATTAATGGCCATATGCGGCTGAAACAAATATCATTGACATTAGATTACTAAGTTCTATCACTGTACGAAACCTCATTAAAAAGTCAGCGTTACACCTGGGGACCTCTTCTTGTTAGCATCGAGGAGCCTTCGAATACTCATTGAGGATTGACTGTATATACCGAAATGCCAATTTTACTTCAAAATTGAACAAAATTGATCACGAATGTATGATAAAAAGTAATAATACAGAGAATATACGAATAGAAATTGCATAAAAGTTTTGACACCTAATTGTTATTTCAGAAGTCTGTGAACGAATGCCCGAGTCACTGTACCTTTCTCTATTTGCATGCCGTTTACGTATTCGCCGTACCGTTTGCGCATCGTTACGCGCGCGCTAGCCAATTCACCGGGGTTGGGGAACGTCGGTTAAATGCGCTTCGACCGAGAAAATTTAATTGCCAGATTCTTATCCCGTCCCGTAAGTGATTCTTGTTAACTTTGAAATCTTTCGCGTCGGTTTCATTCTTCTTTTTCACTGCACGGAGAAGTGCTTCTTGTTGTGGTTATCGCGGATTTATCGTTTAATAATCGAACTCGAAGATACGTAAGGTATGGTATTCGTGAAATTGTTCATGGGAATTCAATTAAAAATTAAAACAACGAAGCGAAGCTGTCGAGATATGGAGATTTGTACTCGGCTAATTATAAAGTAATTACGTTCGATTTTTGGTATTACTAAATTTGTTTTTTTTTTTAGGTGTTTCTTTTTTTTTGTGAAGTTTAGTGTTGATAGATTCTTAACTGTAAAAGTTAAGACAAAATGTAAATATTGAGAATAGCTATAACCGAAATATCGCGTGTCGCTCGAAGCCAAGGAAGGATTTCTATTTCAAGCCTGTCGATAGCGTCATAGTGTCTGCATTCGGAATACTATTTGTCCGGTAAACATATCGGTCTTCGCGATATCCGATCGTTGGGACACATCCGGAAAAATAACGCTGAACTCATAGCACGCACCACGCACGCAACGGGTCCACGCACATTAGCATATCCGTGGAATGGTGAATCTGGGTCACGCGGGTGGCTATCCTTCAGACTCGCGTTCAACTTTGATGAGGTAAATAAAGAAGTGCCCTCGACACTCCATTATTCAGTTTCATTCTAGCTTCTGCAAACTCGTAAGAAACTTATAGTTCATGAATAGTTTCGAGGATCAAGATGAAGCGTATATCAAACATGAATTTGCCATTTTTCTTTGGTCAATCAAGAATTGCCATTCTTAACACTTTGCTGGCGGAAAGGTTTTTGTGTTTGCGAATATATTGTATAACTTCAGGTGTTCTAAAAATATTTAAAAACTTTTTCTTTATAATGAGACACACGTAGCTTGACTACATTTTTTTTTTGAAAAATGGAGTTAAAACTGTCAGAATTTGGGCAACGGCATGATGGAATAACATCATTTTCTTCGGAGAAAAATTTGTCCGATTGATACACGAGGTGGATAAGAGTTAATGGTACAAGTAGACGCTCCAGAGATCTAGAAAATTACACAGTCTCTTTAACGCAATGTAGTCTTTGATAATCGCATAGAATTGTAACAGTTTTGTTTCTCAATTACATTCGACACTCAGCTGGATCGTTGATCCTTTCACCGCTTCCGTGAAAAAACGGAGCGATCTATCGTATTGTTCTTTCATTTAATTCATCGGTGGTCAGTCTTCGCAGGCTTCCGATGGATCTGTTCGATAATCGGTCAGATCCAATTACGAAATCCTGTTTCCATGGCTTCGTATTATTACGTCACGTTGCCATGCATCTTGTCGGATCGGATTACCGTGTTCCAACCAGTAGCGATCGGGATCCTTTCACACTGTTGATCGCGTTCGCCGCTTCTTCTCATCCTTCGTGGTTCTTTGCGATACACGGTAGTGATTTCCATATATCGAATGGTAAATATGAGATCGTTCCGCAAATAGTCTCCTTTTCGACGATTAATTCCGATAATATAATATTTCTTTATCAAGATTCCCGCTGCTACATCGTGTTGCAAAACGAACTTCTAAACGTATCCGTTGATCTGTTTCCCAACACACTTCTTCTTCTAATTTTGCTTAGAAAAAGAGAACGGTGAATCAAGCCAGACCCAACCCTAAACGGGGTTACGCCACGGTCTGTGTAACCAGTAATTTGTCTTAACAATTTTTATCGCGAGATGAATACGAGAGCTTACAATTGATTCGAAGGCGGGTTTGGAAGACTTTTTACAGGACAGACTGATCGACTTCGCGAAATAAAAAGTGGAGCAGATCAGTGATATTGCAGGCTTCGAGAAAAATCAATTTATTAACCCATCGTGCAATCGATTTCACCGGAAGCCAATGTTCGATTCCTAATTGTACTTTTCAGTACAGACATTTTTAGATTAATTTGACACCAATAACTCACGTACATCATAATCTAGCTACAGGCAAACGTGTTTCCTTCAATTCTAGGAATGGGATAATTTATTGATCAGTTCACATGGGTTAAAGATATTCAAATTAAGAGGTTTTGGAGATAGAAGGGAAAAACGAGCCTTCGAACGATGTGCATTTTATTGTTAATACTACCTAGAAAGGGTTAATATTCCGACGGTTCTACGGTGAACGTTAGATCGGTGCGAAGTGTAATGCATCTCGGGTAGAGGGGGATGGATAAAAACGATTCGACCCAATAATTGGGTAGAGCTATAATTTTAACGAGCCGCGATACAGGATTCCTCATTTACGATCCTGGAAATGTCAGCCGTGCTCGGACGGTGTAACGAAAGATTAACGAGAGAGGGGCAGGATATATATCTGCATTATTTTTCCTCTGTACATGTGTGTAGGTTACGTGTCGCTCCGAGGGATGACTCGGTTTACGGGCTAATTAAACGAAAATCACATGTGTTTGCCGTGTAAAAAACTCGTCCAGCCGCTTTTTCTGTTTTTCCTGGGGTCGCCGTGAATACAGGCCATCTCGAACGCCATGATTCGAAAATCTTTTTTTCGAGGACAGATTGTATCGTAACTCTTATGCTTGTGATCGATGGATACCTGTCTATTGTAACTTCACCTTCAGAACTCACATTCCTGTTAATTCATTATTATATCTGTATGGCGTGCACAGATAGAATCAGGTTGAAGTAGAAAATTGTAGAAACAAGTCTCTGATGATAATCAAACTTCTCTACAACACGTTGGTTTCAAAGATGGCAGACGATTTCGATGAAAATACGAAACGTTCTTCCGGCCTTTATGGAAATTTATCGTGAAATAAGGAAAATACACGTTTTCCATGATGATCGTCGATCGAGGAGAAATGTATAAACTGCTTTTTCCTTTTAATTCCCTTTACAAACTGAAATCACGTGCAATATTCCTCTCTCTCTATGCTTCTGTCACACTCCCACTCTTTCTCTCGCTCTCTCGCTCGCTTATAGCTCACGTTTGATGATCCCTCGAACATGTTCGCTCGGTCATTGCATAATACTCACCCGTCTCTTGGGCGCTCGAGATCGTCCTCGTTTCGGTGCGCCGCGAACTATGTATTCGCTGTTGCAGAAATTTATCTATCCTCGCGGCGGTGTAAATATTCACCGCAGCCGTTTCATCGTCCACTCCGTGGAATAGCTCGAGCTCGAAATCTCAGCCGTGTAACGAGCCATCCAGGCGAATATAATCGTGTGGCTCTTCGAATTACCAGGAATTACTGCTTTTATCGCCAGGAATCTCTTTCAATGGAATTCTGAATCTTCCTGATTGGAACCTGGAACAAATCTTTTATCGGCGATTCGTTAGTTGAATCGCTGGGTTATCGGGAAAATCGCGAGTGATTCTAATTGGAATTAATTTACATGCTCCGTTGAGAAATAATCTGAATTACCAGAGATTGAGATTGTATTTTGCGAATTAAGAAGGAATTTTAAGAGGAAACCGATGGTACTAGTATTCTGCATTGTTCGTCTGGAGCTCGAAACACATTTGTCGTTCCATTCTATTTAATTGCCATCGATCATTCATTCTGAACCACAGGAAACGCACGGACAACATCGAGAAAATAGCTCGAAATAGGAGAAACATTTATCAAGACGAGAGATATCACAAATTGGTCCGAATCGATCTGGATTCTGCTATTAAACGGACACAAATAGAGCAGAACTAACTTTATAGGAGAGTCGCCATTAAGGATCCTAAGCAAGCGCTCCAAAACGAGCTCTCGAGAAGTAAAAGGAAGCGTGGCTTCCGTTAACAGTCGGCAAACAATTATCCTCGATCGAGTCTTTAACCCTTTCATTTCGAAATTATTGAAAAATTACCAGAGAAACATTTTCTGTATAATAGACGACATATAAATGGTTCACAAGAATATTTTAACACTTTGAAACCGTCTAATGCCATTTTTCATTCATTGCAATTTGACAACTTTTTTACATTTATCACAATTATATATAATAATTCTCATAATAATGTTGTTATTCACAATAGAATCCAATTTTTCTTACCTTTAATCAATAAACCCTCTTGACATATTTGAAAGAAATTAAAAGTTTTGATTGTTAAAATGCTCAACACTTGAATACTTGAATTCCATCAAATGAATCAGACAAATGATTGATAGTGTCTTGTTTTACCGATAACCTTTTAAATGCACATTTAAATTTGTGACATACCATCTACACAAGACTAGACGAAACTATTATATACTCACAGACATTGCTGATATTTTATTTCATAATTTAGAATGCGGTAATCATATGGCAACATTGGAAACGAAAGGGTTAAGTAATTATCCGATGAGTCAGTGGGAATCCCGTGGAAAAAGGAAAAATGCTCAAACTCTACGATCTACAGAGATCACTCTTTGTATATCTCAACATGTGGATCGTTAGATCGCTGATTTGCATCGCTATTAGATTGTTATCGTTCACCGGTACACCGTCATACCCGACTTATCCGTGGAACATAGAGGATCGGTTTGTTGTTTCTGGCGGAAACATGACCAGCAAAAGAAGCCCAGGACCCACTTATCCGTTGTCGACCTTTCACCACAAATGAAAGCACAGCCGCGGCGATGGCGTTCATTTTGCTTTCCTCCGTGGACATACAGGGTGGTAAAAACACGATGTTCACTGCATATATGGGTAGACAGCGATCATCGAGTCGAGTCTAAACCTTATGGTGAACTTTCGTTTCTGATACCGCCTGGTAGACTGAAGATTTGACGTGTCGAAGCATTATACTCTGTTCCATAGGAATACTAGTACACACGTTATACACATTATACACTGTTCCATAGGAATACTAGTTACATAAAAATGAAAATATTTATATAGAAATGGAAGTAGAAGACGTGAAATATTTTTTTTTTTGAAATATTAATCTACGGATTTGACACTAGAATCGCGTGTACCTTTGGGCTACAATCTAGGGCCCAAGGCCTTTTAACATCGCCACTGATTGCAAAAGGGTTGATTTTTAACCCCATGTGTTCTAGTCGTTTCTCACTCAATTCGACGAATACCGTCTGAACAATTTTTTCTTCTTAACGATCTGTGTGCAATAAGAAATCAGTGCACAGCACTTTTACAAGACCACTTGTCAGAGTGGCGTGATTCGTACGATGGCCAGGTGATAAGACGTTCACCTGGCTGCTCGTTTGGTCAGCCAATGTCACTCTGATTAATGAAACTATCGGTTACATGCTGCTCTTGTCTCGTTCCTCCATCCACGTATTTTCTTTCTTCTTTTTTTTTCTCGGTTACATCCACTGGCCCACCTCCTTGGTTCTCTCTTCGTCGTTTTCGTCGCGTGGAACCAGCTGGCGCCTGCCGGCTGCGCGCGAATCACGGCTTTAAACACGTTATATTACACGCAATCACGAAAGGAGACGCGCGCTCGCGTTTTCTCTTTCGACACGTGTACCGGTACGCTCCAGATTTTTTTTCCAGATTGCTTTACGACCTTGCGCAACACGGACCATGTGTCTTCTCTCCCCCCCCTTGGACGATCCTCCTCCTTTCGCGAGACCGTTCGATCGGGGGATCGACCACGCGCACACCTGTTCCCGATCGCTTCGAACATTTTTTGCTAACACTGGCACGGGACCACGATTAACGATAGAGGAACGATCGGTTGAATCACTTCGCGCGATTCTTTGGTCGAATCTCTGATACGAGGTGGTTCCTCGTCTCAATGGATCTATTAATCTAACGGATGAAATTATTAGTTTGATCTTTATTACTCAAGGTTAGATGTAATTTTGTGTAGAAAGAGTAGAATTGAGAATTGTCTGTAGCCTCGTATCAGGGATGTAAGTGGTATCATCGAGGGGGTGAATCTTCACTATCTATTTACTCTAAATGGAAGCATTATTGTGACTTTGCTTACTCGAGATCGTGTATGACATGACGTTAAGAAAGTATAGAATTGAGAATTGTTTGTATCTTATGCTGGGTATACATATAAGAAAACGAAAACAGGAATTTAATTTTAGCCAATGTAAGATTATCTCCTTATTCGTTGCACTTCATATTCCTGTAACAAGAATATTTCTGTTACCACCTGTTCCTCCGTGTATTAGAAATCCTGTTCTCGATCTTCAACCCCGTGAACGTGACTCTCTTCCTAGTCGAGTACACGTCGAAAATTATCTCGATAGGTAGCTGTGGGCGGATCATGAACACGCTACAGTGTAACGACCGCGGATCTTGTTAACATTAATAAATAGTAGATAAGTAAATCCTGTACAAGCTTGCAATAATTGAAGCTCGCGTAACCATCACGCGTTGGTGACCAGTTCCGCGATAACGCGCCTTATCAAAGCTGTCAGTGCATTCTTGATGCAGTGTACGTTCCTCTTATCGCTGTTTCGCTTCATTTTACGACCGTGGAAAGTAGTAACGATCGTATCATGTAGATTAAATGTAAATCGTTAATGACAGATACACCGATGATCGACGATCACCGGTTAGATTTCGTGTTTCGTGTTCGCCCTGTAATTTACAATCATAATTCGGTGAACAGGAAAAAACTGCGAATCCGGTAATTGACATTAGTACGGATATCGTTCGTCTTTCAGCCACTCGAGAACGTATTTATTTAATTACAACGTTCTCTCCGCCGAGTAATGATCCAGGTGTAGGGTAGGGGAGGGGAGACACCGCGGCTGTACCGAACGAAGAACGGGTTCGTTCCGATTTAATGGTCCAGCAGAGATCCTCCAGAAGACGGATTACATAGATTACTCTCTATGTACGCGCAATTAAGGCCGAGCGTGTAACTCGCCTGACGTGAAATAACAGTGATCGAAGGCACACCTTGAAACGGGGACAGAATGGAACTCTTTTGATTGCACTGTTGCAGGAGATCGGGGAGAGCCAGCGTCCACCGGAAGCACCTCAGCCGGCGGCGACCTCTTGTAGTCCTAAGTACCCCAAAAACAGGAGTCATTACTACACCGTCGAGGTGCCTGGTAGCCGTGAGATCGCCTACAACGTTGGTCCAGGCCCGTTGGATCTGAATTCTGATCCTGCGACGAGAAACCAGGAATTTTATCCGCCACAGATCCCATACTCGACCGTCACGCAGGCTGGTCCATTGGTGGCTGGCGAGGTCCCGAACAGCGAAGCAATTTTACAGCCGCAAAACAACGTTGTCTCGACCACGACCAGGCCAACGTTGGTCAATAACGAGAATGTTCAGTCGAATGTCAATAGAAAGACCATCCACTTCGGTCAAGTTCGTCCTCGTTCATCCCAGAAGCCTGAAATCTCTCATCCCGTCAGCAGACTCTGCGACACGATCGAGAGCAACGATAAAGGGGATCGTTTCACGTGTCTGGATGTCGATAGACGAGGGGATAAGGAACAGAGGAACGACGATAAACTTACAGAGAGGGTTATTGTAAACAGCGATAACAATAACAACGATGCCATCGTGAGCAATGACGTTCCGCAACGTGGGAGGCATGCCGCTGGCCAGGAGAGCCATAGATGCGATCAGTGCGGGAAGACTTTCGTTACCAGGGCGTCCCTCAAGGTATAGATCCCGATAACCTATTTATTCTCGATTAACCGTTTACGGTTCAGGTGCACGAAATTTCATTTCTATCTAATACATATTTCAAGATTCCAAAATTTAGCCCATACTCGAAGGGTGCTTTTAAGCAACTATATGTTTCTGATGATCGAATAGTCTGTGGTATCTATTCAGGTCCTGATAAACCTCTCCTTTATTTGTCTTTAGATCTGTTTCAGATCCAATTTCTTCAAAATATACTTATCTTCTTATAAAACTTCCAACATTGAGAACGGTACGCTCTAGTCAGTTTCTATAGGCTGTAATAATGCCTGAAGTTCCTGAGATCCTGTTTCAAAATGGGACCCAGATATCGCCGTCTGAGGGTTAACAATGTATTTTTTTTTGCATTTTATTGACTATGACAGTTCATACGAAATAACATTCCTATCGTTCCAATAAATAGGTGACGACACAGTTCAATTTTGTACCACTGAACTATTGCTTTCAAGTGACTGACATCCCTCCTCGAGTACTGTCTCATTACGGACTCTATACAAATATTAAAAATACCACCATCCGGTGATTACTAATCATAATCAGAGTGACTTTGCTGGTCCTTACATGATAACAGATAGGTTGATTCGATCCAGTCAGGAAACCATTAGCTCTCCGATCTGAAAGAACTCTTTAAGCTTTCTTCCGAATCCCTCAAGACCACCGTTTGGCTGCTTCAGGTGCATGTCAGGACCCATTCGGGTGAAAAGCCGTTCCGTTGCGCGGACTGCGGCAAACAATTCTCCCAGCTACGGAACTACAAGTACCATCGTAGCGTGCACGAGGGCACCAGGGAGTTCGCGGCCACCTGCCCGGAATGCGGCAAGTACTTCAACGACCGTGGCTACCTGAGCTCGCACATGAAGATCCATCGGAATCGGAAGGAGTACGGTTGCGCGGAATGCGGGAAAAGCTTCAATCAACGAGTTGCGTACAACATGCACGTACGGATACACACGGGCGTAAAACCCCATCAGTGCGAGCAATGCGGCAAGGCTTTTTCGCGCAAAATGCTGCTGAAACAACACCTGAGGACCCATTCCGGGGAACGTCCGTATCAGTGTCAAGTTTGCCAGAAAGCTTTCGCCGACCGTTCGAACATGACCCTGCACACCAGACTGCACTCGGGATTGAAACCGTATCAGTGCCATCTGTGCACAAAAGCGTTCACCAAGAAGCACCATCTGAAGACGCACCTAAACTACCACACGGGGACCAAGCCGTACTCGTGCCCGAATTGCGGTCTGAGATTTTCCCAGAGCAGCAACATGAGGACACACTACAAGAAGTGCACGGTGAAGAATCCCGAGGCAAAGGATTCGAGGATCGAGGGTAGCATCGTGGAGGCGAATACTGGCCAGGTGAGGATAATCTCGAGGACACCTGCGGACACCCTGACGCCGCCGAATTCGGATCAGGAACTGACTATATTGACGCCTATATCGAAGAATCCGATAGAGGCTGGCGGGACGTAGTGGTTGGAGGGATTTTAGAGACCCTTACCATCGTGTAGGTAGATTTCCGTGACTTCTGATGCGACCTGGATGGTTGTACAGAGAACCATCATGGACTGAAGTGTGTGATTCTTGTTTCAAGATCGTTGGGTTATGAATTAAAAAGGGACATAAGTGAAGTCTGTGAAGCGTTGGGTGATCAGAACACGAGCTATTCTGCTGGGCAGATAAGGTAATACTCTTCCTGTCTCGAGGAACCCGATCGTCGGGACGTATCGGTGACCCGATACCTGTGATGTAACCAGCCACGTAACGGCTACGAATCAGGGATACGTTTAGAGATCTTCACGCATTATGCGTATCCAGCGATCAGCCGGCTGAGATTTACTAAAGGATGAAACGGTTGCTTAGTTGCGGGAATGCCTTTTGCAATGTTCAAGTCGAAATGGACAGATCTAGATGATAATGTGTAGGAGTGTGTAGAACGCTTGTCCCCGCGAGTGCAATCAGTCGATAGAAAGTATTGGATTCGTTCGAAAGCCGCTCTGTCGGTCGGTAATCCGAGCTACCGTAACAGCCTCTGAACACCTGTCGTTTCCTGGAAATTGTTGTTTTACGGTAATATGTATCGATTTAGCCCGTCAATTGTTACGTCAGCCATCGTTTTCCAGTTTTTTCCCCCCTCTTTTTGCTACGACTTCTTCTGGAGGATTTCCTACAGGATCGATATCGTTCGTGGCATTAATGCTGATTCGTGGGAACGTTAGTATTTATCTTCATTGGAATACTCATGTACAGTAATTAAGGGAACACTGTTAGCGTTAATGGTGATGCATGAATGAGTAAGACGAGCGACCCGGTGTAGTTTCGACGTGAATGTATGTACATAGTGCATGATCTAATTCTCTTCTCGTTTAAAGGACAATCTAGCGATAAGGAGTACGATTTTGTATCTTCGTCGGTAATAAAAGACCTCCGCGACAATTACCTCCTTTATTCTTGTATAATATATCCTTTTGTTTCCTTCGGGATACACTTAGACGCATTTCTCATCACGATCGCATCCCACCTGTAGGTACTGTATCGTTTATGTGCATAAGAAAGCGTGAAACGCAATAAATGAGGCGCGCAGAGTGAATATAGCTACCAGAAGGGGTATTGAATTATATTACATTACGTATCATAGACCAACACGACTTTCGCTTCCACTCATTAATCTTCATCGTCCTGCCGTCCGTCCGTCATCTTCATTAACTCTGTACATAATGGGCCGTATAAGTTCACGAGTCGACTCGTTTTTTCAAATCGTGTTTTCCGTGGTGAAGACCTGTTAGTGCGATAAAGTTACAAACAACAAGAAAATGGAACGAAAGATCACGTAGATTAAGGATGCTCTCGCATCGAAGATGATAAACGAGCTAAAATGTCCTAGAATGTGACACACGGTTGATTAAGTGTCAATCCGAAATAACTTATTTCCCTGTTATTTATATTCGTCAACCCCTCGGAATGATTTACATTCTGTTCTAATTCCAAAATTCATTCCTTTCAGAATTCCATCCGCACACTCCGGTTCAGAATCATTCTAACCACTCTCTAATTTATCGAACGAGGCCCACTAACGACTGAAACACACTCATCGTTACTTTCACCCGAATTTTTGCCAGGATCTATCCACGGAGAAATTACGTTCTTCGTTCTTGTTCCTAACGAGAGAGATTAATGCTTCGGTCTGTGATATTAATCGCCCTCGAATAGTGAAATTTGGCACAGAACCGAGGAGGATGAGAACAGCCCATATGGAACTGGACGAAAACTTCAAGTACGTAGACATCTATTTAAATGCCATACACTAACAGTTCATCGATCACTATTTACATCAGCGAATCAGAGGCTTTCGTTAAACATATTTATACAACAATTGCATTCGTCGACAGAAGTGAAAGGTTAAAAGTAATAGAACTAGTCACCGAAGGTAAAAGAAAATTCGTCGATTGATAACGATTTTAAAGGAAATTAACAACAATTCCTTCAACGTTTTGAGCAATTACATTGTACATCACGTGACGTAAGCAGAAACACAGTCACTCGAGTTGTAAACAGCCATACGTAACCGTTAGAGGAAACTTTCGACCCGGGGTCAGCGAGACATCACGATCATCAAGGATAAGGGGAGCGAGGATAATAAAAAATGTAATGAATCCATTCTCTAATTAAGGTTATAATTGGAATGACCGGCCGGTGACAGGTGTGAGATGCCCGTCGAACGGACGTCCCTGGCTTTCTCGTGTTCCATCAGAAAAACTCTGCGTGTATAAGATGTACACATCAAAGCGTTACTGCAACATCCGGAAAACAACCGACAAAGACAATGCGGTCATAAAGGAGACCCTTATTCCGTTTTACCGCCGCGAGAAAAAAAGCTACTAATGGTGACTCAACAGGGTAAATCTATAACTGATAGAGGAACAATCATCAAGTTTTTGCAATGTCACTTTCGTGCAGCTATTAAATGACCATTAAGTACAACCAGTTGGTTCGGATGGTTCCTTTGACCCTTACAAGCTTCTCAATTCCTAACGATATTTGTGTAATATTCGGCGTAGACATTTGATAATTTTAAAGATATAAGCAATTAAAGTTACGTACCTTCAAAATGTGTAGTGAACCCTCGATGAGTGTTCGAAGGTTTCTCGGCACCGAACATTAAATATTTCATAAACTAATGGCCATATGTGACTAACATAAATATCATTGGCACTAGAATTCCAGGCTCTATCACTGTGACACACCTCATTAAAAAGTACTATGAATACAGGTCAAACTTATGGAAGTACAATAAGATTGCTGGGCTGGTAAATCGGAGGTCCTGGGATCGTCCTGTTTACTGAAATATTTTTGTTTTACTTTACCCACTCAACTTCGATAACTTCGACTTATATATTCATAATATATCTCGAAGGTTCGTAACTTTGATTGTTTATATCTGTAAAATTATCGAGTATCTATACCTAATATTTCACGTAATATCTGAGAAGGTCCAGGGTCCGGTCCCTACCTGCATTTCTGTCAACGTTTCAGGCTGCTGAAGACACAAGTTCCAAGTCGATTTTACGGTCAAAGCCGCACCTACTTCCCTCGACTTCACGCAACTAGACTTCGTCTTCACGGCGACGACCAGTTGAAGGACCTCTTCTAGCCAAGGCTAGAAGAGATCCTATGGCCAGCGAAAGATAGCTGTCTCCCTTTCCTCGGAAGCTTCGAATAATGACACGCCACCAGCGCGTGCGTGTGTGAATATACGGAGAGAATCGGGCGCGTTAATAGAGTGAGGACGGCCGCTAACGCTCCCATGTTTGTCGAAAGCTCCGTTAAACGTTAGAGAGTATATACAAGGAGCAGCTACTTATTTCTGTTTTGTAGACGACACGGCTCCCCCGGTGTCCTTCGAGGCCGGTGATTCGTGGAAATGTCCTATCTGGTAAACCACTCGACCCAACGGGGACAAGATTGAATTAATAAGTAAGAGGGAGCACACTGGGAGAGTATGAAGCATCTCCAAGCTTGTTCCTTATACATATATGTACACGCGACGAGTGTGATGTACGAGCCTCTTTTTAATACGAGTCACCGTTTCGCTCATTAGGGCTAGAGAAATTTGTAACAAGCCTCTTGCTGGTCTGGTCCTTTGGGCTCCGTTACGTCCTTGTATAATGGATAATATCTTCTATATTTCAGAGGAAATGGAAACGGAGGAATCTCCTTCAGATGGTGCTTGAACACTCGCGGTTCTGTGTCCAGAGTATTTGGTGTTGTAATAATTAAATTATAACTTAACTTTTAAAGTAAAAAGTGCAAGGGTAGCAATGTCTGATCATCTAAATCATGCATCTGTCTAATTCTGAGCTATCGAATTCTACATACAAATTTCAAAATCATTAATGATTGTTTAGTAATTATTTGGAAAAATTTTCGTTATATTTAATAATCTTATTGTGTGGTATCTATATGTATACTAAACTGGTCAGGAATTGGGTTCGTGACGGTACCAGCTTATTGTAAAAAAAAGAGCAAAATGAGGTGATTTAATATATTTTGCAATGTTCCATCTCTATCGTACGCGAATATTATTTTAATACTTCTGAAATGTTTTAGATACACACTAAAGTTTGAAATCAATTCTCTCAGGGAGTACGAAAATGTTCGAAATCTACATAAAAGGAAGCGTCTTCTGAATCTTCCAATTTTAGTATTCAAAATGGCGACGTTAAAGTAACCAAGGAAGCATTAGACGTAGCTAGGTCTAACTTCCAAAAAGTACCCACAATTCGGAATCCTCCTGAATGTAAATGTTTGATAAACGTTCCACCGGCGGTCGTGTGCTAACATTTGTACAGTGTTAGAAGATCGTCTTGTCGGTCTCGTGCTCGGAAATATATCAAATATTTGGTTTAATGACGTTCGAGGGTCAACGTATCATCGTCGAATTTATCTTCTACCGTGTACTGGGTGTTTCCACTTCTTTGAACTTTACAAAAAAATTGTGTTAAACAAAACCTGTATTTAAGTGTGTATAGCTTTTATAAATCAGAGTTTCATTATCTGCATTTTTTCACAACGTGTGGTATATCAAAGTGTTCGCTTCCGAAACAAAGCTCAAGGTACAAAAATGTATCGCAGTATTGCATAATTTCTGTTAATTTTTTATTTCGTTCTTAGTATCTTTTTTGTAACATATTTGTAGTCATTGAATCTCTTATGATTCGTGTTAAAACTTTACTACATGGACGTGGGACACCCTGCACGCAGTAGAACGATATTAGTCTACGTTAGTTAAGTTAGAAGCGGTTCTAATATGAGTAGTACGAAATTTCAGGAAAGACGTTCTACGAATGTTTCTCCCTTTCACCAGAAAATCATTCTATCGGTCGCGAATTCATAAGAAATTAATGGATTCGTCGGCCGTGTTATTAGTCACCCAGCGCGATTCGCTTTATTTCTGGCCGCGGATCTCCTCGGCAAATGTATTTTCGTAGCGGACGTACCTATGAGCGTGTTATTCCCGCTTAATTGCGGTCCGATGGAGCGGATAACAATAATAAAAAAAAAGAAAAAAAATCACACGTACTGTACAAGGCAATTAACAGAGTACGATAAATCTCGTGGAGACGAGGGAGAGGGAGATTCGAAAACGAGAAAGGGACAGTAGGCCTCACCTGTAGTATAGTGTTTCGTGTTATTATATAAAACGTAAAGCGATAGGAGGAATTACTTAACTATTGTTCTGCAATTTCCTCGGTCGGTGCAACGGGTAGAAGAAAAACAAAGAAAAATGAATATATGTACTTTCATCGACGAAAGTTATTCGTCTACGAGCCGTTCGCCTCGGATCTTTTCCGATTTTTGCTCGACTACTTTCTGATCCCGTCAAAACGAGATCGTTCGACATTTTTGGTATATGTACCGAGAAGCCCATGATTCCAGTACACTTGACAGGATCGAGATCCAGTATCGATCGGTACTCGATCTCTGTCACTAAGGGGTACACCAATTACATTACTTTTGTTTTTTTTTCAATTAAATGGACAAAGCTTACGGACTTTTCTCTTTGAGACAAAGAGACTTTCACGTTGAGTCGTTCTCGTCGATTTTTTTCATGGACCAGTTCTTTCCTAAACGCTCTAGCTGGTAGCTGTTTAAGATTCAGGCATCTTTGCGGCCGCCCCTTTGACGTTGGAAGGGGACCGAGGTGTTTCTAATGATAAAAAAGAAAAAATATCGAAAATTCTGAAGTGGCATTCGAAACACGAGTTCGTGATTCGACGGCATTTCCGCGAGATAAAAGCCAGCCGACAAGCCACGCAATGAACTTCACCCTTTCATTCCCAAATAATTCAAAAATTATCAAAGAAATATTTTGTTGTGTTTTTGCTAATGCCATTTTTTATTCGTTACCATTTGACAACTTTTTTACTTTTATCCCAGTTAATGTTATTATTCATTACAAAGCCCAGTTTTTCTTAGTTTTGATCGATAAACCCTCTTGACATATTTTGATGAAATGAAAAGTTTTGTAAGTTTCTATCGTATTAGTAAGAGACCAGTAGAAACTATTATACATATACCGATAGATATGAAAAAATACACGATACTGATATTTTATTTCGTGATTTAGAATATGTAGACATATGGCAACAGTGGGACCGAAAGGGTTAAAATGTTATTGTCTTGCCATGATGGCTGTGTTTGACAAAGTGAATGGCCAATTTAGCGGAGCCCCGACGCCCATGGAAAATAACTCGACTCTATTCGGGCGTTGGAGCGTCAGGCTTGACAGCCAATCACTGTTCTCGAGGAGTTGTGTAACTGGTTGTAGTCGCGTTATATTGTAGTCGCGCGTCTGATTCGAAGATATTTAATATTCCGTGGCGAGGCCTACCTCGAGCATAATAATACCGTGAATTAGAGGTCTATAGAATTTTATACGAAAGTGTGCACAACGAGATTTGTGGCATCATCGTGTTTAGTCATTGGTTTCACTTGGTACGCCTATCGACGACTGTCGACTTTACGAATAAATATAGTATTATACACGATTGCGTAGTGTCGAGCAAATGATTTAATACGCTTTGGATATTAATTCGAGTCTTACTTAGGTACAGAAATTCTGGCGCGATTTCAGTTTATATAATTACGCCCGTAAAACTTGGTATGCATTTTGCATAAACGTCTGCATTCGAATTATCAATGATTCTCCTGTCCACGCTTTGAAGCCTCCGGCGATAGGCGATTTTCACGCGTTGCAATCGCTGGACGATACTGATCAAGCATGGAAATTACTGAACCGGAATTCGAATAGACGACACACGTATGATTTCCGTTAAGATGCGTTGCGAATCGCTGATGGCACTCTTACCGCGCGTTTAAATCACTCTAATGAAATTCTAGCGGACATCACTCCGGTGATTTCGATGCGCGGTGAAAGGGTCACGGGTGATTTCAATGCGTTCTAAAGGGTCCTCTGGTGATTTCAATGCGTGGTAAAGGGACGACAGGTGATTTCACTGTGTGATTCAATGAGTGGTCCCTGGTAATTTCGGAGCGTGGAAATTCCATCACGAAGTGAATTCAACGCGTCCCAAGATTACCAAGTGATCTTCTCTACGATGGATTGGAAGACCGTTTCAAATAATATCTACTCTACAATGTGTACGTTTTCTCGCGCGACCTTACGCACCGTTAAAGAAAATAAATTAATAGATAAATTATACGGAGTACACTACAGCTTTCTCGACACCTAGAGCCAACACTTCCGATTGAATAACATTATCCATACCGTCTATAAATCAACTGTCGTCTATGGAACCCCGTGGCTAACGAACGCCAGAATAATTCAGTTGGTGTAGGGTACACCTTCTTTGCGATTCGACGCGCATGTACATAACTGTTCTAACGTTGAATGCTTAATCCTCTCGGTAATCTCAGCCATAGACCTAGGCTTCGATAAGCGACGTTCCACGTGAAAAACGCGATTCCCGTAATTTTTCACTCTGAAACTGGTCGGTCGGGTTCCATCGGCGGGGATTTTCTCTCTTCGATCATCGAGTTCAGGAGGTCAGTCGCGCGGTCGCCTAAAGGTGAAACGAATCTCCCCCTCCCCACCCCCGTGGGTAGGCCATCGGAATGGTGCAACGAGATCGCGGATGAACCGTTTTCTTGCGTCCAGGACTCGGTGTACGTACGTATACCGTTCACGAAGCGTGTGCCATTTGACGGTCGAGTAAACGAACGTGCAAGAATCTCGACATTAAAGATGGAGCAGCATTCAGTGACCCGTGCATTTGTTCACGTCGCCCGACGGTAATAACCTATCTATCATAATAGCTGGCTTGATACCTTTCGCCTTATAAAGAAAAAACAAACGAATATCTGTATCTGTCCTTGAAACTAGGTCTTTCGAACTGGCAATTCGAAAACATTAATTCTTCGACTCATGTTTATTCGGGCTTTTTGTCATCATTTGTCGAGTATTCTCTACCCTAGAAGTCATGAACCCTTTTTTGGATTCGCTCTGTATGAATTATTCGCTTCGTCGCGTCGTTGCAATAAATGGAAGAGAAACGTTCTGCACGTCTGTCGTTTTAATTATTAGTTGTAAAAATCTTTGATTATTGAAAGTTACTGGTCCAGAATTTGTAGATACTTTCTCCCGTTTATTTCCATCGGTTCGGGCGTTAAAACCGGAGATAAAACGAGTAGCCTACGCACCCACCAGTTAGCTGTCATTGCACAATACTAATGGATCAAGTTCACGCAGTCGTCGAATAAAATCGGCCGTGGACACCCGGTTTCGCGTGTACGCGACTTGTCATACGAACAGGTTCGAATCAGATATCGCGAATTTCGTATTGAGAAAGATGCGAGTCACGTTCCCATCTCGTCGCCATTGTGTCCCCTTTCTTTGCCACGATCACGCCATTGTCCTTTGCTTCTGTTCGTTTTTTTCGTTATTACAATGTTGTTCCAATTACTACCCCTTTTCTTTCCTGTTCGTTACTTGACGAAGGATGGATTCGTGACTCGCGTGTTCGTTCATGTACTCTCTAAATTGCAATTAAGCGTAGAAATTTTTACGCAATCTCTATTAGGTATCCTCTTCTATATTGGGTATCCTCGTGATTTTTACGTTTATCGTGCTTTCGTGATCAATGTTTCTTACCTTGGAAATACGATTACTAATTTGGTAGGTATGTAATATGGTGAAATAAATGTGACAGCCTTCCGTGAACAAATTTTTGAATCACTATACGTTCCTTTCGTTCTCGATTGAATCCATTCTTTTCGCACCTCAGGTACCACAGGATACATTGGTTACCGATATAATTTGTAATAATTTCTGGTTACTTTATTCGTCACGCGTGTAATCACGAACAGTAAGAGACATGCGACAACCATCTCGATTTTCGTGTCACCGCTAATTAAACCGAATATGAGCTCCGTTAAAGGAACAGCCGTTCGTGATCAATTAAACCGTTCTTTCGCTCCTGTCTGATGGGGAGGCGCGCGAGAATTTACATCAATGTCCCACAGTGGTGTCAAACCGAATCTTCAGTTCAGTCAACCGAAACAATAAATGTTACCACTTCGAAACTGCATATTCCATTCATACAACCAAATGACACCTAGTCCTCAGTGACCACTAGTAGTCCACCAGCCAACGCGATAAACAGTGGTTTCCTCGAAGCGTTGAATAACGGGGCCCTGCAATCGTGTCCTTTTATCTTCATCGACGATGAAAATCATTTTTTTCCGGAAGTATTCGCGTTTGTACAACGTCCACACGCCGCGATTAAGCGTCCTGAGTGCGTTCGAGCGTGCGTGACATAGCGGTTCGTTGAACAAAGTGTTAGAAATCACGCTGGTGAACGGGGACCAGAAATCGGTACATGCTTTACCTGTTGTGCTCGATACGCAGATCGATTCGACTTCTTTTTCCCCGTCTGACAATGTGATACCTGTGCACGTAGGTGATATACCTTTATTATTTATTTATTTAACGGCCAATAAGCCCTTTGGCATACATTTACAGGACGGAAACTGAGATTATAAAATTATAAAATGTAGAAAAAAGAAAAACCAGAGTATAGTTACCTAGAGTGTACTGAGATAACGTTACGGTCCGAAGGTGTAGAAAGAACCAAAAAAGTCGTGCTGATCGCTATACAGGTACTATTGGTAATGGCGGTTAACTGTTTTTTTTAGATAATATTTCGTTCACCCTCAGTATTCTTTACGCGATAAAATCATCCGAGATAATAACGTTTCGTTGATATTAATCACTGGTGAAAACGAACAGTACAGTTAGTCGAGAGTTCGATGCATCCATTGCGACAGAGAAGAATCGAGCAATCGCGGGAGCGATCTCTTATCACGATCCATCAGTTATACATATACATATGTGTATGTAGTACGTGTCGGTGATTATTCGACGGAACGGATCGCCTCGGGCGATAATTACGGATTAGGGAGGAGGATCGACGAATTAAGTGTCGATGCAAACTGGTGATTACTAACGGTTATTAGAATCCGCTTAGGAGATATAGTGGATGATACGGCTGCGCTAGAGATCAATTTGCCATGACATAATTCAAAGATAGTGTCCTATTATGATGGCAATAGCATAGCTTTACTGCACGGATGGATACGAATGGAACGCTTCTTATACATATGTACATATGTATAGGGTCACCATGAAATTTCATACTGAATGTTGTTAACACTTAACTGGTGAGATGGGGTCTCAACAACTTCATAAACATTCTTGGAATATTTTAGTTTTATTCGACGATCACTTTTGAGGAGATACTTGTTCACTTCGATGTTAATGCAATAACTAGTAGGATTTCTGTAATACAGTAACGAAAAAAGAAGTATACGTACAACGGTGACTTTTACCATCAATCGACCATACTTTACCATTCTATTTTAACTACAATACCTACATAATAATTGAAAATGTTAGAATGGTTTTATAATTATCCCACACAGTTTAGTTACGTATGTACATACAATACCCACAACGAGTCAAATTAGAAATTATCCGGCACAGCTGTACTTTTAGACCGTTCCGTTTTCCCATCGGACACAGGAATCCGTGATAAAAGTTACGTTCTCGCCTCGTTCCAGAACAAGAGAACTGGGTGCCGTTCGTGTGGATCTTTCCCAAGGGAGAGATAACGATCCGAGGTCAAACTGGATGCGTTGTCCATACATCGAGAGCCCACCATTTTCGTCTCTCCTGGGACACCAATTGAACCTGTTCCACCGGTAAAAATATATTTCTGGAATGCAACCCGTGACTTAACCGGGGTGGTAATAAGGCCCCCCTCGGCTCCGCCAAATTACGAGGAGGACATATCGACGACCACGCGTCGAGCCGAATATACGCGATGGCCCGAGAGAGGAGGGACGTTTTTACGACGCGACGATTTCGACGCCCGGTTTTCTGCCAGTGAAAGTCTACGCACGGGCGTAAATTACCGACTGGAGCTTTTACCGCCTCAATCGCATCAGACCAGGTATAGGAAAAAAAGACGGTTCGCTGAGGATCTGCGAGATGATTGTGCACACAGCTGGCCGATGGACCATGGAATTATTCAAGTGATCAAGTAGTATGTATAAAAGATATACGGTCAAGAATGGCGAGAAAATGTTCGCTGGATCACGTTTCGAGGTTTGTTCAGACGATCAGTTTTTATTTTCCGAATCTGGGCACTTCTGTGCTCTATCTCTATCTAGGATTGATGCGTCGTCGGTTGGTATCGCAGACGCAAAGTCTAGAGGTTAACCCTTTAACGCCTAGACCTTTAAATCGTTATTTCAGAATTATGAGATTGATATATATGTATATATGCTGTATCTTGTTATTTTCTATTGGACAAAATCGATGTTAAACCAACCTATTTTTTTAATCTTGTGTTTATTATATATTTTTGGAGGGAATACTTGAACTTCCCAACCGAAAACATTCAAATCTATTTTACTATCAGTGAAATAACAATATCAGTCTCATCATTTAAAAATAACGATTAAAGGATGTGGGTGTTATAGGGTTAACGGCCGCTGACATTAGCTCTGTGATACGTCTGTTTTCGATACACGCTCGTCGGTTCCATTATTACGTTGCAAGGAAAGTGAAAAGCCGTTCAATCAGAGGAATTCGGACGAGACACTTGTCGAGACAAAAGGGTTTAATGCCAGCTGATAGAATGGTACCAAACGGTAAAAATCGATCGTCGACCGTGGCACGATCGACTAGGATCCATCGTCACGAAATCGATTAGATCTAGTTAGGTATTGCTCGCTCGGGGGACCGTTATCTGCTACCTGAATCGCCGGTTATGATGTATCGACCTTCGATCCCCGCGGCCTTTATGTAATCCACATTGGGTTATAGGGGAAAGTGAACAAGTCTTTTTGGAACGAATACCATTTGTCTCGCCGCTGTCAACGGACTTTGTTCCACAAGCATCGAAAGTGTCCTTCCAACGGTGACGTTTCTTCCTGCTGGACTTTCTCTGTTGGGACGGACGTTGATAAAATTGTACGAGACCATTAGGTATTCTTTACGAGTCCAAGGGGTTGGTCCTCCCTGTCACCGTCTGAAAATCCCTACTTATGTCAGTTTTTTCTGGGAATACAAGAAAGTAAACTGTCAACCGAGACTATCACGTAAACAAAGTGATTGACAATTGAATGTTTACTCTACCAGTTACGTCCTTTTTCTCGCTGGTCTGACATTATCTCAGTGTATCTTGAACATGGAAGAGGATAAGGACAATTAATCGGTCGGAGATATATTAGGAGGAAAGAACAGAAGAATGTTAATTGCGATTCAAGGTGTTTAAACCACTGGAACGGGAACATGCAATAAATGAAGCGGTTAATAGACGGCGAATGCGAACTGGGTTACCACGAGTATCCGATTCTCCGGAGGAAGATCGTATTCCACGAAGTCAACTAAGATTTTCTTCGGAGAACCAGCCTCTTCATCTTTGTCTTCGTCGTGGAACCACCTGAAAAGTCTCCTGATTAAATTAGGTCGAACAATTTGCGACCAACTTGCTGCGAAGAGACCACAGAGGTGATATCCCCTGGTTTCAGTAAGCAAGGATTTCGCGCGGAAAGTAGGTATGCCTAACATAGACGAGAAAACGCGATTCTTCGTTGTTCTGACATACACATTGGACCCAAGAGAATTCTAATCCAGTCGAAGAAAAACAAAACATTCTTGCCACTTGGACTGTATAAAGGTTACAATTACAAGAAATTATGGAAGATTACTTCCTCGAACACGTTGAACCAGACACGGACACTTCTGCAAGTGTTACGATATTAATTTAGTGCAATTTAGTAAGTGGTACGGTAGCTACAGTCTGTGTTCATACCATAGGGCACAGAACAATTCGGTCATGCATGTGCGTAAGCATGTACAGTTTGTTCTTAGAGACAAGTGTCAGCGGTTTCTTGAATATTTATATAGATTCACAAGAATCTGTAGTGTTTGTCATCGATAGAAAAAGATCTGTTGACTATTAACGAGTCATTGGTGGAGTTTAATGCCACGGTAAAAGGTCAACGCACCTCGAGAAACGAGTTCACAAAGTGTTTGACATTCCGAATTTGTAGCATTACCGTTCGATTCCGATTTGTTCTGACCTCTGACAGTGCCGCGAGATTTCAGGTCACGTGGGGCGCGGCTGCGTAAATTAGCAACAATTTACGAGCCATCGCCGAAAATATTACAAGCGTCCTTGGGAGAATAAAACCGGCTCTCCGGTGATACGAGCTCGTAAACCGATTAATGCGATGTAATTGACGCTAGATCGTTATCCGTCAATTAGTCCGTTTGTATACGCGAGAAATACACATAGTGTGTGACTCCTTTCTCGGTATTTATTAGCGAGCCATTATGCATACTTTCGTGGCTAATCAGTTTGATCATCGAAACGGAATCGACGAGACGATCGTGTTTCCGAAATTGGTCGTTTATTTCACTCAAACGGCTTCGCACAGAGTGGCTCGGTGTAATCGACCAGTCGAACGATAAAACATCCGTATTAGTATAAACGACATACATATTTCTGAAATAGAAACCTTCAACTGTATATTTTCTAAACGCGTATTAATAACTGTCCACGGAATTTTGTAATGCGATATTTTTTTTGTTCGTTTCTTGACTGTACCAAACAAACGATCCGATATTAATACTGTACATGGTCACCGTGTCACGGTGGCGTTTCTATTCTATATAATATTGCAAATTTATGGAATGTATAATGGATGTGTGTGACTGATTATTATCGATTTGCATATACGGTTGGTTAACATTTTATTTGAATAATAATTAATAATCACTCTTCCATATAAGTTTGCCCGTTCGGTAAACGAGGACTTCTCCTTCGATTTTTTTTTCGTTATTCATGAGATGCAGTTTATAACGTTAATATCGAATCGTTCGAAAAGTTTCTCGAATGCAGGATGCAGGTACACATACATTCGGACGATCTTTTTGAAATACGTAATCGTTTCGTGAAACTTCTCGCATTCCAATGTCACCGAAACCGCGTGTCCACACATTTCTGGCATTCTATATGAGTCGACGATGCGTCGATAGACGTCGTAACCGGAATTTCCAGTGTCTTCCGGGATTGTAAATAAATGAATTGTAAATTTTCGGTGGAGCAACGAATTCGTATTTTGCTCGTAAATTCGATTCGAGGCGGCGGTCATCGTAATGGTAGAAGGTTAAACGGAGTTATGGGAGGACGCTTGTCGAGATGGTGTTGCCTTCCGTAGATGTTTAATGTCCTTTCTTTTTCAAACACACTGTATACAGGATCGGTATTCTGGACACGGAATGCTCGGAAGACCCCGAAGGGTGCGTTCGACGAAGACGAGAAACGAGAAGCAAATTGACGCGACTTTCCATCCTGTCTTCGCATCGCCCCGCGCGAAACCATCGTTGTCAGCGGCTGCGGCGGCTGCTTAAAATGTCAAGGTGGCTCGCCGAGTGAAAGGACACCCGTATTTCTGCCCTTTTTTCGCCGGGTCGTTATTTGCACCGCGGAATAATTAATAAATTATTTTCCGCCGGCTGCCGCCGACCGCGTGACGAATTGATTTGTTCAGGCCGGTGCCCCGGTGGTATTGTTCAATTAACAACAACACACACCCGTCTAATGGAAACACCGTGTACATATATCTATACAATACATTCCTTACTTCCTCGTGTAAAATTGGTTCCGTGTTCGGTTCCGCAGTGCGTTCGTGGCCTCGAGGAGTATCGAAAAAATGAAAACGGGGCAGATTTTTTTCCAGACTAATTCACCGGACGGTTAAAATGTTGTTACAGTGTTGCATGTTTCTCGTGCCGTGGTTATTTGTTAGACGATGCAAAAAGGCGTAACAACTCGATGATCGTTTTACCATGGATGGAACGCGTCTTTCGGTTGAGTGACGTTTTAATAGACACCGCTCGCGGACTGGGACCTCGATGACTGAGTGAGAGCTGCGGTGATTTCGATGCGTGGTAAGACCGAACACATGATCGGGGCCGCTATTAACCAATTCGCTTCTCGTGTAGAATCTGTGTGTGTTCCGGTATCGCATGTGTGTCAAGAGTGTATTAATATCGTGAGAGTTAAGAGATCAATAACGGGGCTGTTAATGCATTGGAATCACTTGGGTATTATTTTAATGGGTAGCGAGGAGCCAGTGATTTAAACGTGTGGATGGGGACAGAGACTGATATCTTGGATATCATAAGATGATTTCAACTAATATAATTTATGTAAAATACTTCCATCGCGCCACTCGAGCGACAAGTTCTATGGTAGGATGGTTTTCAATTAATTTAAAACGCTTGGTAAATAGATAACCAGTAATCGCAACGTGCGGTAAGTGTCGTGTAATTTCGAATTCGTGGTGTGTAAATATCATCGGTGATTTCGATGCGTGTTTGGAGGGGATAGTGATTTGAACGAATGATAAGAGTTATAATTTCAGGGCAAAAGTTTATTCGAATAATACATACATAGGTGTCGAAAAGCGAATCCCCTCAAGATTCCATTACACTCAGAGAAAGGTGAACACCCTGCCAGAACCAAGGATTGAAATTCAACCGGAGCCACAATAGCATTACTGTCTGCGGTCTATGCTCCTGATAAGAGCCAAATAGCGCGATGTTTCATCCGGGGCTAATTAAACGTAAGCACCACGGGGCAGCTGCTTAACGCACGCTCGCGCGGATTCTAGGGCATAATAGAGCCAGTCATGATATACACCGACTGTTCCTAGAAGGATCGTAAAGACTGTCCCTGTCCAGCATCCTAGAGGCACACTCATCCGAGTTAATTGTTCCGTGCCATTAAGATCCGTGTTTCATTGAACCAACCGTTGGCCTGTGGGGCTCCGCGTGGAAAGATCATGGGAAAGGGTTACCACCGCGAAGGTAGGAGGGCCGCCAACACTGGGGGAAACAGTAACACCCTGTAAATCGCGCCAGTTTAATTAAGCTGCCCAAACGATGCGATGTCCTAAATGTGGATTACCGTTCCCAAACAGTCTAGGATAATCTCTGGTGAGTTTGGATGAGGAATTCCATCCTGAATACAGTTGACACACACACACACACACACACACACACGCATGCATATGGGAGGGATAAGATGCTGGAGATAAATGGATCAGGTGGATCACGCGGGACGAAGGTATTCCACCTGGGTTCTGGGAACACTGAATTTTTTCTCCCGTCTTTCCAGCTTCCTGCTCTTTTCTAGATCGCCAGATTCCCCTCTGCGATCTCTGACGTCTTTCCTTAGCCACTTCATTTCCTTTTTTTTAGTAGTACATATCTTTTACTTACTCGGATTATCATTTCTTCTTGGCTTAGGATTAAAATCATCGTGAAAGTGAACGGATCGCAATGTATGTTTATGCAACACACCGTTTCTGCTGTGTAATTTATGAAAACAAAAATCGTATTTTCCATTAATGTTCTATTCGTAGAATCCTCGTATATTTTATTACACTTTTGTGCACCGAAGTGCACTACGGCTCCTGCCGCATTTTAATTGAATTCGAGATCGTTGGTTGCACGATTTCTTAATATTCTTGTTTTTTTTTGTACTTCATTAGTCTGGGCCGCCGTCTTTTGATTCTTCGACAAATTTAAAGGTAATGGGTGGCCAGAATCGAACCGCGACTTCCGCGTTTCCATTGTCCAATTATCCGAGAACCGATATCCACCATCGAACCGTTGCTTCATGAATGGATATTAGACCTTCTCTGAATGGTAAGCCTGCTCCCGTTCCGTCTAATGAATGTATACGGCGTTAACGGGCATACATATGCATATAAGAGATGCATATCTAAATACGTATACGCGTAGGCCTCTGTAACCTGTGTCAGCCGACGAGAATGCGACTGAGCCACTTCGGTGACACGAAACTCTCTCGATTAGCGATTATAATTGATTCCATTGTAAATTTGGGACGTCGTAACCAGAGGTGGGTCCAATTGCGAAATCGGATTCACGGTTAAAAATAACACGGTGACTCCGGTCCCTGTACTCGATTAACACTTCAGACCTTCAAAATCGTATTAAGAATATACAAGTTACCTTACCAGAAAGACATTTTACCGTTTGTATATCTAGATAATATTTATTTACCAAAAAGACCATCGAATTCCACATCAGGAAAAAATATCTTTGAATGATCTTTAACCAGTTCCGGAAACATTGTTCACGGATCTCTCGGTTAGTTTGTCGTCTGATGAGCTACGCTACTGTCCATTTAACGACGATAATAAATGATAATGATAAGTTTGCGGCAACGCACGACACGGGGATCGACAGCGAATGATATTTATCACGAGGAGGCTGTCAAGTCGCATATTTCCTCATCTACGGAGGATCGATGGCAGGCAGCGAGACGGTACGGAAAATAGAAACAAGCGTGAATTTCCTTGTCCCTGTGCATAAATAGTCGTAATAGAGGCGGGAAACGACGTGATAGATTTATTGGATGGAGATTTATTGCGTTCCGGGGGACGTGATACTTTATTGTGCAAATACCAATTAGTCCCGTTAATTTACACTCATTTCTTTTCATGCGACATTGTACTATTCATTCTTGGGTAATCAATTTAATGACCAGGTATATTATTCTATTGACACTTCCTTAGTTAACCCTTTGACATCAATTTCGTTCACACATATACATACTCGTACGTCGAGTCATACTCGACATTTTTAAATTGCCAGTTTAAATGTGTATTATATTTCCAAATATTTAAAAAACACAATTTGTTTAAATTGGTTTCTATTAACCAACTGTGTTTCGAAGTACATTCGAAATAACGAACCTAAAATAATAAGGCAGAAAATTGAAAAGAATTAGCAATGCAACTCGAACAGGTGGTAATTGTACCATATCTTAGAAGAAGATTTACCTAGAATCGGGTGTGTCCAACGTCTACACGTGTTTCTCCCAGAAGCAAAAGGTTTACTTTCCCCTTGCAATTGTCTAGGAATCCCGGAAACTTGGCTACAGGCGCCAAGAAATTAATGAACCTTCGACCGAAACGTGTTTGACTTCTGCGAATCGCCATCGCAAAGCTGGTTTCCATTGTATGTATGTATCGAGAGTTCTGGATCCTAAATGCTACGAGATTCTCATCGTGAAAAGTGAAACATATCACGTCGGTAGGTGGACGTTGAAACAACAGAGGGAACGGACAACCGTCAAATTAGATTCGAAATGCTTCTGGCATTTCTTGTTCCGTAGTACGAGAACTTAACGCTCGGTTCGCTCGATGGTACTGAATTACGGTGCACCACACACACACACACACACACACACACACGTAACACAGAATACTCACTTTTCCTTCGTGTCACCCTAGGGCGCCTGATGATACGTTGTAAACTGCAATCGACCTCGTGAACTTAAGCGTTATGCTCGTACACACGTCGTTTTATCGTTCGACGCCGACAGCATCGCAACCCGGTTGATATTAATTGGAACCGGTTGTACCGCGATCCCCAGTCAGCTCGGGGCACCAGCTCGAGAATTAGAGCAAGGATTTTGAAGGTACACTCATGAATGTCCGTTCTATCGACCGTGATTGAGTCCTGGACAGATTATTGTGTGACGTGCATTGTCCATCTAAAACAGTGAATTAAATCTCAAGATTACTAGTACAAGTAGAAAATTATTGTTCTGTTCAGACCTCATCGGTCTGATTCTGATAAACTTTGTAGAATAATGTTCCACGTTGTTGGCAATCGCGGAAACTTGTCTCCTAGGTTTCGTTAGGAGTTCAGTTAGCGAATGGTCTGACATTACCGTGCATTGAAATCAGCTGGTCTTCACGATTACTCATACGTATTTAAGATTTTTAAGAAATTTTGAACAGTATCTTGCTTATTCTACAATGATGTGGAATTCTTTATGTTACATAGGCGCAGAATAATTTCAATTTTTGGACATATTTGCAGGAAATATATGTATTTCACAGACTTGAGCGAGTGCCACGCGTTGAAATCACCGCAACGAAACAACAAAGTTTCGTGCAATTCGTTTTCTCGTCGGACAAGAATCCAGAACCATTTGCTGCGATGAAACGTTAAAGTCGCGGGTTCCTCGTGTTACATGTTGATACTATAAGTCATTGATTCCACCTTTCGAAAAAGGAAGGAAATCCAATTGATTGGCGCCGAAGAGAACGTACCAATCACGATTCCACCCAATGGAAAGCCAGTTTGCAACACCTGCATGGTACAGATTTCACGCCAACCATAACGTATTCGATGATGACTCGCGGGAAGCAGAAGTGGTACGATCTTCGATGATAAAGTGCGATCGAAATTTGCAATTTCTGCGACGACGAATACGCACAGGAACTATTTAGTCCCGGAATGCAGACTTCGTCCGCGAGTAGCGTCACGAACTGCTAGGCGCTCTTTAATCGACCGTGTGCTCCGTTTTTCAATTTCTGGTCTGGTGTAATCCATCTAGATGCAAATTCAAATTCGAAAAACGGGGCCAAGTTCAAATGGTCGTAACTCCGAGAAAAATAATCGTATCGATATCCTTAAGAAATTCTCCGAAAGTATAGAATCTCTACTTTCAAATGATTTTTCAGGATGTTAGCTGCGTTGCTTCTTGGCAAAATTTTTCCCAAAAATGTTGTTCTATATACTTTGCAATGCTACATGGGGCAAATAAAATTTCTTAGATAAATTACATTTATGCCAGGAGAAAACGATTATCTTCCTGTGTAAAATGAGTACTTGTCGATTGTTGTGCGATTTTTCTTGGCCGAGTTATTCAACTTTGAAGCTGAACACGTCTTGTTGACTTTAATTGCTTCTAGGAATTGGAGGAATCACCGTAGAACGTTCAGCAAAAAAGCAATGGAAAGACTGACCATTCTATTTACTTTTTTTTTTGTGGAGTGTATTATCGTTTGATTTATTTCGACGTTACACACATGCGAGATTTGTTGCGAACGAATTGCAACGCGGTGCAAGGTAACCAGATGCTAAAACCGACGAATCACTGCCTCTCGAACTCTTTCACTCTGCCTCTTTCTTCCTCCAGAAAAGCAGCTGCTTTTTTACGCTGTCTGGTGCCTCTTACGCCTCGAAGGCAATAGTTTTAATTGCCAGCACCGATCGACAGACGTTATGTTCACCGACCGATTAAAAGTGTCCGCCAAGAGATAGACAAATATGATGACTTTCGATTGTTTTTTCGCCGTGGCGGCGTATCGAATTTTGCAATCTAATCAAGAAAGCAACATTCTAACGATTAGAAAGTGAAGCAAACGCCTTGTAGACTTCGTTTGACGGGGGATCACCGGAGCCTGCAGCGTGTTAACTGTAAACGATTTTACGATCTCCGAGCGTCGATCAAATAGTCCCTTCGTCGGCCAATGATATAGAATGATACGCTCCTCGAAAGTAATACGTCGGAAACAGTTATATTCCACGATTCGATACCACGCTGGTAATCTATAGATCCCTGATCACGATTTCTCGTGGAAAAATTCAAAGGCTCGCGTTTAATGTGAATCGGTTTTCGCGGAAAATGCAGCGGGATCGTAGGAAAATCAGGAAGCGAAATTCGAAGAAATCGCTGTTTCATGGAGAGAAATTACATAGGAAACGAATTCTTGCACGATACATACCGATTCCTCCACTGGGTAACGTAATATAACGTGTACCTAATCCCCGAACGATCCGATTTATTTACAGCTTCCACGAGAAACGGAAGCGATTATTCCTCTCTTTGTTATGTGAAACCCCACGAACTCTAGAAACACGATCACACGTAGGGTAGATGAACCAATAAATGAACACGTACCAATGTATGAATATTACCTACACATAAAACCGAGTAAATTAAGTTATTAAAATAATCAAGTGTTTAAATATTGATTTTTTCCATTTCTTGTTTCGTATTGAAATCATTTTCGCGCTATTGGTTAGAAATGTTCATTTACTGGTTAGGGACTATTGTAAAAAAAAACCTTTTAATCTTCAACTTTAAAAATTATTGGATTTTTTGGAAGCCTATGGCCTATAAGATACAATAAAGAGGGTTGGACATAAAAAGCTTAGAGGGGTGACGGAAGAAGTAACAATAACGGGGTTCACGGAGGGTTAAAATAATATTCGACTTTAATAGTTACAAAATCTGTTCGGTGTTCATTCAGATCGGTGCGTTTCACCTTACGAATCAACGCTGTTTCAGCAGCAAGTTTGCAACTACGATGTATCATGCTTCGTTTACGTACGTTCGGATTTTTTTTAAACATTAGAAACCAGTTACTTTGCGAACACAGCCTCGATCTCGGCTCGTTCGTCCTCGTTATCGTGGTGGTATCACGACGACAGATAAATCATCGACGAGTAACCAGGTGGGTTGTGTCTAGCAACAAAATGGATGATCGACGATCAGTTCGCCAACAAGTTGTGAGATGGCCCCTCGGGTGTTCCGGTTGGTAATCTCTAATCGAACGGTTCTCGTTCGATTTGCGGCCAAACTCGCCAGGAAAATGAATCATCGTCGTTAAACGCGCCCTATTATTCCATTGTCGTCGAAGAAACGGCCGCGATACCTCATCCCTGGATCGAAATTAACCGTTACGATCCATCGCGATTTTTGCAACATTTTCAACCCGTGGAGGCTATCTCCGAGCGACGCCAAACACGTCTGCGAGATACAGGCCCGATTAAGATTTTTCCAATAGCTGGGATTTTGATGCGCTTTTACGGAATAGCAATTCAGTTTGACCCTTATCCAAATCCAAAGACGTAGGTGCCAACTTTTATCAATTCTCGAAATAGTCGATATTAAATTTTTACGAGGCCCTTGTATGTACACTGATAGGAAGTTATCGCAGCGGTTCCACGTATACCATTTTCAATAATTGAAGGTAAAATATCTCCTCGAGGCTAACTGCTGTGTGAACCTCAGTTTCGATCGAACCCGAAAAAAAACCAGACGCGAGAAGAGGAGTAAACATCGATTCGACGAAGTCGGGTGTAAGAGCATTATTGCTGAAAAAGAAGTGAAAGGAAGCGTGAATTTTTCGTGTAAAAGTGAAACCGAACACAGTTTGGTTGCAGGCTGGCCTCCCGCCGTAGCGTTTTAAGAGACGTGTGTGTTTCTTTTTCGGGGATACTATAAATTAACAGGCTATTAAAGTTTTATAGTCCTTTTTAGTCATTTTTTAATGAAGTTCCCTAGTACATACTTCTAGCCACGGTGGAATTAAAGGATTTTTTCTGTGGCGCGTACCATGACCTTTCGGGACATTTATTGGCGGTTCTATGCATTGGTGTTGAAATGTAACGGTACAGGTCGTCACCTTATTCATGAATTTCGGGAAAATCTGAAGGATTTACAGCAGGTCCATTTAAAGGTACAGAATATACGTTTCTCAGATTGTTAACTTCGTTCAGACTTTATGTCAAAGGTTCCTCCGTCACATTACCAAACAAGACCTCTTAGTCTAATCTATTACGAAATGTCACAAAAATACTTTATTAGACTTCCATTAATGTAAACACTGAAACATTGTCGGTTGAAGGTTAACATATTATACATAGTTGAATTTGGTCTCAAATAAATTGTCTGGTAAAAAATTTCCCCGAGTTAACAGTGTTTGGTGCGATACCTATTCCAACCTGTAACTGTACAACTGTATTTTTCACAGCAGTTCGAAAACCCCGCCGTGTGTCTGGAATGTGTAATTCACACATGTCGCCCGTTTTTCGTCGTTCGTTTTGCCCAGCGACCCGGTCCCGGTTATCCGTACTTATTCGCACGCGATCAATGGGAAAGAACTTCCCAAGGCGGACACGATAGCTACACGTCGGATGAAAAACTATTCCGGGGCGGCGGCTGATACTGAAAGACAAAATGTAGTACTACTTGTAGCACCTGGGGCGTACCATTAGAGTAAATCCCTGCGATTAGTGCGCCTTTCCAATTCCCGAGGAGTCCCTGTACTCTGTACCCCGTACTGTCGCATCGGGAGGAGCGGAAAAACGGGTCGATTTCAGTCGTACGTATGTACGTACCATCAATTCCACGCGCAATTTGTTCTAATTAATTATGAAACTCCCGGTGTAATGGTTGCTAATGGCCAGAGTGATAGGGGACAGTAGTTCCTGGGCAGATCCCGGAGGCGACTGTCAGCCCTCAGGTTCTTAATTGTCACTTGGGTCGTAACTACGTACAGTGTAACAAGGACCAAAAGGAATATCAAGTTTTCCGTTAAACTAGATTTATCCACCGAGTAAATACTTATTATTTGTGATGCGTTACACCTGCACTAGCTTGCGTGTTTTTTAGTCGATCATGACTGGGATTACTAGACGGTGAAGGTTTATGCAAAATCAAAATTTTGGGTACTGATATCTGATAGCTGAGACATTGCTAAAGCTGAAGGAGTTTTGTACATTGCTTCGAAACTGGTAGGATAGTAAATAAAGTATAGAAACTTTTATTTCATTCCGGTCTCTGTAAACTAAACCATAAAAATCTATATTTGCATAAACATTCGCAGTCTAGAGATTACCAGCTTTATTTGCATATTCTCTTAGATTATAATATTCTTATATGTTGAGGAACGTTCACTTCCAATTCCATCTGCCGAACGAAACGGAAAATCTCGAAATGCAATTTTTCAATTTTCAGGCACCACTAGCGACTCTATGCGATGATTTCCTCCGGTGAGCATGGCCGCAGGGGGGAAAAAAGATATTCCAACGATTCCAACGAAACGCCAGGTCGACCATCTTGCTTCATTTTCGAGGCGAAACACGACCGGTAACCTGCTTCAGTCGGTCGACCATAAGAAGCAATGACCCAGTCGTAATCGATCGTGCTCGCCAGATTTCCGCAACGGCTGGAATCAGCAACGGTTGACGTTGACGAGGACCCCTTGCCCGGAAGGTGTTAGATCCTGGGATTAATCGAATCACGCGATACTCAAATGGCATGGCGCCCTGCCGCGGAGAATCGTAAAGAGAGCAAATCGTGCGAACTCAATCGCCAAGATAGGCAAATTCGATCATTTCACTGACAGCCGCATTGATTGAACCTAGTTCGATGCACCAACTTTGACTTTGAGGTGTTAAAAACCGTCCTCCTTTTTCATTTTCGATGGGAGACGCCTACAATTTTGTCGATAGACACTGACGTGAATTGTTTGAAGAATTGTTCGATCAGTAAAGGAAGTGTTTGACCACTTTTTAAAAATGATTTTATAGATTATTATGACATTATACAAATGATGTGTCATCATGTGTGCAGCCAGGTTATCAGCAAGGGAGAGGGGCAACAGTTATCTTAAGGTAGATTTCATAATGTTAGTTATTACTTTAAATAGACTTTAGATTTAGTTTTACATACAAAATATCAGTTAATGTAATATAATATTTCTCTTTTAGGAGGAGAGGGGGAGGAGGGGCAAAATTTAATTTTTTTCCTCTAGGGTCGAACGTGCCCCCTACGCCCATGTGTGTCATTGTGTAGGTTTGTGAATATACCTTTTGTTTCATTGTATCTTCTGCTACCACTTGGCAATGAAAAGCATAGCATTGTACGATATTAGAGGTGACACAGAATGTGGAACATAGTCCATTCAGATCTACAATGTCATTGGAACCTTGCTGGAAAGTATAAAGAGGCTTCTGACAATATACCTCGTATATGTATACTCGATAACTCATCTACAGTATTGTGCAATGATTTACAGCACCGCGACAATGCTGCACAGGACTTTCACGACACCACAGAATGCACCGACAGTGTTTTAGATTGTTCATTCTATTGTTCTCTGTTCGTGCTGTAAACCGTCTAGAGTCTAGAACCATCCTACACGAATATTGCACCCGCTCGATCAATCTTACGCAGTCTTACCCGATACGAACGTCAAAACGCGCAAGACATTGCCTGGTTCAAGTTATTTCGAGTCGTTCCGACAGCGTCTCGCAACATTGACCAGATCTTCGATCTAATTCATGCGCTTCGGTTATGTACATTTGTTCTTCCGACAAGTCCCAGAGCATTCGAACAATGTTGCTGCAACGCTTCCGGAATCGGACAAGCATTGAAATTCAACAGGCGTCTAACTATCGTAACACCGAATCGACAGGCTCGATCTCATGCGTTGCTGCGCACTTTACAGCACAGTAGGTCGAAGTGTGGTCTACTTTCCTAATCGTTACTTTGCAACCTCCCACCTTCCGTGATAATTTTAGACTGTATATCGTGTACTCTTATTCGCGGTTGATCGTAAAGTATACAGACAGAATACACGAATACCCTTTCGTTAAGCATCCGACAAATTCTACGAGTTGTGTAGCAAATTATCGAGATTATACACAATTTAGATACAGCTGAAGATAAACTCTGTTCGTCGACGAAGGAAAACTGGACTCACGATTTTTCGTACAATTTCCTAGCAGTATCCTCCTTCGCTAACTCTTTCTCCCGTTATCCCGTTCGAGAGAATCGCTCGTCTGTTCGACGTGTATTCTCGTCTAAATGAAATTTCAGCCGTGCAACACGGTTTGTTATTGTTCAAAAATAGGACACAAATGTTAGTTGGGCAAAAATGGCGCTTAGCACTCGAAAAGTCTTCTTACAGTTTATAAGGCGAAATAACATTATAAAAGGCCTGTATGATTGAAAAAAATAAAATATCTTATAATAATAACATTCGAAGAAGAAAATATATTATTTACACGGGATATTGAATAAAATAGTAATTATAATAATATTTATTTTAATGGAAAAACCCTTTGGTACAAAGATAAGATGAGTGTAAACAAAGACACGTGAATAAAAGATGAAAGAAAATGGATACAGTAACAATGATACAGTTTGCGCAAATTATTATATATGAACATGCAAAGGGGCTTCACAGCAGCTTCTGAACGGTAATTCATTCGCCTCGTGTATTTGCACACAGGGAGAAGAAAAAGGCGGGGACGGTTGGTGGCACAATGTTCGTTACGGACGGCGAAAATATAATTGATGTCGTGTAACAATTCACGTCTCTTGGTCGAATGGTAATATCGTTGTCGCGTTCCCCGGTGATTTATATTTCTCAGTACATTCGTATCGTAACAGTTACTAATTTAACGTTAAATGTTTTGGTCTTGGGTTGTCACGGTAGTGTTTTAACATAGACAAATTGCGCTGTTATTGTACCTCTAACACGGTGTAACTGTTGCAGTATATTTTAGCGCGTTCCATCGAGTTCAACAATATTGCACGATGTTCAAACCTGCTCTGGTAATTTCCTGTTTTCGAATAGCAGACAAATATTGTACAACATTTTTAACCCCGTCTCTCCTTATAACACGAAGGTAGACTCGCGGTGGCGGTTACAAACTCGGTTGCATAAACACGAATACTATCCATTTCCTTGAAGTTGCAAGTGAATGTGAATGGTACACTTACACCGAACAAGATGAATCCTTTTACTTCTGGAGAAATTATTGATAATAAAGTGACTCTGTCGAGTCGTCGAAGAGATCGTAAAGCAAAGGATCAAGCGTCCTAATCAGGTTGCAAGGCGTTATACGCTGTTCAGTAATCTAAAAGTCATATAAACGTTCCTCAACATTGTTGAATACTAGTTTCCTATGTGTCTGTCGCGGTGTTACACGATCCATGTGTTTACGACCGGATGAATTTACTGTTTCAGAAATTAATTAGGAATCATCGTCAACTGGCTGACGCCAATAGCCCCCTTTATTCTTTTAATCTTTAAGGTTACAGAGACGCACGCGCGTTTATCCTCGACCGTAAACGAGAATTAATAATAAAATTAATACACGGTTCGACGTGTGTGTTTGGCAAAACGCTGCTGCCGGTAACACGAGACACGGTAATCTTATCGCGTTCGATATATCGACAAAACACCGCTAGCATTAGGACGCGTGAGTCGCGTGACGCGTACACGCGTCATTACGGCGCGTCATTTATCTGGCAGCAATCGTTACCGCAACATCGCATTCACTTCGATCTAATCGATCCGCCTTCGTTTTACTATCCGCCGTGGAAAATCGAGAGGATTCTCTTTATTAGCATTTTGAAATGAGGCATTGAGCAAGCAACGATCTGCTAATAGCTTCGGTGGATCCTTTCCTTCCGAAGCTTTCGTTCGTTTCCGTACAGTAAACCACGATCACGCGATAGTAGTACATAGTGTAATCTATACATTAATTGAAGTCAATTGAACATTTAAAAATCATAGTTTTGTGGATGTACGGTAATTATTTCATATTTTATTGGTACTGATATCTTCCTTTCAATGGAAATCCATTTAGGATGTCACTCGGGTGCATTCCACTTCTGCGGACTTTCCTCTGGCAGATTGTCCATTGATAGACAATCTATCGAAGAAGACACCGAAGTTACGTGAATTTGAAGCTTCTTGTGAAATAATGTCATTAGAAGATACATTTATAGAAAGTATCCTTAACAAACCTGTGTCGATAGCATACACAAGCGATCTCCATACAGAAAAGTTTTACCTCGAAAACGAAATTTTAACCAGCGTCTCCAGAAGTAAAACCTTTTACGGTCATTTTTATCATAATACGCTTTTTACGATCTCCGTCGTTATATTATAAAGCATATTTTTGTGTATATACATATATGTATATATACCTACATCTGTGAGATAAATCGAGCGTCGTTTCAAAATCTCTCTTTCCCTCTCGAATTACACATCCTTTTTTATTAACGTGTTCGTCCTTTAAGCTCCGTTACGACCGCGATTCTGTATTAAATGCATGCGCGCAGTGTACACTTTTTTTTATTTTCTCGAAACTCTTACTCCGCCCGGGGAGACTTTCACACGTGATAAACCTCAAAACGAATACAGTAGTCGTGAAAACAGAGGGGAACCGTTGCGTCGATGCGACGCTGAAAATGCGAAGCGCTATCGAATAACCAGTTTTTTGACCGCTTACGTAAATCGAGAAAAAAGGAGCAGTCATTTGTCGCGCGTAGAACTCCCCCCTAGAGATTGTAGAACGTCTGGCAGGGAGCGATATTTCAAACGGTCCCGGAGTTTTTCTCCTGGACAATTGATTTTCCGTATCTTAGTTAAGAACTAGAATAGTAAAAAATAGCTCGCTTTTCGTGTATGTAAAGTTCGACAAATAAAAGTTAAGTAGTAGTTTCTAAATATTTTTCGAACCCTTGAAGTTGTATATTTAGAAACACAAAATCCTAACGTCAGCTGAATGTTAACGTCGAGTCGTGAGAGCAACTACTGAAATCCTTCTTTTGCAACGTATACGATACATTCAGAATTTGCCTGAACATTGCTTTAATTCTACGAATTCTTCGTGTCCACGATCCGATCCTACAACCAATTTTGCTAAACTCGAAACCAAAGCTAAGTTTATTTTACCGAGGGAGCCGTTTCTCAACATGTAAATGAAACTAATTACGCAGACGAACAAGAATTAGACGATCAATTGTATTCCAGATGATCTGGCCTTTCGAAAGATTTCATACCGTATTTTGAACCTTTTGGATCGGTGACATAAGCGCTATTAATTGAAACACCGTGCCTCCTGAAAGGCGACAATGATTTTCAATCAAGCCTCGAGCCGCTGTCTTTACCGTGAGGAAAGGGTATCCGGCTAAATACAGGCTTGGCCTGATCTTACGCGGCCACCGGGTGCGCCCCGCAATCAAAAAGTTCAGAAAAGCAGAGCAAAATTTCACTGGCCTACATTCTCTCGTTTAAGCAATCTCGGTGGCATTAAGCAGCGGAAATAAATAAAAAATCCGTGCGCTGCCGCGCACAGGACATCTGCTCCCGGGGGCAGGTGTACCAATACGGGAGCGCGGTGGCCCGTTGAGCAATTTGGCAAATAATGTAAAACGTCGTTTTGCATTCAATCACGGTGAAACGTTATTACTCAACAGTTCTCTCTCGATTCTCTTCCCCATTCCCATTTTGTTTTGTTCCCGTTCGTGCATCACCGGAAATGAATATTCTCTTTGTACATCATCGGTTCCCAACATTTTGAGATTTGTCGGGAGGCTGCTCCGTAAACGGACTCTGTTTAACAGGGAATCTCGCTTGCACTACCATGCTTGTGTACTCTTTTGGTTCGGGTCTGGTACGCAGGTGACCAGCCCAAAGCTCTATGACAGTAAAAGATGGATCCGGGTTAGCGAGGTGTCGCCCGTCTTTCCTATTTTCTTAA